>NC_052068.1:103183240-103500448 GCF_015852505.1 Tachyglossus aculeatus
AGTATTTTATTTTCTCCTAGAGGATGTAGCCCCCAGCTCACACCCCGATTGAGAGGTGGAGGAGGAGCATGAGAAGCAGCATTGCCTAGTGGCTACAGCCCGAGCCTGGGAGTCAGAAGGACCTGGGTTCTAATTCCGCTCCTCTTTTTGTCTGTTGTGTGATCTTGCCCAAGTCACATTTCTGTGCCTCAGTCCCCTCATCTGTAAAATGGGGATTAAGACCTGTCCCAACCTGATTAGCCTTTATCTACCCTTGTGCTTAGTACAGTGCCTGGTACATAGTAAGTACTTAACAGTGACTGTCAACTCCGTTATGCTGTAATCTCCCAAATGTTTAGTCCAGTGTTTTTCACACAGTTAGCACTCAGTAAATTCCAATTCGTTGATTGACTGATTATCCTTTGTGATACTCTCATATGTGAGTTTACAAATCCTAGTCTACTTCAGGACTGAAAGACATGAGACATGAGTGTGAGAACCAGCTCTGCTATTTTAGGCCATGTGACTTTTGGAAAGCCCCTTAACTTCCTTGTGCCTCACTTTCCTCATTAGTAAAATTGGTATACAATACCCATTTTCCCGCCCTCGTAGACTATGAGTCCAGGGACTGTGTTCAATCAGTTTATCTTGTATCGATTTCAGCACTTACAGCACAATGCTGGGCTCATAAATAATATTGTTATAAAAATCGCATAGGTGCATGTGCTGAGGAAAGGAAAAAAGTACAAAAGTGCAAAGAATTTTTGGAAGGAAAAGTTGGGAGTTAATCTGAGAAGTCTTCCTGGAGGAGATGGGATTTTTTAGGAAGGCTTTGAAATTGAATTCACTGAGTCCAGTTCTCTTCTGTGGTATTAAAGGTATTTATTAAGTGCCCATTATGGGAAATACAATGTATTAAGCTCTTGGGAAAGTTCAACTGGAAGCAAAGTGGTTAGTACAGGGCTCTGGGTTCCAATCCCGACTCCTTCTGCTCCGCGACCTTGGGCAAGTCACTTCATTGCTGAGGGCCTCATTTTCCTCATCTGTAAACTGGGGATTCAATAACTGTTCTCCCCTCTAAACTGTTGTGAGCTCATTGTGGGCAGGGAGTGTGTCTACCAGTTGTTATATCGTACTCTCCCAAACGCTTAGTACAGTGTTCTGCAAGCAGAAAGCGCTCATTAAATATGACTGATTGATTGATTGAAGGATTCTCCCTCCTACTTAGACTGTGAGCCCAATGTCAAACAGGAAATGTGCCCAGCTTGATTGTCTTCTCTCAATGTTTAATAGAATGACTGACACAGAGTAAGCGCTTACCAAATACCACTACTATTATCATTGTTATGACACTGTCTATTACTAACTCTTATCAATAATAAAAACGTATTTATTAAGTTGTTATTAATAAAAATCAGCTTCCTCAGCACTTTGGTAATCACAACCTCCCTTGACGTTTTTGTACACGTTGATTTCCCACTTCAGCTGTACCAATCAATCAATGAACCGTATTTATTAAGCGCTTCCTGTGTGCAGAGAACTGTACTAAGCACTTGGGAAAGTAGAGTATAATAGAGTTGACAGATGTGTTCCCCGCTCACAATGAGCTTACAGTCTAGAGGGGCTCACCACAGCAGACATGTGGCAGAGCCGGTATTAGAAACCAGGTCCATCTGACTCCCAAGCCTGTACTCTATCCATTAGGCCACACTGCTTCCAGCGCTTAGAACAGTGCTCGGCACATAGTAAGCGCTTAAGAAACACCATAATTATAATTCTCACCGGAGCAGGCAATTTTCACTTCGAACCTACAATGAGCTCAGTGCTGTAGCCTAGGTATGCTTTACCCATGCCCTGCTTCTCGTCGACAGGGCTTCTTGGGATCGATCAGTCCTTCATTTAATCAATCAACGACCAGTAGTGTTTATTGAGTGTTAAGCACTGCACTAAATTCTTGGGAGAGTAAATAGAAAAAAGACTCAGGGTCAAGTAATCAATGGCATTTATTGAGCACTTACTATATACAGACGATTGTGCTACTACTACTGCTAGTACTAATTATCGCATTTGTTTAGCGCTTACTATGTGTCAAGCACTGCTCTAAGCGCTGGGGAAGATACAAGGCATTCAGGTTGAACATAGTCCCTGTCCCATATTAGGCTCACAGTCTCAATCTCCATTTTATTCATTCATTTCATTCATTGAATTACATTTATTGAGTGCTTACTGTGTGCAAGCACAGTACTAAGTGTTTGGAAAGTACAATTTGCTAACAAAGAGACAACCCCTATGCAACAATGGACTCACAGTCTAGAAGGGGGAGAAAGACAGAAAACGTAGGCAGACATAAATAGCACTTTACAGATGAGGTAACTGAGGCACAGAGAAGTGAAATGACTTGCCGAAGGTCACACAGCATACAAGTGGCAGAGTCGTGATTAGAATTCACGACTTCTGAATCCCAGGCCCGGGATTTTATGGCAAGGGTAGTCTTCTAGACTGTGAACCCAGTGTTCGGTAGGGACCGTCTCTATATGTTGCGAATTTGTACTTCCCAAGCTCTTAGTACAGTGCTCTGCACACAGTAAGTGCTCAATAAATACGATTGATTGATAGTAAGAGCTTGGTAGGGTATAATAGAAAAAGAGGACCTGGACCCCAATTTTCCTCCCCTCCCCCGCCCCAACCCATCGCCCCACCACTGTCCCTTTGCTCTAACCCTCCTCCCTGAACCACAGCACTTGTTTACACATGTACATATCTATAACTATTTTTTACATTAATGCCATTCACTTGTTTTGATGTATATAGATCTATAACTATATTTATTTATATTGATACTACTGATGCCTGTTTACTTGTTGTGATGTCTGTCTCTCCACCCCTACCCCGCCTTCTAGACTGTAAGCCCATTGTGGACAGGGATTGTCTCTCTTTATTTCTGAACTGTACTTTCCAAGCGCTTGGTACAGCGCTCTGCACACAGTAAGCTCTCAGTAAATACGATTGGATGAATGAATGAATGGTTCTTACCCTCAAGAAGCTTAAAATTTAATACGATGAGCACTTATTGTGTCCAGAGCACTCTACCGAGCATTTGGAAAAGTAGAACAGAGGTAGAAGACCTGATCCCTGACCTTAAATTCTAGTAGTATTAATCAATAATGTTGGTATTTGTTATGCAGTTACTATGTGCCAAGCACTGTTTTGAACACCTACTGGGTCCAGAGTACTATACTGAACATTTGGGAGAGTAGAATAGAGGTGGAAAACCTGATCCTTGCTTTCAAGGAGCTTCCACTTTAAAGAGGAGGGCAGACATACAGTGAGCAGTGTGAAGCAGTGTGGCCTAGTGGAAAGAGCCCGGGTCTGGGAGTCAAAGGCCCTGGGTTCTAATCCCAGCTCTGCTATTTGTCTGCCGTGTGACCTCGGGCAAGTTAATTCGCTTCTCTGGGCTCCAGGTACCTTATATCTGATACCCCGGAGCTTAGAACAGTGCTTGGCACTTAGTAAGTGCTTAACAAATACGATTATTATTATTATTATTGTGGGACAAGGACTGTGTCCAGCCCGATCCACTCCAGAGCTTAGAACAGTGCTCGACCCTAGTAAGTGCTTAACAGTGAAGGAATATTGGAATTCATTAATTATCATACAGGAGGAAAAGATGGCTTAAGAAGCCACTTATGAAAATGGCAGTGTACAAAAGGACTACGGGAGAACGTGGGTGCAAACGTGATGAGGCTGTCACATAGGATATTAAATATGCAAATTTTCCCGTCGTTTGCCCTCCGGTATGGAAATTATCTCTTGCACTCTTCAGGCCCTCCAGCTGGTGAACAGGAAGTGATTTTGGAGTGCCCCCAACAGGGTGGCTGAGGAAGGGTAGATTACCTGAGGAAGGCAAAGTCTCTGCCCTCAATGTGATGACAGTCTTGTTGAGGCGAGGTGGGTGAACTAAGCAGCGTGGCTTAGTTGAAAGAGCCCGGGCTTGGGGGGTCAGAAGTCATGGGTTCTAATCCCGGCTCCACCATTTATCAGCTGTGTGACCTTGGGCAAGCCACCCAATTTCTCTGTGCCTCAGCTACCTCACCTGTAAAATGGGGATTAAGTCTTTGAGCCCCACGTGGGACAACCTGAGTACCTTGTATCTACCCCAATCTGTAAAACAGTGCTTGGCACATAGTAAGCGCTTAACAAATCCCCCCTTCTAGGTTGTGAGCCCGTTGTTGGGTAGGGACCGTCTCTATATGTTGCCGACCTGTACTTCCCAAGTGCTTAGTACAGTGCTCTGCACACAGTGAACACTCAATAAATACAGTTGAATGAATGAAAGAATGAACAAATACAATAGAGAAGCAGCATTACTTAGTGGAAAGAGTGCAGTCTTAGGGTTCAGAGGTCATGGGCTCTAATACCGGATCTGCCATTCATAAACTGGGTGACTTTGGGCAAGTCACTTCATTCTCTGTGCCTCAGTTCTCTTATCCATGAATTGGGGATGAAGACTGTGAGCCCCCCGTGAGGCAAACAGATTCCCTTGTATCTACCCCAGCGCTTAGAACAGTGCTTGGCACATAGTAAGAATTTAATTAATACCATCATTATTATTATTGGCCAGTGTATATCTCCATCCTCTTCCATGGACTTCAAGGAATGAGGGTGGGAAAATATTTAGTTGTCCCTTATGCTTCTCCATGAAGCAGCGAGGCCTAGTGGATATAGCACAGGCCCAGGTTCTAATCCCGGCTCCGCCACTCATCTGCTGTGCGACCTTGTGTAAGTCACTTCACTTCTCTGAGCTTCAGAGTATGTATATGTGTAGGTGAGGTTGAGTGCTGTTGTGTATGTGTGTGAGTATGTGAGTCTGTGGACTTATGGGTATCAGCGTGAGAAGTGTGTGGGATGTTTGGGGATGTGTGTGTGAGAGCAGATGTGTGAGAATGAGGATGTGAAAGTATGAACATATATGTGTGCAGGGAATATGAGTGTGTGTATGTGTGTGTCCCTCATCCTCCCCCAGACCGAGATTCCCAAAGCTTTCCACAATAGCAGCAAGCATTCATTCATTCAATCGTATTTATTGAGTACTTAAATGTGTGTGGAACACCGTACTAAGAGCTTGGAAAATGCAGTTCAGCAACAAAGACATTCCCTGCGCACAAAGGGCTCACAGAACACATCAATAAGTACGGTTGATTGATTGATGGCTGGATGGCTGGATGGATGACTCTCACAGGATTGTTTTGAAGAGCTGATTGGTGAGTTTACGGTCTAAACTGCCGGAGTCCGGGACCCACGTTACCTCCCTGACCCAGCCCCCTTATTCCCCCTCCTCACAACGTCAGCCTGTGGGACCCTCCTACGCACCTGCCTTGACTCCTACATCAGCTTCCTCGCCGACCTCCCTGCCTCCTGTCTTTCCCCATTGCAATACACAATTCACTCTGCTGCCCGGATTATTTTTCTAGAAAAACGTTCAGGCCATGTTTCCCCACTCCTAAAGAGCCTCCTGTGGTTGCCCACCCACCTCGGCATCAAAAGGAAACCTCTCATCATTAAGTTTAAAGCATGTATCTACCCTCACCTCACCCTACCTGACCTCATGGGTCACCTAAGGCAGCCCAGCCCGCACACTCTGCTCCTCTACCGCCAGGCCACTCACTGCCCCGATCTAATCTATCTTGCCACTGACCCCTTTCCCACATCTTCCCCCTCTCCTGGAACTCCGTCCCCCTCCGGACCCCCACCCTCCTCACTTTCAAAGCATTGAAGGCACATCTCCTCCAAGAGGCCTTCCTTGATTAAGCCCTCTTTTCCCCACCTCCCTCTCCCTTCTTCATTGTCTAGGCCCTCATATCTGTGACCTCTGGGCAACTCTTGCCACTTACATACACATCTTTCAATTATGTATTATAAATCATTTATTTATATTCGTGTCTGTTTTCCCCTCTAGACTGTAAGCTCGTCCTGGGCAGGGAAAGTGTCTACCACCTCTGTTATATTGTACTCTCCCAGGCACTTATTACAGTGCTGCGCCCACAGTAAGTGTTCAATAAATACCATTGATGTTGATGATGATGTAAAATTATAGTATTTGTTACGCACTTACGTTCTGCTAATAACTGTACAGAGAACCGGGAAAGATAGAAGATAATCAAGTCTTGCAAAGATGTGGCCCCAGATTACATTTATAGTAAGAATAATTGTGGTATTTGTTAAACATTCATTATTTTTTCAAGCAGCCTGGGAGTCAGAGGGATTTGGGTTCCAATCCAGGTTCCATCGCTTGTCTGCTGTGTGACCTTAGGCAAATCACTTCACTTCTCTGCACCTCAGTTGCCTCATCTGTAAAATGAGCTACATGCGGCATATGGATATTGTCCAATCTGTTTACCTTCTATCTACCTCGGCGCTTAGAACAGTGCCCGGAGCATAGTAAGAACCTAACAAATCCCACTAACAAATACAAGAAAATCAGGTCAGACACAATCCCTGTTCCACACTGTGCTCAGAAGAGAGAGAGAGAGCAGTGTTTTTATCTGATTTTATCCCCCTTATATAGGTGAGGAAACCGAGGCCCAGAGAACTTAAGTGACTTGCCCGAGGTCACACAGAGCTAGCGAAGCCGAGACTGGAGGCCAGGTTTCGTGATTTCATGTCTTGTCTTCTTTCCAGTATGAAACATTTCATTTTAAATCCTCCAACCTCTCCCCACACGACCATTACTCCAGCTGTTAAGTTTTCTTATCTGTGCAATGGGGATTGAATATACCTGATTAGCTTGTTTCTACCCGAGGATTTAGCACACTGCTTGGCACCTAGTAAGTGCTTAGCAAACAAATACCTTAAAAAAGTCCCCCCAAACCTTCTCTCTCTTCCCTTTAGACTGGCGAGCCGCATGTGTGGTAGGGACTGTGTCTGACATGATTATCTTGCTTCTACTCTAGAGCATAGTACAGTGTTTGGTACATAAGAGGTGATTAACAAATACCAAAATTTTAATAATTCTACCAAATACTAATAAAAATAAAAATACTAAAAGTAGGTAATTCTATGAACTGGATAATTCTCTAAACACCAACAGATTTCATACACATAAAGTCATTCTTCTCATGGTATTTGTTAAGCACGTACTAAGCACCAGGCACTGACTAAGTGCTTGGGGCAGAAGCGAGCTAATCAGGTAGGACACAGTTCCTATCCCACCTGGGGCTCAAACACTTAATCTCATCATTTTACAGGTGGGCTATTTGAGGACCAGAGAAGTTAAGTGGCCTGCCCAATGTCAGGCAGCAGACAAGTGGCAGATCTGGGATTAGAACCCAGGTCCTCTGATTCTTTCTACACGTCCCCAAATTCTCTCATTAATCAATCAATTTACAGTGTACATTGATAATTTACTGGGTGCAGAGCACTGTGGGAAATGGGGCTACAGAGGTAATTACTCACTTGGCTATAACTCCCCGAGGTGTGTGAGTGGGGTGATGAGGAGGGGGGCTCGTATCTTCTAACTCCTTCGTGTTGTCCCAATCACACAAGCACACAATGTTCTGTCCGTGATAAATGCAGCAATTACAGGGTGGCCCGGTGGAAAGAGCCTAGCTGGGGAGTCAGAGGGTTAGGGTTAGAGGATTAGGGTTCTAACCCCAGTCCTAGCTCTGTCACCTACCTGCTGTGTCACTTTGGGCAAGTTACTTCACTTTTTTGTGCCTCAATTCCCTCATCTATGAAATGAGGATTAAGGCTGTGAGCCCCACGTAGAACAGGAACTGTGTCCATACTGATTAGCTTGAACCTATCCTAGCACTTAGTACAATGCCTGGCACATATTAAGTGCTTCATAAATACCACATAAACACACACACACACAAAGATTGGACGACTTTCATGCCTTCTTCTAAGATTGCACTTTTACCTTGCATCTATTTCAGCACTTAGCCCCTAGTAGGTTCTTCATAAATGTCATTTTTCTGCATAACAGTCACTGTTATATTATTATATAAAGTGTATAGCAATTATTATGGATATTGCATAGCACATTTCTTTTCCAAAGCCTTTTCACGTTGTTCATCCCATCTTTGACCTTACAAAATCCCTGTGAGCTAGGGAGAAGGAGGAATTATCATTCCTAGCATAGCCTTGTAGGAAAACCGCAGGCCTGGGAGTCAGAGGATTGGGTTCTAATTTCAGCTCTGCTTCCTGCCTGCTCTGTGACCTTGGACAAAGTCAATTTACTTCTCCGTGCACCTGTTTCTTCTTCTTCTCTAACATGGGGCTTCAATGATTGTCACCCCCTCTGTGAGTTCCTTGTGGGACAGGGGCTATGCCCAACCTGATTATCTTGGATCTACCCCAGCATTTAGTGCAGTCCCTGGCGCATAGTAAGCGCTTAACAAATATCATTTAAAAACGTAGCTACTTGCATGCTCCCCTTAGTGCCCGCTAATTGGGGTAGGTGGTCCTGCCGCGGGAGAATAAAAGAGAACAAATCAGAGACTCGGTTTCCTCTGGCATTGACCACAGAGCCCATCTGTCAGGGAGATGGCTTCTCACTCATGCTTAAGTAGCCGACTGATGTGTTTGTCATCGATGAGATGTTTCCAGAGTACAGAGGCAAGGTTTAGGGACGCCCGTATTGAGGATTGGTCTGTTGCTTCCAGATTTGGCCTCAGGGGGCAATTAGGAGGCGGGATTATCAGATTATGTCCTGGGATTTCCTCAGTTTCTTGGTTGGCTGTTGACTTCCTCTGGTTCCCAGTCCCCGGAGCCGAGAAGTCTGGGAGAGGCTGAGGGGAAACTGGACCGGAGCTGGGCGATGTGACCATCAGAGCCATTGATAATAACGATGTTTTTGCTTTGCGCTTACTAGGTTTCAGACACTATACTAAGCATTGAGGTGGATAAGAGCAAACTAAGTTGGACACAGTCCCTGTCCCATGTGGGGTTCACAGTCTCATGACAAACGGGAGAGGGTTGAACTCTCACCACGATGTGATGCCCACGTCCTTCTCCTGGCCTGGAATGCCCTCCCTCCACACATCCGCCAAACTTGCTATCTTCGTCACTTCAAAGCCCTACTGAGAGCTCACCTCCTCCAGGAGGCCTTCCAAGACTGAGGCCCCTTTCTCCTCTCCTCCTCTCCATCCCCCCCGCCCTACCTCCTTCACCTCCCCAGAGTACTTGTATATATTTGTACAGATTTATTACTCTATTTATTTTACCTATACATATTTACTATTCTATTTACTTGTTAATGATGTGCATATAGCTATAATTTTATTTATTCTAACGATTTTGACACCTATCTACAGGTTTTGTTTTGTTATCTGTTTCCCCCTTCTAGACTGTGAGCCCGTTGTTGGGTAGGGACCGTCTCTATATGCTGATGACGTGTACTTCCCAAGCGCTTAGTACAGTGTTCTGCACAGAGTAAGCACTCAATGAATACGATTTATTGAATGAATGAATGAATGAATGAATGAATGAATGCCGGTCTTTTTCTAACTCTTACCTCTTAAAGTGGTCAGTCAGTCGTTCAGTTGTATTTATTGAGCTCTTGATGTGTGCAGAGTACTGCACTAAGTGCTTGGGAGAGTACACTATAACAACAATCAGACAGATTTCCTGATCACAGCGAGTTTATAGTCTAGAGGGGAAGACGGACATTGATAGAAATAAATAAATTACAACTATGGACATCAGTGATGTGGGGCTGGGAAGGGGGATGAATAAAGGGAGCAAGTCAGGGCCATGCAGAAGGGAGTGGGAGAAAAGGAAAGGAGGATTTAGTCAGGGAAGGACTCTTGGAGGAGTTGGGCCTTCAATGAGGCTTTGAAGGAGGGAAGATTCGTTGTCTGTTGGATATGAGGAGAAGCAGCCTGGTCTAGTGGCAATTGCCCAGGTTTGGAGATCAGAGGACGTGGTTCTAATTCTGGCTCCTCTAACTGTCTGCTGTGTGACCTTGGGCAAGCCACTTAACCTCTCTGTCGCTCAGTTAACCTCATCTATAAAATGGGAATTAAGACTGTGTACCCCATGTAGGACAACCTGAACAGTGCTTAGAACAGTGCAAGGTATATAGTAAGCACTTAACAAATACCATTATTATTATTATTGACTGCTTATTATGTGCAGAGTACTCTACTAAGCACTCTCATTCATTCATTCATTTTTTCACTAAATCGTATTTTTTCAGCGCTTATTGTGTGCAAGGCACTGTACTAAGTGCTTGGGATAGTATAACATAAATTAAACAGACACATTCTCTGCCCACAATGAGCTTTCGGTCTAGAGGGGGTGACAGACATTAATACAAAAAAAGAAATTATAGGTATAGACATAAATGCTGTGGGGCTGGGAGGGGAGATGAATAAAATATGACCTGGCAGATCTTACTCTCTACCAAGCACTGCTATCTTCACGGGGATAATAACAATTATGATACCTGTAGTAATTGTCACTTACTATGTGCTAAGCGTGGTTCTAAGCCTTGGGGTAGATACAAGATAATTAGGTCGGATTCAGTCCCTGTTCCAACGTGGGGCTCATAATCTTAATCCCCATTTTTACAGATGAAGTGACTAAGGCACAGAGATTTCAAGCCATTTGCACCAGGATACACAGCAGACATTTGGCAGAGTCAGGACTAAAACTCAGGTCCCTCTGGATCCCAGGCCCAGTCTATCGACTAGGCCATGCTACTTCTCAGTGTGGCCTAGTGAATGATTTCTGAGTACTTACTGTTTGCAGAGACCTATATTAGGTGGCTTCAAAAGTAGAATTGATGTGGTAGACACGATTCCTACCCTTGAGGTGCTTACAATCTGCAGTGGACTAAAACCCAATCTCTGGTCACACTCCACAAAACTGAGGTGTTTGTTAAATACTTACCACTTACCAAGCACTGTTCTTAGTGCTGGGGAAAATATAAGATAATCAGGTCAGACACGGTTCCTGCCCCACGCTGACACAATTTGAAGGAGAATAGATATTTAATCCCCATTTCATAGATGAGAGAACTGACGCACAGAGAAGTGAAGTTACTTGCCAAAGGTCACCCAGCAGGCACATGGTGGAGCCGTGATCAGAACCCAGGCCTTCTGTTCCATGCTCGTTTCCACTGGGCCTCACTGCTGAAGTCTAATAGCTGCAGTGGGTGTAAGGAGTAATAAAACACATTAAATTTGATAATTTTATCTTTCACAAATAGTTCAAAGGGTCAGTGAAATGACATCAGGAATGGGCAGGGACCGCTGGTCAACAGTTCTGTGGGAGGGCCAATTTCTCCATTCTGCAGGTCCAAACACTGGCAAGACCCTTCTGCCCACCCTCTGCCTTTCAAAAATTTTCTGGTGTTTGTTAAGTGCTGACGGTGTGCCAGGAACTGTACTAAGCACCGGGGTACATACAAACTATGTTAGGTTGGACAGAGTCCCTGTCCTGAATAGGGCTCACAGACTTAATCCCCATTTTATAGATGAAGTAACTGAGGAAGAGAGAAGTTAAGTGACCTGCCCCAAGTCACACAACAGACAAGTGGAAGGGCTGGGATTAGAACCCAGAGCCTTCCAACTTCCAGGCCCGAGCTCTATCCACTAGACCAATCAATCAATCAATCAATCAATCGTATTTATTGAGCGCTTACTGTGTGCAGAGCACTGTACTAAATGCTTGGGAAGTACAAGTTGGCAACATATAGAGACAGTTCCTACCCAACAGTGGGCTCATAGTCTAGAAGGGGGAGACAGAGAACAAAACCAAACATATTAACAAAATAAAATAAATAGAATAGATATGTACAAGTAAAATAAATAAATAAGTAAATAGAGTAATAAATATGTACAAACATATATACATATATACAGGTACTGTGGGGGAGGGAAGGAGGTAAGACGGGGAGGATGAATAGGGGGAGGAGGGGGAGTGGAAGGAGGGGGACCACGCTGCTTCTACTCGTAAGGGGGGGATGGAGCTGGAAGAGACTGAGGAGGATGAAGAGAATCAAGGTCGGCATATGGAAAGGAAGGGGATAATGAGAGCTAGATAGGATAGGATGTGTTCTCACCTTAATTTTATTCCTCTCCTTCTACCAGTTTGCTCTCGTGTCACTGACCTGATAAGACAAAAGACATTTTGTGTCTTGTGGGAAGTAGGGGGAGATGGAACCAGGGAGTCAAAGATGATAATATTAATGATTATGATGATGTTATTTGTTAGTGCTTACTATGTGCAAGCACTATTCTAAGCCCTGGCGTAGACACAAAGTGATGAGGTTGTCTCAGGTGGGGCTCAGTCTTCATCCCATTTCACAGATGAGGTAACTGAGACACAGAGAAGTGGAGTGACTTGCCCAAAGTCACACATCTGATAAGTGGCAGATCCGGAATTAGAACCCACGTCCTCTGACTCCCAAACCCGTGCTCTTCCCACTAAGCCTCGATGCTTCTCTCCCAATTTCCAAAGCACTGTGCTGAGCACTGGATGTAGATAGGGAGGCAGCACGGTCCAGTGGTGAGGGCACAGGAAAGAGAGTCAGGAAACGTGAGTTCTATGTCTGCCTCCCCCTCTAGACTTCTCGTTGATGGCAGGGAATGTGTCTGTTATATTGATATGTTGTTCTCTCCCAAGCACTTGGTACAGTGCTCTGCACACAGTAAGTGTTCAATAAACACGATTAATTGAATAATTCCTCTGCGCTATTAGCTCATTATGGGGAGGGAATGTGTCTATCACTCTATTGCATTGTGCTCTCCCAACCGCTCAGTTCAGAGCTGTACTGAAAGTAAGCACTCAATAAATACCATTGATTGATTGAGGTGCAGATGGGGTGATGATTCTGCCGGAGCAGGTGGCGAAAGGGGGATGAATAGTCTCATAAGCGCTTAGTACAATGCTCTGAACACCGTAAGTGCTCAATAAATACAATGAAATTAATCACATCTCGGGGCAGGTGAGATGATAAGGCCCATGGTGTCAACTGGAGGTGCCAACTAAAGGTAGCAGTCTCGAACGCCAATGACCTTCCCGGTGCCCAGTCACCTAAACAGGCCTACGGCCTCTTCAATAGTTCATTTATGACGAGATCCGGTTTTATTTCCGAGAAGGTCATTGCCCCCTCAGGATCCTCCCCAAGGTGGCCTTCACGTCACGGTTCCTCAGGCTGTAGATGAGGGGGTTGAGGGTGGGGGGGCACCACGGAATAGAACACGGACACCAGCAGGGCCGGCGTCGAGGGGGAGAGGGACGGCGGCTTCAAGTGCGAGGAGGAGGCCTTGGTGATGAAAATAGCGGTGATGGCGAGGTGGGAAAGACAGGTGGAGGAGACCTTCGCCCAGGTATCCTCAGCACGGCCCAATAGATGCGCACGTACGAGACGACGATGGAGGCCAAGAACACCAAACCCAACGAGATACCGGTGGTCATGATTGCTTCAAGGGATGCGTGTTGACAAGGCAAGAGACCTTTTACTAAGGATGGGATATCGCAGAAGAATTGGTGTAGCACGGTGGATGTGCAGAAGAGCAGGGAGAAGGTATCAGCTGAGAACAAGCCTCCAAACACTCCCTCGGTGAACTAGGAGGCGGTAGCATCTTCCCACAGGCCCCTGGGTCCATGACGACCTCGTAGCTCAGAAGGACCTCGTAGCAGAGGAAATAATTCTTTTTATTTATTTTGGTGCCTGTATACTTGTTTTGTTGTATGTCTTCCCCTTTCTAGACTATAAGCCCTGTGTGGGCAGTGATTGTCTCTCTATATTGCTGAATTGTACTTTCCAAGCGCTTAGTAAAATGCTCTGCAAACCTTAAACGCTCAGTAAATACGATTGAATAAATGAATATTGTACTCTCCCTAGCACTTAGTCCAGTGCTTTGCATACAGTAAGCGCTCAGTAAATATAATTCATTCTTTCAGTCATTTATTCAATCGTATTTCTTGAGCGCTTACTGTATGCAGAGCACTGGACTAAGTGCTTGGGAATTACAAGTTGGCAACATATAGAGACTGTCCCTACCCAACAGCAGGCTCACAGTGTATAAGGGGGAGACAGACAACAAAACAAAACATATTAACAAAATAAAATAAATAGAATAACTATATAGAAGTAAAATAAATGGAGTAATAAATATGTACAAACACCTATACATATATACAGGTGCTGTGGGGAGGGGAAGGAGGTAAGGCGGGGGGATGAGGAAGGGGAAGAGAGGGAGAAGAAGGAGGGGGCTCAGTCTGGGAAGGCTTCCTGGAGCAGGTGAACTCTCAATAGGGCTTTGAAGTGAGGAAGAGAGCTAGCTTGGCGGAAGTGCGGAGGGAGGGCATTCCAGGCCAGGGGGAGGATGTGGGCCGGGGGTCGACGGCGGGACAGGCGAGAACAAGGCACAGTGAGGAGGTTAGCGGCAGAGGAGTGGAGGGTGCTGGCAGGGCTGTAGAAGGTGAGGAGGGAGGTGAGGTAGGAGAGGGCGAGGTGATGGAGAGACTTGAAGCCGAGAGTAAGGAGTTTTTACCTGATGCATAGGTTGACCGGTAGCCACTGGAGATATTTGACGAGGGGATTAAGTTGTCCAGAGCGTTTCTGCACAAAGATGATCCGGGCAGCGGCGTGAAGTATAGATTGAAGTGGGGAGAGACAGGAGGATGGGAGATCAGAGAGGAGGCTGATGCAGTAATCCAGTCGGGATAGGATGAGAGATTGGACCAGCAGGGTAGCAGTTGGATGGAGAGGAAAGGGCGGATCTTGGCGATGTTGCTGAGGTGAGACCGGCAGGTTTTGGTGACGGATTGGATGTGAGGGGTGCACGAGAGAGCAGAGTCGAGGATGACACCAAGGTTGCGGGTTTGTGAGACGGGAAAGATGGAAGTGCTGTTAACAGTGATGGGAAAGTCAGGGATAGAGCAGGGGTTGGGAGGGAAGATAAGGAGTTCAGTCTTGGATATATTGAGTTTTAGATGGCAGACAGACTTCCAGATGGAGATGTCTTAAGGCAGGCGGAGACGCGAGCCTGAAGGGAGGGAGAGAGAGCTGGGGCAGAGATGTAAATTTGGGTGTCATCAGCGTAGAGATGATAATTGAAGCCGTGGGAGCGATTGAGTTCACCAAGGGAGTGAATGGAGATAGAGAACAGAGACCAAGAACTGACCCTTGAGGAACCCCTACAGTAAGGGGATGGGAGGGGGAGGAGGAGCCCGCAAAAGAGACAAAGAATGAACGGCCGGAGAGATAAGAGGAGAACCAGGAAAGGACAGAGTCTGTGAAGCCAAGGTTGGATAGCGTGTAGAGGAGAAGGGGGTGGTCCACAGTGTCGAAGGCAGCTGAGAGGTCGAGCAGGATTAGGATAGAGTAGGAGCCTTTGGATTTGGTAAGCAGGAGGTCAATTGGTGACCTTTGAAATGGCAGTTTCCGTGGAATGTAAGGGACGGAAGCCAGATTGGAGGGGGGCGAGAAGAGAGTTGGTGTTGAGGAATTCGAAGGAGTTTGGAAAGGAATGGTAGGAGGGAGATAGGGAGATAACTAGAACGGGAGGTGGGGTCAGGAGAGGGTTTGTTAGGATGGAAGAGGCATGGGCATGTTTGAAGGCAGAGGGGAAGGAACCAGAGGAGAGTGAGCGGTTGAAGATGGAAGTTAAGGAGGGGAGGAGGGACGGAGCGAAACATTTCATAAGATGAGAGGGAATGGGGTCAGAAGCACAGGTGGCCGGAGTAGCACTTGAGAGGAGGGAGGAGATCTCATCTGAGGACACTGCTGGGAGGGATGGGAGAGTAGCGGAGAGGGCTGAGAGCCGGGGGATTGGAGAAGGGGGAGGAGTGACTTTTGGGGAGCTCAGACCTGATGAATTTAATTTTATTAATGAAGTAGGATGCCAGATCGTTGCGGGTGAGGGAAGGAGGAGGGGGAGGAACAGGAGGCCTGAGAAGGGAGTTAAATGTACGGAAGAGCTGATGGGGATGACGGGCAGGGGTGTCAATAAGGGAGGAGAAATAGTTTCTCCTCATTCATTCATTCATTCAATCGTATTGAGCGCTTACTGTGTGCAGAGCATTGTACCAAGAGCTTCGGAAGTACAATTCAGCAATAGAGGCAATCCAAGAGAAGCAGCGTGGCTCAGTGGAAAGAGCACGGGCTTGGGAGTCAGAGGTCAAGGGTTCTAATCCGGGCTCCGCCACTTGTCAGCTGTGTGACTTTGCGAAAGTCACTTAACTTCTCTGAGCATCGGTTACCTCATCTATAAAATGGGATTAAGACTGTGAGCCCCAGGATGGACAGCCTGATCAACTTATCTCTCCCCCAGCGCTTAGATCAGTGCTTCTAGACTGTGAGCCCGTTGTTAGACAGAGACCGTCTCTACCAACTTGTACTACCCAAGCGCTTATTACAGTGCTCTGCACACAGTAAGCGCTCAATAAATACGATTAAATGAATGAATGAATGCTTCGCACATAGTAAGCTCTTAATAAATGCCGTCATTTTTTTTAATCCTTGCCCACAACGGGCTCACAGTCTATAGTGGGCGACAAAGACCTCAAAACAAGTAAACAGGCATCGGTTAGCTGCATTATAAATAAATAGAATTATACATGTATACACAATATTAATAAAAATAAATAGAAGAATTAGTATAAGTACATACACATATGCACAAGTGTTGTGGGGCATGGAGTGGGGTAGAGCATTACCTTGTTATGGTATTCGCTAAATGCTTACTATGTGCCAGACACTGTTCTAAGTGCTGGGATAGATGCAAGCTAATCAGGTTGGACACAGTCCTTGTCCCACATGGGGCTCAAAGTCTGAATCCCCATTTCACAGATGGGGTAATTGAGGCACGGAGATGTTAAGTGACTTGCCGAAGGTCACACAGCAGAGACGTGGCAGAGCTGGGATTAGAACCCACATCTTCTGACTCCCATGTCCTGTTGCCACTAAGCCATGCTACTTCTTATTATAGGATATAGTATCATATAGGTAGATATTTATATTTATCTCTATCTATACCTATCTATATATCTATATTTATATCTATCCCTATATCTACCTACTATCTCTAGAATGTCAGCTCCTTATGGACAGGGACCGTGTCTGCTAGTTCTGTTGTATTGTGCTTTCCCAACCGCTTAATACAGTGCTTTTCACACTGTAATCACTCCATAAATACTCACTGTATTAAAGTCTAGGGTAGATACTGGATACTGAGATCACAGGCACTCCCTCGTCCATGGGGCTCAGTGTCTAGGAGTAAGGAAAAGCAGGTATTTTTCCCCAATTTCCAGAGAGGGAAATCAAGGCTTGGTTCAATGAAAGGGCTGGAATTAGAACCATAGTCTCCTAATTAATCAGTTAATGGTATATATTAAGTGATTACTCTGTGTAGAGCACAATACCAAGGGCTTGGGAGAGTAATAATAATAATTGTGGCAATTGTTAAGTGCTTACTATGTGCTTACACTGTACTACACGCTGGGTTGGAGACAACCAAATCGGGTTGGACGCAGTCTCTGTCCCACCTAGGGCTCACATCCACAAACACCATTTTACAGATGAGGTAACTGAGACACAAAGAAGTCAAGTGGCTTGCCCAAGGTCACACAGCTGACTCGTGGCAGAGCCGGGATTGGAACTCATGACCTTCTGACTCCTAGTCCCGTGCACTATCCACTATGCCAGTTGGTAGACATGTTCCCTGTTCACAAGATGCTTATGGCTTCGAAGGATAGACAGGCATTAAAATAAATTACAGCCCAGCCTGCACACCCTGCTCCTCTGTTGCTTGGGAAATCAGCGTGGCTCATTGGAAAGACCCTGGGCCTTGGAGTCAGAGGTCATGGGTTCATATTCCGGCTCTGCCGCTTGTCAACTGTGTGACAAGCTGTGGGCAAGTCACTTCACTTCTCTGTGCCTCACTTACCTCATCTGTAAAATGGAGATTAAGACTGTGAGCCCCACATGGGACAACCAGATCACCTTGTATCCTCCCCAGCTCTTAGAACAGTGCTTTGCACATAGTAAGCACTTAAATAATGCCAAAGTTATTATTATTATTATCATTTACCTCCTCACTGTGTCTCGTTCTCGCCTGTCGCCTGTCGACCCCAGGGGTCCGTCGACCCCTGGACCACGTCCTACCTCTGGCCTGGAATGCCCTCCCGCCTCCTCACATCCTCCAAACTAGCTCTCTTCCCCGCTTCAAAGTCCTACTGAGAGCTCACCTCTTCCAGGGGGCCTTCGCAGACTGATCTTCCCCTTTCCTCTGCTCCTCCTCCCCTCCCCATCGCCCCTACTCACTCCCTCTGCTCTACCCTCCTCCCCGCCCCACAGCAGTTGTGTATATGTGTACGTATTTATTATTCTATTTACTTTATTAATGATGTGTATATATCTACAATTCTATTTATTTATTTTGATGCTATTGATACCTGTATACTTGTTTTGATTTGTTGTCTGTCTCCCCCCTTCTAGACTGTGAGCCCTTTGTTGTGTAAGTATTTTCTCTATCTGTTGCCGAATTGTACTTTCCAAGCACTTAGTCTAGTGCTCTATGCACACTAAGTGCTCAATAAATACGACTGAATGAATAAATGAATAAATTACAGAGATGGACATAAGTTCTGTGGGATGAGGGTGGAGTATAAATAATCAAGTGCTCAAAGAGGACAGAACCAAGTTCACAGGTGATGCAGAAGGAGAAAGAGTAAGGGAAATAAGGACTTATTCTGGGAAGGTCTCTTGGAGGAGAAGGGATTTTATACCTGGGGAATGTTGGTGAGAAGGCGAGGGGAAGGAGGTGGTGTCGTAGGAAGAGGGAATTTTGGAGCTGGAGACTGGACATATCACGGAGTAGGTCATGGGGTAGGGGAATGAGGAGGGAGAGGAAGCAAATGGCCGAGACCAAGAGTGAACCCCAGATTAGACTAGGAAGAATGTTTGGAGACAGAAAGTAGTGACCGCAGTGAAGCTGACTGGAGTTTCTCCGTGTGAGACACACGTGAGTGTGAAGGATCACATATTCCTCATGGGGCGATCGCGTGGGGCAGGGCCGCTACACCGCCCTTGGGGCCAGGCCCCAGAGCTTTTGGCCCCTCGGGAAGGCAATCCCGAACAGGACATAATAGGCCACTCAGCCCAACGTGTGTCACGTCCCCGGGGGGGAATCACCCAGGAGCATGAGGGGGTTTTTCCAGAAAGTCCCGGGCTTCATGAGCGTTCTGAGCGGGAGGGAAGGGGAGCCAGGACCCTTGACATCTTCCGAAGACGTCCTGTGGCGGACGTCCGGAAGCTGAGGGGACAGGGGTGGTTGAAGGACCCGCTCGCCCCAGACTGACCGATGAGTCTGGGCCGGGGAGAAGACGGATGGGAAAGGGTTCACCGCTGTAGGCGGCCAAGACAGAGAACGAGAGAAAGTTCCCCATCTCCCCACATCTCCACGCGTAACTCATTTCTCTCCCCCCGGCGTTTACATCTCTTCCCATCTGCCGGATCTCCTGGGTGGGTGGTGGGGATGGAAGGGGTCGGATCAGTAAAAAATGTTCCGAGAACAGTCTCCAAATCGCCTGACAGGGGATTTGTGTGGCTGGGTATTTCTGCCACACAATGGCTTTATTGAGCCACTAATAAGTGCAGAGCATTGTACAAAAAGCCCTGAAAGAAAAGATTGGATAACTCTCCGTCCCAAACAGGGACTAACAATCTATAATCAAGGGGTGAAGGGAAATCTGACACTTATCTGATTCTCCTTGTTCCTGCTTAGGTGTTGGAAGGCAGAGTGGATCTACTGGGTTTAGGGCAATTTTGTCAGTTCAGACCCCATACTGGATGGGCCCTCTTGGACTATAATAATAAAAATAATGATAATAATAATAATAACTGTGGAATTTGTTGAATACTTACCATGTGTCAGGCATTGTACTTAGCGCTTGGATGGATAAGAGAAAATTGGGTTGCGCACAGTCCCTTCCCTCTTGGGGCTCACAGTCTCAATCCCCATTTGACATATGAGGGAACTGAGGCGCAGAGAAGTGACGTGACCTGTCCACAATCACATAGACATGAGGTAGAGCCGGGATTAGAACCCAGGTTGTTTTAACTCACAGGTCCGTGCACTATCCACTAGGCAAGCTGCTTCTCTAATCCAGAAAATATTTCTAATATGGGAAATTAAGACAAGAACCTGGAGTTGCCTCTTTACCCATGACCATTTTGAGCTGGTCTGTTCCCTCCTGGCCTGATTCCTTCATGTAAGGTTTATTTTTATTTTCAGATCTCAGCCTTCCTCTGCCCCTGCCTCTATCGACAATGCTCAAGGCTCTGAAGCAATTCAGGGTTCCGAAGGGGCCTGAGAGAGGAACATTGGCTCTTTCATTCGATCGTATTTATTGAGCCCTTACTGTGTGCAAAACACTGTACTAAGGCTCTAGACTTCACTGGGTGTGTGAGGAGGGAGGCTTTTTAAAATGATATTTGCTAAGCATGTGCCAGGCACTATATTAAGTGCTGGCGTATATAATCGGTCAGACACAGTCTCCTTTCCACCTGGGGCTCGCAGTCTTAAACCCTATTTCAAAGATGAAGTACCTGAGGCACAGAGACGTGTAGTGACTTGCCTGAGGTCACATAGCAGAAAAGTCGTGGAGCATGGTCCTCTGACTCCCAGGACCATGGTATTTCCACTAGACCATGCTGCTTTTCCACGTGGGGAGGGAATGTTGCCTTGTACTCTCCTAAGCGCTTAGTACAATGCTCTGCATACAGTAAACACTCAATAAATACAGCTGATTGAATTCACTCATTCACTCAATCATCTTTATTGAGCGCTTACTGTGTGCAAAGCACTTTTCCTTCATCTGAGTATCTGTTATTATTTCCTGTCACCCCATCCAGATTCTAAACTGTTCCTTGTCCCTGTAGATAGTCTCGGAAATCTCCAGGAAATTTTCAACGTCACGAAGGTGATGTAGTTCCTGCTCCTGGGATTCTCGGAGGTCCGGGAGCCGCAGCTGTTTCTCGCCACGCTGTTCCTCACCGCCCTGTTCCTCCTGCTCTATCTGGCGGCCCTGACGGGGAATCTCCTCATCGTCACCGTCACCGCCCTCGACCGGCGCCTCCACACCCCCATGTATTTCTTCCTCAGGAACCTGTCCATTGTCGACCTCTGCCTCATCTCTGTCACCATCCCCTCAATCCATCCACAATTCCCTGATGAACCGTCGATCCATTTCATTCCTGGGCTGTGCCGTCCAGGTCTTATCGGTGGTCCTGTTTGCTGGTTCAGACGTTTTCATCCTCACGGTGTTGTCCTATGACCGCTTTGTATCCATCTGCCATCCCCTGCGCTATGAGGTCATTATGAACCGAAGGGCCTGTGGGAAGATGGTGACAGCTTCCTAGTTCAGCGGGGGTCTCATAGCAGTGATGCCCTAAGTTGAGGCCTTCCCCATGCCCTCCTGTGGTTCCTATGAGATCCCCCAATTCTTCTGTGACTTCAACTCCATAATCAAGTTCTCCTGCTCTAAAAGTCACATCGCCTTCGATGTGACCATAGGCATCACCTACTGTTTTGGTATCTTCAGCCTGTTTTGCGTCCTCACCTTGTACATGCACATCTTCCGGGCTGTGTTGAGGATTCTGGTCACTGAGGGCCGGGCTAAAGCCTTCGCTACCTGCCTGCCACACCTCCCTGTCATGACTACGATTTTCACCACGGCTACCTTCGCTAATTTAAAACCACAATCAGACTCTGTTCTGTATATGGTACTGTCTGTGTTCAAGTCGTGATGCTCCTGCCCTGAACCCCCTCATCTACAGCCTGAGGAACAAGGATGTGAAGGCAGCGGTGGGGAGGGTCCTAGGTGGGAGTTCTTTCACCCAGGGTACAAAGTTTCTCTTTCTGCCTTGACTGTCATTTCTCACCCCCTGGATTGTTGGTTGCATCAACATACTGCCTAGGTAGCAGAATCCAATGGCATCCCTGACATCTAAGTGACCTATGCAATTCTGGTTGTTTTTGGGATTTCCAGGGGCAGGTTGGTACATGGTCTCTATTTTCTTCAGGCTTGTTGTCTGTCCATTCCCTTGTAACACCTCCCCACAATCACCATCATCAGTGGTATTTATCGATCGCTTACTGTGTGCAAAGCACTATATTAAGCACTTTGGGAAAGTACAATACAATGGAATTGATAGACACGTTCCCTTCCCACAACACGTTTATAGCCTACAGGAGAAGCAACATGGCCTAGTGGATAGAGCACAAGCACCGGAGTTAGAAGGACCTGGGTTTTAATCCAGCTCCTCCACCTGTCTGCTCTGTGACCTTGGGCAAGTCACTTCACTTCTCTGTGCCTCAGTTTCCTCATCTATATAATGGAGATTAAGACAGTCAGCTCCATGGGGGACAGGGACTTGTGTCCACCCTGACGAGCTGGTATCTACCCCAGTGCTTAGAACAGGGCTTGACACATAGTAAGCGCTTAACAAATACCATTATTATTTTTCAGGGTTAACCATTGGTTAATTATTTATTCATTAATATTAATTATATAAAATGCATTCCTTTACATTAATGTCGTTATATTAATCTATATTAATGCTTAGAGAAGCAGCGTAGCTTAGTGGAAAGAACACAGGCTAGGGAGTCAGAGGTCGTGGGTTCTAATCCTGTCTCCGCCACTTGTCAGCTGTGTTATTTTGGGCAAGTCACTTAACGTCTCTGTGCCTCAGTTCTCTCATATGTAAAATGGGGATTAAGACTGTGAGCCCCGCTTGGGACAACCTGATTATCTTGCATCTACCGCAGCATTTAGAACAGTGCTCGGCACGTTGTAAATACTTAATAAATACTATTATTATTATCATTATCATAATTATGTCTGTCTCCCCCTCTAGACTGTAAGCTCGTTGTGAGCAGGGAGTGTGTCTACATACTCCGTCATATTGGATTCTCCCAATGGCTTCATGCAGTGCTCCGCACACAGGAATCACTCAATAAATACTATTGACTGAATGGCTGACAGGGTAGGTGAGTAGTGCTAATTAAATGCCAGTGATTGCTGGATTGTTTGACGGATTAACGTGGATTGAAAGTGAAGACCGGGAAAGGGAATATTCGGAAGTGGCCCACCTCTCTGGGCATGCTGTCGAGTGTTAACCAGGCCCAGACTCTGCCCAGAGAGGGGGTCCTCAGAGGAGGGCCCGTGCTCGTGGAAACCAAGATGGCCTCTTTTCTCAGAACGAGGGGTGGTCGTTGGAGCTTGGCGGGAGCTGGAGAGATGGGGTGAGAGGCCGGAGGTGGGGAGACAGGAGTGGGAGGGACCTTCTGGAAGCAGGGGAATGGATATGTGTCGGAGTAGGAGAGGGAGGAGATATAAGAGGGAAAGATAATTAATCAATCAATCATATTTATTGAGTGCTCACTATGTGCAGAGCACTGCACTGAGCGCTTGGGAGAGTACAAAACAACAATTTCTCAGACTCATTCCCCTCCTACAATGAACTTCCATAAATAATAATAATAATGGTATTTGCTAAGCGCTTACCATGTTCTAAGCACTGTACTAAGCACTGGAATATTACTGAAGGCACAAGATCGTTAGGTCCCACATGGGGCTCACAGTGTAAGTAGACGGGAGGAGAGGGATCAAGTCCCCATTTTGCAGATGAAGGAACTAAGGTATAGAGAAGTGAAGTGACTTGCCCGAGATCACAGAGCAGATAAGTGGCAGAACCAGTATTAAAACCCAAGTCTTTGACACCGAGGCCAGTGCTTTTATCCATCAGAACACACTGCTTCATGCTTCTGGGACCTGGAATAGGAATATGAAAGAGGATATTTACCCTATTACTGTATTATTCTACAATTAGTACTCTACAATTTTCCTCAATAATCTACTATTTCCCCTATCTTTAATCTATATTAATGCCTGTCTCTCCTTGAAGACTATAAACTCCATGTGGGTAGGGCACATATCTGTCAACTTTCCAATTTACCAACTACCAACTATTGTACTTCCCAAGCATTTAGTTCAGAGCTCTGCACACAATAAGCTGAAGCAGCATGGTCTAGTGGACAGAGACTGGGCCTAAGAGTTGAAAGAATCTGCCACTGGGCTGTGTGACCTAAGGGAAGTCACTTCACTTCTTTGGGCCTCGGGTTCCCTCATCTGTGAAACGGGGATTAAGACTGTGAACCCCACGTTGGACACGAACTGTGTCCAGCAGGATTAGCTTGTATAATAATAATGATGATGGCATTTGTTTTGTGCTTACTATGCGCCAAACACTGTTCTAAGCTCCGAGGAGGTACAAGGTAATCGGGTTGTCCCACATGGGGCTCACTCTTTTAATCTCCATTTTACAGATGAGGTAACTGAGGCAAATAGAATTGAAGTGACCTGCCCAAAGTCACACAGCTAACAAATGGCAGAGCCGGGTTTAGAACCCACGACCTCTGACTCCCAAGCCCGAGTTCTTTCCACGAAGCCAGTGCTTGGTACAGTGCCCGGCACTTAGTAGGTGCTTAAAAACACACAGGAAAAACAGAAATAGCCCTCAGTAAACTCAATCGATTGGTTCAGACGGCTGAGAAGCTGGTGAGGGAGAGGGAGAGAGGCTAGTGATGGAGGAGAGATGGAGTTGTCAATGGAAGACAGGGAGAATAAGCCACTTGTCTGCTGTGTGACATTCATTCATTCATTCATTCAATCGTATTTATTGAGCGCTTACTGTGTGCAGAGGGCAAGTCACTTAACTTCTCTTTGCCTCAGTTACCTCATCTGTAAAATGCACATTGAGACTGTGTGCCCCACATGGGACAGGGACTGTGTCCAACCTGATTTGTTTGTGTCCAACCAATGCTTAGTTCTCGTGCTTAACAAAGACTATTATTATTATTATTATTATTATTATTATTAGGGGCATAGGGGTAGCAAATAGTAGAGGGATCATTGTCTAGGACAGCTAGGACAGTGGAAAGAGCAGGGTGTGGTCAGTGGAGTTAGAAACGGAATGTTAGAGGTGTTGGACCAAGAATGGAAAGGCCTAGTTTATCCTTCTAAGATGCCTGCCTTCACTCACCAGTACAGCCTGGGGATAACCTAATGAGGTTGGGAGTCCAGAACCTGGATTCTAGTTCTGGCCCAGCCTGTAGCCTGCTAAAGAACTCACATAACGTTTCCGGGCCTCAGAGATCTCAGCTGTAAATTGGGAATGATGAAACGTGTCCTTGCCTACGTATCAGTTACGTTGGACGCTTCACAGCCTTCACAGTTTGACTGGACCTCATCCCTGTGAGAGACAGCCCTCTGGGGGGTCACGTGGTCCCCATGGGTCTGTCACCTGGGGCAGAGAATATACCCTGCTCTTGGGGCCAGAGCCTGAGCGATGCTGCCCCCCCCCCCCGGGAAGCCCGCCCGGACGGGACATAATGAGGCCCCTCAGCTCAATGTGTAGCCCATCCCCTGGGAGGAATCCCACACGGAGCGGAAGAGAGCTTGTCCGGAAAGGCCTGGCCTCGCCGAGAGCATATCACGCTCCGAGCACGAGGGAAGAGGAGCCTGGACCCTACATGCCTTCAGGGGACCTTCCTGTGGCCGACGTCCGGGAGCTGAAGGGATGGGGTTGGTAGTAGGACAGCAGAGACCAGCTTCTGCTCGCCCCAGTCTGACCAGTGAGTCAGGCTGAGGAGTACACGGATAGGAAAGTGTTCATAGGGGCGTCGGCGGTGACAGAGAACAAAAGAAAGTTCCCCTGTCTCAACGTTTCCAGATATAAAACAGATCCCCCCTCCACCGGTGTCTCAATTGGTCTCCATCCTCCAGATCTCTGTGTGGGTGGCAGGAATGGACAGGGATTTATTAAGCACGTATAGTGTGCCATGTGCTAGTACTATGTACTAAGCACTGGGCTAGATGCAAACATCAGGATGGACACAGTCCCTATCCTACACAGGGATGACAGTATTCATCCCCATTTTTCAGATGAGGAAACTGAGATACAGAGAAGTGAGGTAACTTGCCTAAGGTCGGACAGCAGACAAGTGGCGGAACTGGAATTAGAAGCCAAGTCCTTCTGACTCCAAGGTCGGGGTTCTATCCACTAGGTTATGTTTCTTCTCGTTGTCTGTGGACAGACACAGCGTCCTCTGGACCTCCTCTGCTTTCAAGGAGCTGACAATATAGTGCAGGGGGCTAGTCCTTAAATGGATTACGGAGAACGGATGGCAGAGTGTAAGAATAATGTACACAAGTGCTACAGGACTGGGAGGTGATGAGTATCGAGATCCTGAAGGGTTACAGGCCCAAGTGCATAGGCGGCATGGAAGAGTGGGCCACTCTTGTAGGGAAATGAGGTGGTAATCGGGAAGGCTTCCTGGACGAAGTGTGAATTGGGTAGGGATTTGAAGATGGGGTGAGTCGTGGCGGTCTGAAGGATATGAAGGATATGAAGTGGAAGAGAAGTCCAGGCCAAAGGGAGGAAATGAGCTAGAGGTCAGTCGTGAGACAGATGAGATCGAGGTACAGTGAGTAGGGTGATGTATATGGAGTGAAGTGTGTGGGAAATCAAGGAGGTGAGGTAGAAATGGGCGAGCTGATCGAGTGCCTCAAAGCTGATAGCGAGGAGTTTCCGTTTGATATGGAAGAGGATGGACAATTATAAGGAGGGTTTTGAGGAATGGGGAGACATGCAAGGAACATTTTTAGTACAGTAATCTGGGCAGCAGAGTTAAGTATGGGCCAGAGAAGGGGGAGACTGGACGCAGGGAGGTCAGTGAGGAGGGTGTTGCAGTAATCAAGGTGGGATATGATAAGTGTTTGGATTAACGTGGTGGCAGTTTGGAAGGAGAGGAATGGGGGACATTATAGGAATTTGGTGACGGTAGAACCTACGGGATTTGGTGACAGACTGAAGAAAAACAAGTGGAGGATAATGCCAAGGTTATCAGCTTGCGAGACAAGGAGGATGCTGGTGTTGTCTACAATTATTGAAAAGTCTGATGGAGAAAAGGGATTGGGTGGGAAGACAAGATCTGTTTTAGACATATTAAGTTTGAGGTGTGAGTGGGATATCCAAGTCAGATGTCCTGAAGGCAACAGTGATTGAAAATTCTGAGGGAAGACAGAGTTTGGGAGGGAAGATGAGACGCTCTGTTTAAGACACGTTAAATTTGAGGTGGGAGTGGGACATCCAAATAAAGATGCCCTGAAGGAGTGCAGCCTGAAAAGAAGGAGAGAGATTGGGTGTGGAGATACAGATTTGGGAATGTACATCTGTGCTGTGGAAATGGGAGGGAGGGTGAATGAGGCAGCAAGTAACTGGCTTAGAAGGGAGTGAAAGGTTTGGGAATCATCTATGTAAAAGCGGGATTTGAAGCCATGAAGGCGAGCAGAAGAAAGTGGCTAAAATTGAAGCGTGAGAGACATGGGGGAACTTTCCCAGACAGAAGGAAATTTAAAGATGGGATTGGGGTGGCTGTTTATATGGTTTGATGTTTGCCCCGTGTCAGGGACGGACATGACAGAAAGCAGTCTTCTGTCCCGAGTGTCTAATTCCAGCTTCAGCCTCGCTTCGCCTCCAATCCTGCTACTGATTTCTGCAGTTCAGACACGATGCCGGGATGGAGAACTACTGACTGGAAGCGAGTGACAGCAGATGATCAGATGTTCCCCGGTGACACGTTCTAGGGGTGATTGTTACAAAATAGTGTGTTGGACGACCACATACTACTCTAAGGACCTACCATCAGATATGTACTCCCTCTCTGATCCACTCTCCTGTCCCACAGCCTTAGACCCTTTCAAGCCCACCTACTCACTGGGTTTCACTCTCCTGTCTCCCCGCTCCAACCCCTGCTTAAAATCACATATCCTCCAGGAAGACCTCCCTGGTTAATTTTTACTTTCCCCTGGCTTTAATCCCTAATCTACCACCGCACACGTTATTCCAATCACACAATTATTTACTCTGAATATCCTGTAGCATACACCCTATTTTTTTTAAACCCCACTCTTACATAGTCACTTTCCTTCTTCCTCTAATAATAATAATAATAATAATAATTGTTCTATTTGTTGAGTGCTTACTATGTGCCAGGCACTGTACCAAGTGTTGTACTATAAATTGCCGACTTGTACTCCCCAAGCGCTTAATACAGTATTCTGCACACAGTAAGTGCTCAATAAATATGATTGAATGATTGAATGCTGGAGTGAATACTAGCAAATTAAGTTGGAAACAGCCCCTGTCCCAGATGGGGCTCACAGTCTTCATCCCCATTTTACCAATAAGGTAACTGAGGCACAGAGAAGCAAAGTGACTTTCCCATGGCCACACAGAAGACTAGTGGCAGAGGCGGGATTAGAATCCATGGCCTTCTGACTCCCAAACCCATGCTCTATCTACTAAGCCATGATGCCTCTCCAATATATTTTATCTGTAATATGTTTTAGGGTCTCCATTCCCCACTCGACTGTCAGCTCCTGTCATGTCTACTAAATCTATTTTGCTCACCCAACCACTTACTATAGAGGCTTGTGCATAGTAAGTAGTATTACTGATGGCTGCCTCTCCAATACCTTTTATCTGTAACATGTTTTATGGTCTGCCTTCCCCACTCTACTGTCAGCTCCTTGAGAGTAAGAATCATGTCTATTAAATCTATTTTACTCACCCAGCCACTCACTATAGAGGTTTGTGCATAGTAAGTAGCATTATTGATGAGTGCTTGGTTTTGAATCCTTTGGGCATTTTATAGCCACTCTATCCTCAGTTCCACAGGACTTATGTCTATATTTGTAATTTATTTATTTGTAATAACGCTTGTCTTCCCCTCTAGATTATAAGGTCATTGTTGGCAGTAATTGTATCTGTCACCTCCGTTGTATTGTACTCTCCCAAGTGCTTAATACAGTGTCTCTTGCACAGTAAGCACTCAATAAATACCATTGATTGACAGGCTAATTCCTCTAGATTGTAGGTTCGCTGTGGGCAGGGAATTTGTCTACAAACTCTGCTGTATTGCTCTCTCCCAAGTGCTCAGTACAGTACTCTGCATATACTGAGCACTCAGTCTAATGGGGGAGATGGACATTAAAATGAATAAATAAACTATGGCTATGGAAATAAATGCTGTGGGGCTGAAATTCCACCTCCTGTTCTCCATAGGTGATTTCGACAATCCCACAGAAATGGTCAATGTCACCAAGGTGAAAGAATTCCTGCTGCTGGGATTCTCAGAGGTCCGGGAGCTGCAGCTGGTCCATGCTGCGCTGTTCCTCCTGGTCTACCTGACGGCCCTGACGGGGAATCTCCTCATTATCGCCATCACCATCGTCGACCGGCGCCTCCACACACCCATGTACCTCTTCCTCAGGAACCTGTCCGTCCTAGACCTCTGCCTCATCACCGTCACTGTCCCCAACTCCGTCTTCAACTCCCTGACCGACCATAGATCCATTTCGTTCCTGGGGTGTGTCACCCAGGTCTTTTCTGTGGTTCTGTTTGGTGGTTCAGAGCTGTTCATCCTCACGGCGATGTCCTATGACCGCTATGCAGCCATCTGCCTCCCCCTGAGCTACGAGATCCTCATGGACCAAGGGGCTTGTGGGAAGATGGCCGCCGCCTCATGGCTCTGTGGGGGGCTGTTTGCAGTGATGTCATCCTCTGGGACGTTCTCCCTGTCCTTCTGTGGGTCCTTACTGATCCGACAATTCTTCTGTGATATCGCCTCTGTGGTCCGACTCTCCTGCTCCGAAACACACCATGTCATCAATGTGATCGTAGTCACCGGGGCCCTTTTGGGCGTCATCTGCGTCAGTCTCATCATTGTCTCGTACGTGCACATCTTCTGGGCAGTGCTGAGGATGCCGGATGCTGAGGGCCGGGCCAAAGCCTTCTTCACCTGCCTGCCTCACCTTGCCGTCACGACCGTGTTTTTCACCACGGCTGCCTTCGGCACCATACATTCACCTTCAGACTCCTCCTCAGCTCTGGACCAGCTGGTTTCCGTGTTCTACACGGTGGTGCCCCCGACCCTGAACCCCCTAATCTACAGTCTGAGGAACCAGGACGTGAAAGCCGCCCTGGGGAGGGTCCTATTGTGTGAGTCCTTTCACCCAGAATAGAAAGTTCCTAATGATGCCTTGATCCTTTGTTTTCTCTCTCCTTGGATTGACTCTGAGCAAGGCACTTCAATCTAGAGAGACAGTGTTTCCTAGTGGAAAGAGCACGGGCCTAGGAGTCAGAGGACCTGGGTTATAATCCCGGCTCTGCCACGCGTCCACTATGTAACCTTGGGCAAGTCACTACGGTGCCTCGTTCTCGCCTGTCCCGCTGTCGACCCCCGGCCCACGTCATCCCCCTGGCCTGGAATGCCCTCCCTCTGCCCATCCGCCAAGCTAGCTCTCTTCCTCCCTTCAAGGCCCTACTGAGAGCTCCCCTCCTCCAGGAGGCCTTCCCAGACTGAGCCCCCTCCTTCCTCTCCCCCTCGTCCATCCACCCCGCCTTACCTCCTTCCCTTCCCCACAGCACCTGTATATATGTATATGTTTGTACATATTTATTACTCTATTTATTTATTGATTGATTGATTGATTGATCGATTGATTTTACTTGTACATATCTATTCTATTTATTTTATTTTGTTACTATGTTTGGTTTTGTTCTCTGTCTCCCCCTTCTAGACTGTGAGCCCACTGTTGGGTAGGGACTGTCTCTATATGTTGCCAACTTGTACTTCCCAAGCGCTTAGTACACTGCTCTGCACACAGTAAGCGCTCAATAAATACGATTGATTGATTGACTGATTTTCTGGGCTTCAGTTACTCCATCTGTAAAATGGGGATTAAATCGTACTCCTTCTTACTTAGACTGTATTAACTTGGATAGGAATTGTGTCCAACTCCACTATCTTGTTTCTAATTAGTACAGTCCATGGCACATAGTGAGCTCTTAACGGATACTATTATTATTGTTACCCCCATCTTTCAGGGTACCCTTTTGTACTTGGCCATTTTTCTCCTCTCACCCCTCTATGCAGGATCAATTGTACTGAGCGCTTAGTGGTACTCTGCGCACAGTAAGCGGTTAATAAATATGATTGAATGAATTGATCAATCAATGAACTGTACATATCCATAGTTACTGTACAATTAACTGTACTTAATGTGTTCTGAGTGATGTACTAAGCACTTGGAAGAGTATAATATAATAGACACATTCCCTCCCAAAGCTAAATTACAGTCTAGACATTGAGACAGACATTAGCATCAATAAATATATTACAGATATGCACATATGTGTTCTGGGACTGGGTGGGTGAAAAAGGGAGCAAATCAAGGTGACGCAGAAAGGGGTGGGAGAAAAGAAAATGAGGGCTTAGCCGGGGAAGGCCTCTTGGAGGACGTTTGCCTTATATGTAGCAGTGCATCATGTGTGGAGTTGAAGATTTACAATGAGGCTGAGAATTGAATACCTCAGTGATAAGGCAGCCTGCTAGGTTTTCATGACTATGAAGTTGTGAGTCAAGGAAGGATTCTATGGAACAGGGTAATAATAATAATAATAATAATAATAGTAATAATAATAATAATAATAATAATAGCATTTGTTAAGCGCTTACTATGTGCCAAGCACTCTTCTAAGTGCTGGGGTAGATACAAGGTAATCAGGTTGTCCCATGCGGGGCTCACAGTCTTCATCCCCATTTTACAGAAGAGGTAACTAAGGCATAGAGAAGTTAAGTGGCTTGCCCAAGGCCATACAGCAGACCAGTGGCAGAGCCTGGATTAGAACCCACTTGCTCTGACTCCCACGCCCGTACTCTTGCCACTAAGCCACAGTCTCCTGACAGCACTTACTGTGTGGAGAGCAACTTACCAAGTGCTGGGGATGTGTAAAATATAAGATTGGCGGACATATTCCCTGCTCATAGGGAGCTTACAGTTTAGAGAGGGAGACAAACATTAATAGAAATACATAAATTATGGATCGATACATAAGTGCTGTGGGATCAAGAGCGGTGAAGAAAGGGGGCAAATTCAAGTGAAGGGTGACACGGAAGGGAGTGGGAGAGGAGGAAGTCGGGGGAAGGCCTCTAAGAGGAGATGTGATTTTAATAAAGCTTCGAAGGTGGGTAAAGTGAACATCTGTCGGATATGAAGAGGGAGGACATTCCTGGCAAGAGACAGGACGTGGATGCGAGGTTGTTGGCGGGAGAGGCGAGATGCAGGTAAGGTGAATAGGTTGGCATTAGGGGAGCAAAATGTGCGGGCTGGCTTGTAGTAGGAGAGTAGCGAGGTGAGATAGGAAGGGGCGAGGTGACTGAGAGCATTAAAGATGATGGTGAGGAGTTTCTGTTAGACGCAGAGGTGGATGGACAACCACTGGATGTTCTTGAGAAATGGGGAAACATGGTCAGAGCTGGTAATGTCGGCCACTCAGTGATGTTTACTAAGCACCTATTCTCTGAAGAACACCATGCTCAGTTCTGAGGAAGAGAACAATGGTGGCTATATTAGACACGGTCCTTTGAGAGGGCAGGCACTGACAACTAGATGAGGGTTAAGCTCACATGGGAGATAAAGGCTCTCCTACTCCAGATTTGCCATGAAACAGGAGGCTACATCTGGTCAGAGAAAGTTTATTTGGTTGTGCTCAGCACAGCATTCTGCACGTAGTTAGTGCTCCAGATATTTGATGGACTGATTGATTTTGGTTTCCTTCTTCCTGAAGGTTGAAGGTTAAGAGGGACAGCTCCTCGTAGTCACACAGTCCATATATTTGGCACATCTAAAATCAATCATCATCATCAATCGTATTTATTGAGCGCTTACTATGTGCAGAACAGTGTACTAAGCGCTTGGGAAGTACAAATTGGCAACAGATAGAGACATTCCCTACCCAACAGTGGGCTCACAGTCTAAAAGGGGGAGACAGAGAACAAAACCAAACATACTAACAAAATAAAATAAATAGGATAGATATGTACAAGTAAATGATATGATATATCATATGTACAAGTAAAATAAATAAATAAATAGAGTAATAAATATGTACAACCATACACGTCACACAACTAACAAGCAGCAGAGCCAGGATTTGAACCCATGACCTCTGACTCCCAAACTCATGCTCTTTCCACTGAGCCACGCTGCTTCTCTGCAGAGCCATCTGCAGAGTATAGTATAGTGCTCTGCACAAAGTAACTGCTCAATAAATGCAACTGATGGATTGATTGGACTGTCATTGTCTGTTGAGGTTCTGAAATAGCTTCCTCCTCGTAGCTGAAGTCTGTTTTAAGTTGGCCAAGGCAGCCGTGGAGAAAAAAACCGTGGCGACGACAAGGTGAGGCAGGCAGGATTTGGCCTGACCTTCGGCGGCCGGCGTATTCAGCATGACCTAGAAGATGTGCACGAATAAAACCATGGTGGAGACGAAGCAGAAGACACTGTTTCAGTGTCAGTGTCAGGCACAAATGGCAACAGCCACCTTAAAGGCTGCATAGGTTTTAGAGCATCAGAGCTTTATGACAGATGGGATGTTGGAGAAAAACTGTGATCACATGGGACCGGAAGAAAGGTAGAGAGAATGTCTCAGCTGAACCGAAGACTCCTAGTATTCCCCCGATAAGCCAGGACCCGACTGCCATCTCAGGACATGTCCTGTGCTTCATGATGACCTCGTAGTACAGAGCACTGAAGATGGCTCTGCAGAGAAGCAGCGTAGCTCAGTGGAAAGAGCACGGGCTTTGGAGTCAGAGATCGTGGGTTCAAATCCCGGCTCTGCCACTTGTCAGCTGAGTGACTTTGGCAAGTCACTTTACTTCTCTTGGCCTCAGTTACTTTATCTGTAAAATGGGGATTAAGACTGAGCCCCATGTGGGACAACCCGATCACCTTGTAACCTCCCTAGCACTTAGAACAGTTTTTTGCACATTGTAAGTGCTTAATAAATGTTATTATTATTATTATTATTATTATTATTGTTATTATAGTCTGCGGAACAGGGACGTGAAGATGGTGATGGGGAAGTCCTGTAGAGTACTCTGCGCAGAGTAAGTGCTCAATAAATACAATTGAATGAATAAATGAATGAGTCCTTTCTCCAGAGATAGAAGGTTTCACTTAATACTCTGACCCTGTTATTTCTCTCCCCGTGGACTGACTTTATACAGACTTGGCGTCCAGAAAAGATCTGAGATATTTTTTCTAAGAGACGTTTCCTTCCTGAAAACTGATTATTTTCAATGGCTTTGACAAGTTTGGTAGAAGAGTTTTTTATCCAGCTGCTCTTGACTGGTACATAAATCTAGTTCCTGTGTCTGGGGATGGATCCCTGCACTTTATTTACCACCAGCAGAGGGTAGAGGACGTTCCTGAGAGTCAGGAAGACCTGTTTTCTAATCGGCTCTGCCACTTGTCTGCTGTGTGACCTTGGGCAAATCACTTCATTTCTCTGGGCTCCCTCATCTGTAAAATGGGGATGAATACTGTGGGCCCCATGTGGGACATGAACTGTGTCCATTTTTATCCTCAAATCTGCCCCAGAAGCTAGGAGTAGGGGTACAGGTTGAATTGTTCTAACACTTATTGCTATCAGTTGTCGCAATAAAAACCATTATGACTTCTCCTCCTACTCTTACTGTTGCTATTATTAGTATTTATTGTATAATATACTTCAATATTTAAGTATTAATTCAATTAATCAATCAATCAAATTGAAGTACAACAGAAGTCCATGGTACATTCTTTGCCCAAAAGGAGCTTACACTTTTCAAAAACGTTACAGGTGCCTGTGACACACAGCCATTCATTGTCAGAACCGGAATGAAATATTGGGGTCCTCTTCTCTTTTTTTGCCATGTCAATCTGAATATTGGATACAACCATGACTACCCAAATGGGCTAGGGTGCCTATTCTCCTTACCACGATAAATATTCAAACCCCAGAGTTGAAACAGAAAGCTATTATTAATTAATCAATTAATTCAATCATATTTATTGAGCGCTTACTGTGTGCAGAATACTGTACAAAGCGCTTGGGAAGTACAAGTCAGCAACATGCAGAGACGGTCCCTATCCAACAACGGGCTCACAGTCTCGAAGGGGGAGACAGTCAACAGCATGAGAAGCAGCATGGCTCAGTGGAAAGAGCATGGGCTTGGAAACCAGAGGTCATGGGTTCTAATCCCGACTCTGCCACTTGTCAGCTGTGTGACTTTGGGCAAGTCACTTCACTTATCTGTGCCTCAGTTACCTCACCTGTAAAGTGGGGATTAAGACTGTGAGCCCCACGTGGGACAACCTGATCACCTTGTATCCCCCCAGGGCTTTGCACTAAGTGCTAAACAAATGCCATCATTATCATTAGTATTATTATTATTAAAACAAAACATGTAGGCAGGTGTCAAAACCGTCAGAATAAGTAGAATTACAGCTATATGCACATCATTACTAAAATGAATAAAGGAGCAAATATGTACAAGTAAAATAAATAGAGTAATAAATCTCTAAAAATATATACAAGTGCTGTGGGAGGGCAATGGGGTGGGGCAGGGCGGGGGTATGGGAAGGAGGAGAGGAAAAATGGAAAGAGAATGATGAGAACGTTGAGGTTGTTCTAGGAAGAAGTCCCAGAGTGCGAGCCACATGGGAATGGGCAGTTATTTAGGTTGTGGGGGCCGGAACCACAAAAAGCACACGATCCCGGTCTTCCGAGATTCCGGGATAGTCAGCAGGCTTAGCGGAGCCCCGGGCCACTCCTCCCACGGGGAATCCTCCAGGAAATAACCCGGTCGTCGTCTGAAGGGATGGTGCAGCCATCCGGAGAGCCGAGAGGAGGAGGTAGGATCCTGACAGTTCTCACCCCTCATCCAGATCTTCGTGTCACACCCACCAGCGTCCAGGACCAACGAGATGGAGTGAGACTTTCTCTCAGCAGAGGTCGATGCTCCCCAGCCCAGGACAGGCACGGTGACTCCGCAGAGGAGCCAGGGAAAGGTGAGGGGCAGGGAAGGGAAATTTTAATATAAGCCCAGGATATAACAGGAAATTTCCTCTTCTTTCTTAATAATAATAATAATTGTGGTACTTGTTGAGTGCTTATCATGCACCAAACACCATACTCAGTGCTGAAGTAGATATGATATAATCAGATTGGACACTGTTCCTGTTCCACATGGGGCTCATTGTCTTAAACCCCATTATACAGATGAGGAAACCGAGGAACAGAAAACTAAGTACAAGTTAACATGTACTTCCCAAGCGCTTAGTACAGTGCTCTACACACAGTAAGCGCTCAATAAATACGATTGAAAGAATGAATGAATGAAAGTGACTTGCCTGAGGTCGCCCAGCAAGAAAGTGGCGGAGCCGGGATTTGACCAAGGTCCCCTAGACTCCCAGGACCACTCTCTTTCCACTATGTTGTGCTGCTACTCCAATTATGTAGAATTATGTGACCACAATCCTTGCAGATGTTTGTAAATGGAATAGACTTCTAGGAGCAGGAATGGTTTCAGTGCCGTCCTGATCCAAGGCAGGTTGATTGCAGGTGATGAACAGGCTGATTAGTTTCTATCTACTCCAGTGCTTAGTACACTGTCTGGCATATAGTGACCGTGATAAAATACCATAAAAAACCCCGAGATTCCATCCAACTCAGAGATTTTCTCCTCTCCTAGGCCCTTTTCCCTGGAATATTATTCCCATCCCTATCTTTTCAAAATATCCTTAGGCAGTCAACGTCAATTCTCAGAAAATGACCAAAGTCACCGTGAAGATAGAATTCCTGATCAGAGATTGGGGAGCTGCAGCTGGTCCATGCCGCGCTGTTGCTCCTGGTCTATCTGGCGGCCCTGACGGGGAATCTCATCGTCGGCGTCACCTCCCTCGATCGGCTCCTCCACACCCCTATGTAATAATAATGATGGCATTTATTAAGCGCTTACTATGTGCAAGGCACTATTCTAAGCGCTGGGGTGGTTACAAGGTTATCAGCCCTCCACCCCCCCACAACGGGGGCTCACAGTCTTAATCCCCATTTTACAGATAAGGTAACTGAGATCCAGAGAAGTGAAGTGACTTGCCCAAAGTCACACAGCTGACAATTGGCGGAGCCGGGATTTGAACCCATGACCTCTGACTCCAAAGCTTGTGCTCTTTCCACTGATCCACGCTGCTTCTCTACTTCTTCTTCAGCAAACTGTCCCTAATCGACCTCTGCTACTTCTCCATGACCGTCCCCAACTCCACCCACAACTCCCTAATCAACAAGAGATCCATCTCCCTAGCGGGCTGTGCCTTCCAGGTGTTCTCCATGGACTGGTTTGTAGGCTCAGAGCTGTCCCTCATTACGGTGATGTTCTACGACTGCTAGGCCGCCATCTGCTTCCCCCTGAGCTACGAGGTCATCATGGCTCGATAGACCTGTGGGAAGTTGGCGGCTGCCTTCTGGCCCCACGGGGGCCTGTTGGCAGCCATGTGTTCAGCCGGGACGTTCTCCCTGTCCTTCTGCGGGCCCAACACCGTTCCCCACTTCTTCTTTGACGTTCCTCTTCTGCGGAAGATCACCTGCTCCGAGGACCACGTCGCCATCGACGCGACTGTGACTTTTGGGGCAGGCTTAGCTGTCCTCTGCTTCATTTCCATCGCCATCCCGTACACACGCATCTTCTGAACGTGCTGAGGATGCCGGCCGCTGAGAGCCGAGCCAAAGCCTTCTCCACCTGTCTGCCTCACCTCGTCGTCGTCATTGCTTTCCTCACTGCAGGTGCATTTGTCTACATCAAGCAGCCCTAAGACTCCTCCTTGATCGTGGACCTGCTGTGTCCGTGTTCTACACGATGGTGCCCCCTCCCTGAACCCCCTCATCTAAAGCCTGAGGAACCGAGACATGAAGGCCACCATGGGCAGGATCCTAAGAGGGTCACTCACCCAGCCTCCGCTCTGGGACAAAATGTCTCCTTCCTTGTGCAAATAATCTCACCTCACCACTTAAACTAGGAATTGCCTTTGGACCTAGCCAGATACTTACCTGTCCTACGGTTCACAAGTTCACAGAAAACGCAGGACGTTGATGAATTATCAAAGTCTGGGAGGGAGGCGGCTAAGAATGAAGTATGACTGACAATCCAGTTTTGGAAAGGCATCATGACCTAAAGGAAAGGAAGACCCTGTAGACTGTTAACTCATTGTTGGTAGGGAATGTGTTTAACAACTCTGTTAAACTGGAATCTCCCATGTTCTTAGTACTGTAAATCCAGTTTTGGGGTCGGTTCCAATCCCTGCTCCACCACTTGTCTCTGGGTGACCTTGGGCGAGCCACTTACCTTCTCCGTGCCTCATTTACTTCATCTGTAAAATGGGAATTAAGATTCTGAACCCCGCATGGAACAACTTGATGACCTTGTATCTACCCCAGTGCTTAGAACAGTGCTTGGCACGTAGCAAGTGTTTAACAAATACTATATAGTTTTTTAAAATTTTATCATGGCCTAAGGTAAGTGCTCAATAAACATAATTGACTGATTGAGACTTGAGCTCTGATGCCAGCTCTGATACTGGACTGCTGTGTGACCTAGAGGCAGTGACTTAACATCCCAAGAATCTCTCTTCCTCTTACACTCTGAGCTCCTGTGCAACAGGAATTGTGTCTTAACTGATTCTTTTGTTTCTACTACAGCATGTGGAACAATTTAGGCACACAACATCCTAATAAACACAATAATGATCTCATTAATAGTAATGACTATAAAATATAATGATATGCTCTTTAGCAAGACTCTGGAGGTGGGAATGAAAGTTGGACAATGGGAGGTGGTATGGGAGAAGTGAAGAAAGGATGACTGCAGATTCATCTGTCTTATCAAATCCATCCTGTCTCATCAATCCATCTTTCCTTCCTTCCATCCATCCATCCATCCATCCATTCATCCATCCATCCATCCATCCAAAGCACGAGATTGTAAATCAGAGGTAGTGGGTTCCAATCCTGATTCTGCTACTTTTTTGCCATATGACCCTGGGCAAGTCACTTCACTTTTCTGTGCCTCAGTTCCCTCATCTGTAAAATGGAGATTGAGACTGTGAGCCCCACGTGGGACAGGGACTGTGTCCAACCTGATTACCTTGCATCTACTCCAGTATTTAGAACAGTATTTAACTCTGTGTTCTTTAAATTATTGCTCTCAATAAAACGAAGGAACGAATGTGCCAGTATCAGAATGAGGTTGAGAATCCGAATGAGGATCCGCATATCAAGAAGATTACAAATGTGATTTTTTAAAGTTTCCTGCTTGAAAGGGGGCATGGTTTTAAGGGTACTTATTTCCCTCTCTGAGAATCCAAGCATCCAGTCTGAGACCAGCCAGTGATTATGTGCACGGAACCAGCTGTCAGGAGAGCACAGTTCTAATCCTGACAATGCTACTTCATTCAGCCATATTTATTGAGCGCTTATTGGGTACGTGGCACTGTACTAAGCTCTTGGGGGAGTGCAATATAATAGTAAAAAGACAGATTCCTTGCCCACAGCAACTTGATTATAGGCACGTCATTTTATTTCTCTGTCTCCCAGCTTTCTCATTTGTAAATGGTGATAAAATGCCTCGTCTCTCTCACTCTCTCTTAAATGGTGAGTCCGGTGTGGGCTAGGGATAGAATCTTTTCTGATTACCTTATATCTTTCTTGGTGCTTAGCATAGTGTTCAGTACATAATCAGCATTTAATTAGTACCAGGGAAGCAGCATGGCGTAGTGGATAGAGCATTGGCCTGGGAGTCAGAAGGTCATGGGTTCTAATCCTGGCTCCACCACTTGTTTTCTGTGTGACACTGGGCAAGTCATTTCAGTTCTCTGAGCCTCAGTTGCATCATCTGTAAAATGGGGATTGGGTCTGGGAGCCCAACATGGGACAGGGATTGTGTCCAACCCTATTCACTTGTTCCCCCCCCGACCGCTTAGTACAGTGCCTGACAGTAAAGCACTCAATAAATATCATTAAATGAATGAATGGCACATAATAAACGCTTAAAAATACTATTATTAGTACCATCATCATAAATATTATTCATTGTTATTATGAAGAGAGGTTTCCAGAGTTAAACCATGGAGAACCACGTGTAGGAGTTTTACTGTGAAGAGATAACATCTTTGCCTCTCCTTGCCGGTTGCGGTGCCTTGGAAAAGTGGAGGGGGGAGGGTGACTTTTATGTCTCTCCCCAGTTCATTGATTGAGACAGGAACACGCCTGCCTGTGCATCCTCTGAGGGCAGAGATTTCCCCCTCTAGACTGTGAGCAGTATTCTGTGCACAATATTCCTTCAGTAAATGCTCTTGATTGACAAGAGCCCAGGGCTCAGAAAATGTTGCAGAAAGTTGAAAACCTCCTTTCTTTAGATAGTTTACTCCTCTTGTACAGGGACCATGAGTTCTTCTCCTAGTTGTCCCCAACACCTGATGTAAGGCTCTGTACTCTTCCAGACTGTGAGCCTGTCTACTAGACTGTGAGCCCATTGTTAGGTAGGGACCGTCTCTATATATTGCCGATTTGTACGTCCCAAGCGTTTAGTACAGTGCTCTGTACACAGTAAGCGCTTAATAAATATGATTGAATGAATGAATGAATGCTTGGCACATAGTAAGCGCTTAACAAAGACCATAATTATTACTATTATTATTATTAAATGATATTTATTGACGACATATTGGGTGCAAAGCACTGTAGTAAGCTCTCAGGAGAGTTGAAAAGAGATAAAATTTATTTCATTGTTCCTTCTCTCCAGGAGATCATGATCTAATGGGGAGATAGACGTAGAATAAATTACGTAGAGGAGGAAGGAGAGAAGCAAAAGAACGTGGATGAACACTTGATTCAATTGTATAGTTTATATAGTCAGTATGAACAGAGCTTCAACGGATTTGCAATCAGGACTAGTCAGAAGAATCAGTGTTGCCTAGTGGGTAAGGCACGGGCCTGGGATTCAAATGAACATGGGTTCTGATCTCAGTTCCACCACTCATCTGTTGTGTGACCTTCAGCAGGGTCGCTTAACTTCTCCGTGCTCAGTTCCCTCATCTGTAGAATGAGGATTGAGATGTGCGCCCCACGAGGGATATAGATTGTGTCCAATCTGATTAGCTTGTAACACCTCCAGCACTTAATATCATTCATGATTATAGTAAGCGATTCACAAAGGCAATAAGAAAAGTTACAGTTGGCTGAATTGACTGACAGATTGAATGCCTCAGGTTCTGAATTAGACAAAGGTGAAACCACTCACAGTGGCTCAAGACTGTCACTGAAAACAGGAACCGTTGGGACGCTGGGATGCAGACGCCACTGTTTTCATGGGAACCCCGAGGGCTGGCACCATCGCTGATGCTGCAGAGACGCCCCCTTGTCACCGAGGAACCTCAGGAACCACGTGACCAGAGGGTGTCTGGCTTCTCTAGGCCACGAGCCTCCTCTGCAGGGCCCCAAGCCATCCTCCAGGGATCCCCCTCGGAACTGGTCCTGCTTTATCTACAGGGATGGAACCCCGTCTGGAGAGCTTCTCAAGGTCTGAAGGAGAGACGAGAGGCACTGAGGCCTCCTCGCTATTCCTTCCTGGCTGATTGAACCCATGAGTCTGAGAGGAAAGAAGGGACCAGCCCAGTCCTGCAGAGGTGAGAGTGACCGGGGGTGAGTGGGGAGGAGGGGGGAAAAGAAGATGAGGCTGGAAGAGATGGAACCAGTCTAGGCCTAATTTGGGGTTAAGACCAGGGCTGCGGCCCCCATCAGGGGAGGGGTGCTAGCAGCAAGGGAGTTGTTTTACATTTCAGTAACCCCCAAGCATCACACACCTCTCCTCCTTCCTCCTCAGACCTCGCTACCATGCAAACTACCCGCCGGGCTACGGTGCTCCGGCACAGTGTCAGCAATGTGAATAGTCACTTTGGCCTTCAGTGCCTCCCAGAATTCCTTGCAGAGGGTAAATGACAGGCAGGGCTGAGAAAGTGTGACCAGCTTTCGACGGCCCCTGGCAGTATCAGCAATCCCTCCCTGTAAGAGTTCTTCCCAAATGTTGGGAGAAGAAAAATAGTGGGAAAGGTTGGAATCCCTGCTCTCAAGAACTTTCCAGTCTACTGAGCTAGGTTGACACAGTATAATTTACTATCAGTCAATCAATCTTGAATAATATTTATTGAGTGCTTACCGTGTGCACTAAACCTTTGGGAGAGTAATAATAATTATAGTAGTACTTCTTAAGCTCTTACTATGTCCCAAGCACTGTTAAAGTGCAGGGGTAGATACAAGTTAAACAGGTTGGATACAGTCCTTAGTCCACATGGGGCTCAAAGTCTTAACCCCCATTTTACAGTTGAGGTAACTGAAGCTTAGAGAAGTTATATGACTTGCCCATGGTCACACAGCAGACATGAGGTGGAGCCGGAATTAGAACCCAGGTCCCTCTGACTCCTTCTGACTCCCAAGCCCATGCTCTATCCACTTTTGAACACGGAAATAAGACACATTCCTTGCCTCTACTAGAAGGAAAAAAAGAATGGAAAGATGATATGCCATTATTGCGTGCCATTTTACTGATGAGGAAACTGGGGCCCAGAGAAGTGAAGCGCCTTTTTCAAGGTCCCACAGCAGCAAAGGAAAAGAGGCAGGATTAGAACCAAAGTCTTCTGACCCCCACTAAGCTATGCTTGGGAGAGTACAATAGAACAGAGCTAGTAGATGTGGATGATCAATCAATCAATCAATTAATTTATTGAGCGCTTACTGTGTGCAGAGCACTGTACTAAGCGCTTGGGAAGTACAAGCTGGCAACATATAGAGACAGTCCCTACCCAACAGTGGGCTCACAGTCTAGAAGGGGGAGACAGAGAACAAAACCAAACATACTAAAAAAATAAAATAAATAGAATGGATAGGTACAAGTAAAATAAATAAAGTAATAAATATGTACAAACATATATGCATATATACAGGTGTTGCGGGGAAGGGAAGGAGGTAAGGTGCAGGGGATGGAGAGGGGGACGAGGGGGAGAGGAAGGAAGGGGCTCAGTCTGGGAAGGCCTCCTGGAGGAGTTGAGCTCTCAGTAGGGTCTTGAAGGGAGGAAGAGAGTTACCTTGGCAGATGGACAGAGGGAGGGCATTCCAGGCCCGGGAGAGGACGTGGGCCGGGGGTCGATGGTGGGACAGGAAGGCTGAGTAGGTGCGAATGAGGTTGTCGTTAATGTAACTTGGTGATAACAAGGTACTTTTTCCCGGGGTGGTGGTGGGGGGGAGAGTCAGTCAGGACCGGACCGGGAAGGGGGTTTGGGGGGCACTATAAGGAAGGTCGCTTAAGTGGGTGGGGGTGGAAGCAGGGGGCGTCTATGGCGGCGCTCGGAGGAGAGGAGCCTTCCGGGAACAGCGGGGGCCACGCGGTGTGATGGCGGGCGGGTCACTCGGAAACGGAGTCCCGGGCGTCTATGGCGGGCCTCTCTGGCACTCTGAGGAGAGGAGCCCTCCGGGAGCAGCGGGGGCCATGCGGTGTGATAGCGGGGGGGGGCGGGCATCCCGAGAACGGAGTCCCGGGCGTCTATAGGGGCCCTCTGAGGAGAGGATCATTCCTGGAGCAGCGGGGGCCACGCAGTGTGATGGCGGGCGGGCGGGCGGGCCTCTCAGGAACGGAGTCCCGGGCGTCTATTTCGGCGCGCTCTGAAGAGAGGATCCTTCCTGGAGCAGCAAGGCCGCCCGGTGTGATGGCGGGCGGGCCTCTCGGGAACGGAGTCCCGGGCGTCTGTGGCGGCGCTCAGAGAAGAGGATCCTTCCAGGAGCAGCGGGGGCCACGCGTTGTGATGGCGAGCGGGCCTCTCGGGATGATTCCCTCAGGGAGCTCACAGTCAAGAAGAGAACTCCTGGGCCCATGCTTTTTCCACGAAATAAGGATGGAAATGAGTTGATTCGCGCTTGCATTAGGTGAAGTGGGATTAGAGGGCTAGAAATTCAATAGGAGAAGCTTTTTGGAGGAGGAGGGGATTTTAGCAGTGCTCAGAATTCGGAAAGGAATGTGCACTCTCTGATTTTGAGACGATAAGAAAGGGAGTTCCAGGCTAGGATGGAAACAGGAGAGTCGATCGCAAGTAACATCTGGAAAGTTGCTTTGAGATCTGAGAAGACGTGTTGAAAGATGGAAATGAAGTGAAGTGCAGTCATAGGGCGGAAGACCTTCAAGCCTATTGTTGAGTTTTCTTCCTTGTGAAAAGACACAACTTGTAATGAGAGGAAGACGAGGAGAGGAGAGCTGTAGGCTGAGCGATGCTTTAGGAAAGGAATGATGCGTTATGCTTTTGTTTGTGTGTGGACAATTGTGAATGCAGGTATGCCGGCAAATGGAATCAGCTTGGTGTATATGTGGGTTTTATTTTTGTTGTTTGTTTTGTAGTATTGTTAAGTGCTTACTATATGCCAGGTACTGTACTAAGCACTGGGGTGGATACAAGCCTATCGGGTTCGACACAGTCCATGCCCCACATGGTGCTTTCAGTCATGATCCCCAATTTAAAGATGAGGTTACTGAGGCACAGAGAAAGTAAGTGACTGTCTCCGGGTCATACAGCGGACCAGGGATAGAGAGAGGATTAGAATCCAGGTCCCTCTGTCTACCAGGCTCATTCTCTCTCCATTAAATGGATGAATCTATGTATAAAGGCACTTCTTGTTTGACTCTAAAACTACCGAATTTCACAACAGTCATGTTCATATCTTTATGTTCTCTGATCTCTCCTATCTGCTATTCATTTTAGTTTCAGTCTCCTCAACCAAAAATTATACTCTTGATATGTATTAAGTGCTTACTATATTCCAAGCAAAGTATTAAATGCTCGGGGAGATTCAGGACAATATAGAAGAACACAGTCCATGTCCCACAAGGTCTTCACAGACTAAGTAGGAGGTAAAACAGGTATCGAATCCACATTTTACTATTCAGAAAACTGAAACATTGAGAAATTGCACGTTCCCATGGCTGTGCAGCACAGAACTAGTACAGTAGTGATTAGAACCCAGGTCCTCTGACTCCCAGGCCTGTGTTCATCCCGGTAGTGCACCCTGCTTCTACACGGTTTGTACCCTGGTGCTTCCAATAGAATGGAATCTTCCTGGGGGCAGTGATCATATGTACTAATGCTGTGTCTTCTGTAGGAACTCAGTGAAAATAATTGGTTGACTTAGTCATATTCCTTCACCCCCAACATCAGTGTCTCTAAATTGAAATCTTCCCTCCCTCTTCCTGTGCCGGGAGTCGACATCATTCCCCAGAAATGTTCAGTGCCTCCATGGTGAACTCAAAGATCATTTTGAATGCCTCCTCTCCATAGAGAATCATCAGCAAATGTCCTATCAGTTCCTTCAGTCATCCCACCAATTGACTCCAGCTTTGGCTTTTCCCTCATCACATGCAGAAAGTCAGTGCTGCCTCCCCAAAATGCCCAATATCTCCACGTTGAGGGAATTTCTCCTGCTGGGTTTCTCGGAGATCCGGGAGCTGCAGCTTGTCCGCGCCGCGCTGTTCCTCCTGGTCTACCTGGTGGCCCTGTCGGGGAATCTCCACATCGTCGCCATCACCATCCTCTACTGGCGTCTCCATCCCCCCATGTACTTATTCCTCAGGAACTCGTCCCTCCTGGACCTCTGCTACATCTCTGTCACCAACCCCAACTCTGCCATCATGTCCCTGACTGACCGTAGATCCATCTCCCTCCTGGGCTATGTGGCCCAGGTCTTTTTGGTGGTTCTGTTTGCTTTTTCAGAGGTTGTCATCGCTATGGCGATGAACTACGACCGCTACGTTGCCATCTGCCACCCCCTGCGCTATGTGCTCATCATGACCAACATGGCCTGTGAAAAGATGATGGCTGCCTCCTGACACAGCGGGCTGTTATTTGGGGTCTTCTATTCAGCTTTGACTTTCTATCTGAGTTTCTGTGGGTCCACCATTGTCCAGACGTTCTTCCGTGACTCCCCTCCCTCCTGAAGATCTCCTGATCCAAGGACCACGTTGCCATCGATGTGACCGTCACCGGTGGTGTAGCCTTAGTTGTCGTCTGCTTCGTCTTCATCATCATCTCCTACGTGCGGGTCTTCCAGGCCTGGCCGAGGAGGCTGGCCTCCGAGAGCCAGACCAAAGCCTTCTCCACCTGCCTGCCTCACCTCGCCATCATCGTCTTCCTCTCGACTGGAACCGTTGACTACCTCAAGCCCGTGTCAGACTCCACCTCAACCCTGGGCCTGCTGTTGTCCGTATTCTACACCGTGGTGCCTGGCCCTGAACTCCCTCATATACAGCCTGAGGAACTGGGACATGAAGGCCGCCCTGGGGAGAGTCCTAAAGGGGAGATTCCTCCTCCCTCCTCTAAGAGACAAAATGTCTGTTTCCTTTTGCATTCACATTCCTCATCAGGGTTCTGACCGTGGAGGTAACGATATAAAGAGCTGTCCAAAGAAGAAGTCCAACATCTGAGGATTTGTCATTGACTGGGACAGGGGCTGATAAGCCGTGTGTGACTGTATGCTCAGTGTGGGCAGGGATTGTTACTTTTTATTCTGAATTGTATTTTCCAAGCACTTAGTACAGTGCTCTGCACACGGTAAGCACTCAATAAATATGATTGAATGAATGAATGACAAGTGATTGTTTGGGTGGCATCAAGGCTTAGTGGCTGGGTGTCATGAGGTTTAAAAGGACTGCCCGGTTCTGCCACTGTCCTGCTGTATGACCTTTGTCCAGCCACGTAACCTCTTTGGATCTCTCTGTAAAATAGGGATTCACCATGTGCACTCTCTTTCTCTTACAGTCTGAGCACCTGTGGGTCAGGAAACGTTTCCGATCTGATTAGATTGTTTCTACTCCAGAACTTGGCAGTTGGTTGCAAGTAAATTCTAAATAAATTCAATAATGATAATGTTGATATTATTACTGATAATAACAGTAACTCTATAAATTTTAAGATCACGTATGGTGGTTGTGAAAATAAAATAATGGGAGGGTGACAAGGGAGAAGGGACGCAATCATGGAAACTGTCCCCCACATTTGACTGCCTGTTTGTTTTTATGCCTATCTCCCTGCTTCTAGACTGTGAGCCCGTTTTGGGCAGGGATTATCTCTATTTGTTGCTGAATGGTACTTTCCAAGCACTAAATACACTGTTCTGCACACATTAAGCACTCAGTAAATACGATTGAATGAACGAATTTGACTGATCCTTGCCTCCAATCCATGCGTTCATCCATCCATCCATCTGTCCATCTGTCTGTTCACCCATCTGTCTGTCCAACCATTGATCCAACAACGCATCCATGCATCCATCTATCAAACCATCCATCCATTAACGCAACCATGCATCAATCTATCAATCAATCCATCCATCAATCAATGGTACTTGTTGCAAGCATCCTGGTTGTAAAGTACTGAAGTGAATCCTTCAGAGAGATCAAAATAAATTGAACACTATCCCTGCTTTCCAACGGATTAAAATCTAACAGAGGAGATAGACACAGAATTAAGTGATGAGAGGATGAGGAAGAGAATGGAAAGAATGGTAAATCATTATTTTGTGCTTAAAGAGCACATTTTATAAAAGCTACTATGAACAAAGCTATAATGGTGGGTGCGAGTGCCTAAATGGTGAAGTGGTCTAAGATGCTGATTGGTATTTTGGGGAAGATGACATAGGGAGAAGAAAAGTGAAACTTGCGAGGCATCCTGGACTTGGTGGGATGACGGAGGGGCTTTGAAAATGGCGAAAGCTGTGCTCTGATGGACTGGAAGTGGGGAGTAGGAAATGTGGGCTGACAGATTATTTCTCCATTTTCCATCAATGAAATATTTTGAAAGGGACAGGGCCATTCGGAGGAGAGAATGCAGTGGCCTCCTCAACCCAGTTTCGTAGTGTCTCAATTCTGAGAGAGAAGAGGAGGAACACTAGTCTAATTCCTGTTCCTTCTGAAACCAGGAATTTTCCTGTCGTGTCCACCCAGCCAGTATCAGTGATACTTTCCCATCGCCCCATTCTCAGAACCCTTCAGCTCCTCCCAAACTAATAATAATAATAATAATAATAACTGCATTTGTTAAGTGCTTACTATGTGCCAATTACTGTTCTAAGCGCTGGGGTAGATACAACGTAATCAGGTTGCCCCACGTGAGGTTCACAGTCTTAATCCCCATTTTCCAGATGAGGTAACTGGAGCACTGCACTAAATGATTGGAGGAATAGAATACAAAAGAGTTGGTAGACATGTTTCCAGAGTAGTAAGTGGCTTGCTTAAAGTCACACAGCAGTTAAGTGGTGGAGCCGGGATTAGAACCCACGTCCTCTGACTCCCAAGCCTGTGCTCTTGCCATTAAGCCACGCTGCTTCTCATGCTGCCTCTCAGGGTTGGTCCTCCAAACCAGCACGGGCGAGGGTCTTAGGATGGATTTAGAGTCATTTTTCGTTCTCTCTAGATTTGCAATCAGAAGACGTCAGAAAATACAACTGATTTGCATTTGTGCAATGACCGATTGATTGCTTGAGGTCATGAACAAGTTGAAACTCAGAGAAGCAGCGTGGCCTAGCGATTGAGCATGGACCTGGGAGTCAGAATGACCTGAGGTCTAATTTCAGCTCTGCTATATTTCTGCTGCGTGACCTTGGGCAAGTCTATTCACTTCTCTGGGCTTCAATTTCCTCATCTTTAAAAATGAGGATTGCGACTGTGAGCCCCACGTGGGACAGGGACTATGTCCAACATAATTAACTTGAATCGAATCCCAGGACTTCGTACAATGCCTGAAACATAGTAAACGCTTAACAGGTACCATTGAAGAACAAAGAAAGAAGCTGAAGTGCTCACCCCTTGATCCAGATGGTCAACTAACAGCAGGAACCGTTAGGATGCTGTTGTCATGGGAACACGGCAGACAAGTGCCATTACCGGATCCTCATCTCTATGGGTACTAAAGACTGTGGGGACGAGCCTCCGTGATATGGTCCTCCGGGGACCCCCCTCGGAGCAGCAGTGGCTTTATCTAAGGTGATGGGTGCCCCATCTGGAAAGCACAGCTCAGTGTCCTCGGGAGAGCAGAGAGGGGCTGCCGGCTCCTCGCTGTCCCTCCAAGGCCGCTTCATCCAGGAATCCGAAGAAAGAGGGGGGACCAACCCAGACCAGAGCGCGTTAGGGGTCCCCTAGACCACGCTGCCCTGGTGAGACTGACCAGGGGTGGGGAGAGACAGGAAGGGACCATCAGGCTAATCGATGTGAGTGTGAGGGTCACTATGGGAAGATGTTCATGCCCGGGGTCCAAGGTGGAGTTGGAACCAGGGCTCCGTACACAAGCAGGGAGAAAACAGTTGCCTCTACGGTAGCCCCCTGGCCCGCTCCATCCACCTCCCAACCCCCAGCTACTATGGCTGCCAGGCTAGGATGTTATGGTATGGCGTCAGCCCCGTGCTGTGGTAATTTCAACCATCAGCTCAACCCTCCGGGAAGGGACAAGAGGGTATGAATGCGACTGCACCAGCCAGATGCTTCATTACCAATTCCTCCTCACAGGACTCCCCCTACCAAATCTTGGGCGGGTACAGGAGAGAAGCACTGTTGCCCAGTGGATAGAGCATGGGCTGGAACTCAGAAGCCTTGAGTTCTAATAATGGCTCCACCTCTATTTTATTTTTTAATGGTATTTGTTATACACATTATATATCAAATATTGTTCTAAGTACTGGGCAGTTTAATCAGGTTGGACACAATCCCTGTATTTCATGAGGCTCACAGTCTGAGCAGGAGGGAGAACAGGAGAACTGAGGCACAGAGAAGATAAGTGACTTGCCCAAGGTCAAACAGCAAGCAACTGACAAAGCTGGAAATAGAGCCCAGGCCTATGCTCTTTCCACTGGGCCAGACTGCTTCTCTTCTCGATAATTTGGGGCAAGACATTTCGCTTCTCTGTGCCTCAGTTCCCTCATCTATAGGATGGGGACTGAGACTGTGAGCCCTTTGTGGGACGGAGACTGTGGCCCACCAATTTTCTTGGATTCACCTCAGAGCTTAATACAGCGCCTGGCACCTAATGAGAGTTTAAGAAATACCATAAAAAGAGTGGTAAAAGGCATGATACCTGCCCTCAAAGACTTCCCAATCTAATTGGCTAGATAAGCAAAATGTCATTTACAACTGAGAGGAGAAAAGAATGGAACAATAGATATATGGATGAGATGCAGCCTGGCTTAGTGGAAAGAGCACAGGCGTGAGAGTCAGAGGTTGTGGGTTCTAATGCCGGCTTTGCTACTTGTCATCTGTGTGACTTCGGGCAAGTCACTCAGCTACTCTGGGCCTCCGTTACCTCATCTGTAAAATGGGGATTAAGAATGTGAGCCCCAGGTGGGACAACCTGATTACCTTCTATCTCCCCCAATGCATAGAACGGTGCTTGGCACACAGCAAGCACTTGAAAAAACTATCATTATTATTACTAGTGCTTGATAGTCATATTTCTGAGTGCTTAATGTGTGCAAAGCACTAAACTGAGTGCTGAGGAGAGTACCCTATAAAATAGTTGGTAGACATGTTCCCTGTCCACAAGTAGCTCACCATCTAGGGGGGAAGCAGACATTAATCAGTAAACCAATCAGAGACATTTTTTGAGCTCTTGCTGTGTGCAGAGCACTGCACTAAATGATTGGAGGAATAGAATACAAAAGAGTTGGTAAACATGTTTCCAGTCCATGTTTCCATGTTTCCAGGAGCTTACAGTTAAGAGTAATGTACCTTACCTTCAATATCATATAATGAGGGTCTCCGGATGCATTAAGTCTGGAAATGGTCACTGACAGACGGTAGGAAGAAGTGAATTGGCTAAATCCTCTTTGAGAAGGTGGAATACCAGAGGGTTTTTGAGGGTGGGGTATCTTCCGGCTGGAGAATTTAAAAAGAGTGGATTTCCAGGCCAAAGGAAGGGTGGGAGCCAGAGGTGGGAGGAGGAAGCGTTGAAAGCGAGTCACAGTAAGAAGGTTCTTTTTGGAGGGTTGGATGAAGAAAGCAGATAATGGGAAGAGGAGATGGAACAGGTGGATGGCACTGAAGCCAATGATTAGGCATTCACTGAAGTCAACCCAGCTACAATCCGTTATTACTTTAGACTGTAAGCACGTTGTGGGCTGGGACTGTGTCTGTTTATTATTCTATTATACTCTCCCCAGCATTTAGTACAGTGCTCTGCACACAGTAAGTGCTCAACAACTATGACTGAAGGAATTCATTTTCCACTTCACAGGAGCTGCTGCAATCAGGTTCCCTGTGCTAGAAGCTTGTGTGTTTGTGCGTGTATGTTTCCATATGTTTGTGTGCGCGCACGCGCACACAAAATATAGGGTAGTGGAAGCAGCGAACAAGTTCAGGCAGTGAGGAGGGTTGAAGACGAAAAGACGAAGATAGAAAAAGATCTCCCTCCAGACTGTAAACTCGATGTGGACAGGGCTGTGTCTACGAACTCTGTTGAGGTGGCGGCGGGGAGACAATCTCGGGAATTCCCTTTAAATCGACCAAGATAATGTGAAAATCTGTCCCTTTCCTTATCACTGCCGGATAAGGAACTCAAAGATCATTTTGAATTCTGTCTCCTCTCCATAGGGAATCACTAGCAAATGTCCTGTCAATTTCTTCCCTCAACCCATCAATGAACTCTAACTTTGGCCCTTCCCTCATCCACTGCAGAAAGTCAATGCTGCCTCCCCAAAATGTCCAACGTCTCCACGGTGACGGAATTCCTCCTGCTGGATTTTTTGGAGGTCCGGGAGCTGCAGCTGGTACACGCCGCGCTGTTCCTCCTGGTCTACCTGGCGGCTCTGACGAGGAATCTGCTCATCGTCACCGACACGGCCCTCGACCGGCACCTCCACACCCCCATGTAATTCTTCCTTAGGAACCTGTATGTCCTCGACCTCTTTCTCATCTCCGTCACCATCCCCAAATCCGTCACCATCTCCTTGACTAATAACAGCTCCATCTCCTTCCGGGGCTATGTGCCTCAGGTCTTACTGGTGATATTGTTTGCCCTTTAGGAGTATTTTGTCCTCATGGCGATGTCCTGTGACCGCTATGCCGCCATTTGCCGCCCACTGCACTACGAGGCCATCAGGGACCAAGGGGCCTGTGAGAAGAAGACTGTCGCCTCCAGGCTGAGCAGAGGCCTGTTAGGGGTCTTATTTTCAGCCTCGATCCTCTCCCTGTCCTTCTGCAGCTCTAACGTCATTCAGCAACTCTTCCGTGACGTCCCTTCCCTGCTGAAGATCTCCTGCCCCGAAGACCACTTCGCCATCGACGTGGGAGTGACTCTGCTTCGTCTCTATCATCATCTCGTACGTGCACATCTTCCGGGCCGTGCTGATGATGCCGGCCGCCAAGGATTGGGCCAAAGCCTTCTCCACCTGCCTGTCTCACCTCTTTGTCCTCATTCTGTTTGTCATGACTTGCTTCTGTGCTTACTTGAAGTCCCCGTCAGGTTCCCCCTCGTCGCTGGACCTGCTGGTGTCCGTGTTCTACACCGTGGTTCCCGTCACCCTGAACCACCTCATCTACAGCCTGAGGAACCGGGATATGAAGGCCGCCATAGGGAGAGTCATAAAGGGGAGATTTTCCCACCCTTTTCTCTGAAAAAAAAAACAGTCTCCTTGTGTTGATATTGTCATCACTCACATTACTAAGACACCCTACAGAGGTGCGCATGTGAACAGTTATCTGGCTGAAAGGAGGCTTTCTCAGGTTCTGGAGGGATGTCTGGTAAAATCAGTGTGTGATGGATAATCCCGCCTCAGAGGGCACTGGGGTCTATACAAGCTAACGAGTTGGACCCAGTTTATACCATACAAGGGGATCAATCTTCAAACCCATTTTACAAAAGAGGGAACTGAAACCACAGAGCAGTGAAGTAACTTGCCCAAAGTCCCATAATAGACAAGTAGCAGAGCCGGGATTATCATCTAGGTCCTTCTGACTCCCAGGCCTGATCCTTATCCACTTGTCCACGCTGCTTCTCTTGGGTGAGTCATTTAACCTTCATAATTAACAAAAGTATTTTTCCTTCCCAGACCACTGAAGCACTCCAAAATCTATCAGCCTCACATGATGTGGAAAAATTCCCTCCTTCTGTTGTATTCCTTAAACCTTCTGAATAAGGTTTATCCGACTTGCTGCTTTTCCATTCTGAGAGTGAACGTGTTATCAGTGCTGTGACTTGTGAAGTAGTGTGATCTAGTGAAAACAGCATGGGCCTAAGAGTCATTCATTAATTCAATCAATCGTTTCATTGAGCACTTACTGTATGCAGAGTACTGTCAGAGTGCCTGGGTAGATTGTAAACTCGTCCAAACTGCCAAGGCTATCCCACAGTGCCAAACCCCAGCAGGTGGCTGTCTGGTAGTTATGGTTGGGCAGTGGATAATGATAATAATAATAATAATAATAATAACGACTATTATTATTATTATAGTGGTATTTGTTAAGCTCTTTCTATGTGCCCGGCACTGTACTAAGCACTGGGGTGGATACAAGCCAAGCAGCACGGAGGGGCTTGTGATGGTTGAGGTCACTGCAGTGTACAATGCCACTGTCCTGCAAGCCCCCTGCTCGGTCAGGGGACACGGCCCTGGTCTGAGCCCCAATGTAGTTCCTGAGTATGAGCATTCCTGGCTCAGACTCTTCCATCCACCTCCTTGTCCCTCCTTGTCTCTCCACCCCCCTCCACCAAAGTCACTCTCACTGGGGCAGAGTGGGTCTGAGGGGCCAGGAACTGTGGTCTTCTGGGTGGAGCAGGTCATGAAGCCTCCAAAAAGCTGGATACTGCACTTGGAACACAAGAGGTGCTCAATAAATTGCGATCATGGATGAATAAATGGATGAATGGATAGATGATTAGATGAGAGGAGATGGATCTGAGCAGTTGGATGGGATCTGTATCCATCTTTGGCTCCCTTCTTCCAATTGTTGTACCTACCCTAAAATTGCGCCTTATTCTCCACCTCTTCAAAGCTTTAGTGAAGGACATCTCCTTCAAGAGGCCTTCCCTGACTAAGCTCTCTTTTCCTTTTCTTCCACTATCTTCTGTGTCTCCCTGACTTGATGTCTTTATTCAGCCCCCTCCAAGCTCCTCATCACTTATGCTCATATGCGTAATATATTTATTCATATTAATGCCTGCTTCCACTTCTGACTGTAAGCTCCCTGTGAGCAGAGAATGTGTCTGTTATTTTGTTATACTATGCTCTTTCAAGTGCTTAGTACAGTACGCTGCAGACCGTAAGCACTCAGTAAATACGATCGACTGACTCCTAAATTATTTTTATTAATCATCATCATCCTCTGTCACAAGTATTTTTGAGTGCTTACTATGTGCAGAGCACTCTACTAAAATCTTGGGAGAATACAATACAACAAAATCAGCCAGCACGTTCCCTTCCCATAACAAACAATCATATTTATTGAGCGCTTACTGTGTGCAGAGCACTGTACTGAGCGCTTGGGAAGTACAAGTCGCAACATATAGAGACGGTCCCGACCCAACAACGGGCTCACAGTCTAGAGGGTGAGACAGACAACATAACAAAGCATGTAAAAGGTGTCAATACCATCAGAATAAATAGAATTATAGTTATATACACATCATTGATAAAATAAATGGAACAATAAATATGTTCAAATAAAATAAATACAGTAATAAATATGCATAAATATATACAAATGCTGTGGGCAGGGGAGGAGAGTAGGGCAGATGGAGGGAGGGGCCGATTGGGAGGGGAGGAGGAGGAGGAGAGGAAAAACGTGGGACTCAGTCTGGGAAGATCTCCTGGAGGAGGGGGGCTCTCAGTAGGGCCTTGAAAAGAGGAAGAGAGCTAGTTTGGTGGATGTATGGAAGGAGGGCATTCGAAGTCGTAGGTAGAATGTGGGCAAGGGTTCGACGGTGGGACAGGCAAGAACGAGCCATAGTGACGAGGTTAAAGACAGAGGAGCGGAGTGTGCGGGCTGGGCTGTTGAAGGAGAGAAGGGAGGTGAGACAGGAAGAGGCCAAATGATGGAGAACTTTGAAGCCAATAGTGAGGAGTTTTTGCTTCATGCGAAGGTAAATAAGCAACCACTGGAGATTTTTGAGGAAGGGGGTGACATGCCCAGAGCGTTTCTGTAGAAAGATAATCCGGACAGCAGAGTGACGTATAGACTGAAGCGGGGAGAGAAAGGAGGATGGAAGAGCAGAAAGGATGCTGATGCAGTTTCCAGTCGGGATAACATGAGAGATTGAAGTAAAAAGGTGGCGGTTTGGATGGAGAGGAAAGGGCGGATCTTGGCGATGTTGTGGGGGTGAGATCTGCAGGTTTTGGAGACGGATTGGATGTGTGGGGTGAATGAGAGAGCGGAGTCAAGGATGACACCGAGGTTGCGGGATTCTGAGATGGGAAGCATGGTAGTTCCGTCCACAGTGACGGGAAACTCAGGGAGAGGTCAGGGTTTGGGAGGTAAGATAAGGAGCTCAGTCTTGGACATGTTGAGTTTTAGGTAGCGGGCGGACATCCAGGTGGAGCTATCCTGAAGACAAGAGGAGATACGAGCCTGGAGGGAGGGAGAGAGAACAGGAGAGGAGATGTCGATTTGAGTGTCATCTGCTTGGAGATGATAGCTGAATCCGTGGGAGCGAATGAGTTCACCAAGGGAGTGAGTAGAGATGGAGAACATACGGGGACCAAGAACTGACCCTTGAGGAACCCTTACAGTTAGGGGATGGGAGGCGGAGGAGGAGCCTGCGAAGGAGACTGAGAATGTACAGCCACAGAGTTAAGAGGAGAACCAGGAGAGAACGGAGTCCGTGAAGCCAAGGTTGGATAATGTGTTGAAGGAAAGGGGATGGTCCCCAGTGCCAGAGGCAGCTGATAAGTCGAAGAGGATTAAGATAGAGTAGGAGCCATTGGCGTTGACACGAAGGAGGTCATTGGTGACCTTTGTGAGGGCAGTTTCGGTGCAATGTACAAGAAGGAAGCCAGATTGGAGTGGTTCCAGGGGAGAGTTGAAGCTGAGATATTTGAGGCAGGGAGTGTAGACGACTCGTTCTAGGAGTTTAGAGAGGAAGGGTAGGAGGGAGATAGGGCGTTAACCAGAATGGGCAGTGGGGTCAAGAGAGGGGCATTTTTTAGGATGGGGGAGATGTGGGCATGTTTGAAGGCTGAGGGGAAGGAGGGAGATAGGGCGATAACTGGAATGGGCAGTGGGGTCAAGAGAGGGATTTTTTAGGATGTGGGAGACGTGGGCATGTTTGAAGGCTGAGGGGAAGAAGCCACTGGAGAGTGAGCTGTTGATGATGGACGTTGAGGAGGAGAGGAGGGAAGGGGCGAGAGTCTTGATAAGATAGGAGGGAATGTAGTCCGAAGTACAGGTGGATTGGGTGGCACTTGAGAGGAGGGAGGAGATATCCTCTGAAGATACTGCTGGAAAGGCTGGGAAAGTAGAGGAGAAGGTTGAGGGGGGGCGGGGTGGAGAAGGGAGAGGGCTGACTTTGGGAAGTTCAGAACTGATGCAGTTAATTTTCCTAATGAAGTAGGTGGCCAGATCTTTGGCATACACAATCTCTTCTGCCATGGAAAGGCATTGATTCGTGGGATAACTTCCTTTCAGAAGAACTGATGATGGCACTGGGTTTTTTCCCAGAATCAGTCACGCGCTCTCATCCCTGACAATCACGTTCCCACCGAAAACGTTTTTGACATACAGGAACCACTGACAGCCAAAGTGACTATAGCATCGTGCCGATGCTTGGTTGTAGCAACAGAGCCTGGCGGGTGATTGCCATGGTAGCCAGGGTGGGGATGCTGGAGGGAGGAGAGCTGTGGTGATGGGGCCACTGCTGGATAGAGCACGGCCCTGCGAGTCAGAAGGATGTGGGTTCTAATCTCAGCTCCCTCACAAGTCTTTTGTTTCACGTTCGGCAAGTCATTTCACTTACCTGTGCCTCGGTCACCTCATCTGTAAAATAGGGATAAGAGTGTGAGCCCCGATTAACCAGCCCGATTAACTTGTATCTAACCCGGCGCTTAGAACAGTGCTTGGCACACAGTAGGCTCTTAACATGTACCAAAATAGGTTATTATTTATTAATTCTGACAAGCCATTCCCCTCCTACAATCCTGCCCTGTTTGGCATCCGGTCCTGTTCTGAACTGGTCACTTCCCCCTTCTAGACTGTAAGCCCCTTGTGGGCAGGGATTGTCTCTATCTGGTGCTGAATTGTACTTTCCAAGCGCTCAGTACAGGGCTCTGCACACAGTAAGCGCTCAATAATACGATTGATTGAATGAATGAACTATAACCTGTTCCCCGAGTAGGAGAATCTCCCCAGTATGGCTCCATCTCTGGCTTCATCCTTATGGTTCCATCCTGCCTATCTCCACCCCTGCTCACTCTCAGCAGGACAGTTGGGGCTGGCGAGGGATACTGACCTCCTATGGACTGAGCTGGTCCCCTCTTTCTTCTCGGATTCCTGGGTTCGGTCAGCCAGAAAGGGGCGGCCAGGAGCCCTCAACCTCTCTCTGCTCTCCCATGGATGCCGACCAGCCCTCCAGGCGGGCCCCATCCCCGTAGGTAAAGCAGTCGTTGCTCCTAGGGCCGGCTTGGGTCCCTGTGGAGGGACCTCGTGGGCCAGGCGACGTGAGAACCCTCTGGAGATAAGGACCTGACACTCCCAACTGCAGCAATGATCCTGGCCCGTGATGCTCCCATGGCAACAACAGCATCTTCGTCTACATATGTATGCCCATATCGAGAGAGAGAGAGAGAGAGAGAGAGAGAGAGAGAGATGCTTCTGAATAGGAGAAGCAGCACGATTTAGTGGAAAGAACCTGATCATGAGAGTCCCAGCTCTCCAGAATGCTCGCCGGGAGACTGGGCAAGTCACTTCACTTCTTTGGGCCTAATTTCCCTCAGCTGTAAAATGGAGATGCAATACCAGTTCTCCTTCCTACATAGACTGTGCAACTCATGTGGGACAGGGGTTGTGTGTAACCTGAATAATTTGTATCTTTCCCAGCGCTTAGAAAGGTGCTTGAAGGGAAGTAAGTGCTTAACAAATACCATATCAAAAATAGAATATATCTTCATATCCTCATTGGGGGAGTACGATTGATTACTCAGAGTAACTAATGGAGAATCAGACCCCTCAATACAGAGGTAGGGAGTGACAGATTGGCAAGATCAGGTAGTGTCTGGAGACTACAAGCAGCTTGGCCTAGTAGAAAAATCCCGGGCCTGGAAGTCAGAGAACCTGGGTTGTAATTCCGACTTCACTGCTCATCTGCTGTGTGAACTTTGGCAGGTCTCTTCACTTCCCAGTGCCTCAGGTACCCCCTCTGAGAGGCTGAGAGTCCCATGTCGGACAGGGACTGTGTCCAAAGTTATTATCTTGTATCTACCCCAGCATTTAGCCACATGTTAGCTGGGTGACCTTGAACAAGTCACTTCACGTCTCCTGTTCATCAATCTCCTTAGCTGTAAAATGGGGATTAAATCTTATGCCCTCCTTACTTAGACTGTGAGCCCCATGTGGACAAGGGCTCTATCCAACCTGATTATTCCTTCCTTCTTTCCTTTATTCAATCTTATTCATTGAGCGTTTACTATGTGCAGAGCACCGTACAAAGTGCTTGGAAAGTACAATTCATCAGCAGAGAAAATTCCTTCCCATAATGGGCTGACAGTCTAGAAGCAGGGAGATGGGCGTCACAACAAGTAAACAGGCATCAATAGCATCAATATAAATAAATAGAATTATGTATATACACATCATTAATATAAATGAAGAGTATTGTAAATATGTACAAATATACACAAGTGCTGTCCCGGGGGGAGGGGCATAGAGCAAAGGGAGCGAGTCGTGGCAATGGGGAAGGGATGGAGAGCAGAGGAAATGGGGGGATTTGTCTGGGATTAGCTTGAATCCACTTTATCATATAGCTCAGTGGTGGACATCAAGTAAGCACATAACCAATACCTTGAAAAAAGTCCTCAATGGCCTCTGTAAGGATTCAACCACCTCCTAGCCGGGTCTACAAAAACATGCATAACCACAGAGGTTGTGTAAAACTGCTGAAGAGGTAATTTAATCAGTCATTCAATCTGTAGTAGTTATTGAGCTACTAAGGTATGCAGAGTCGTATGCTAAGATCTTTAAGAGACTACGATAGAATATCAAGACACAAAACCTCTCTTCAATCCAGAGGGGGGAAACAGACATTAAAGTTATAGATAGAAGGAAGAAGGAAAAGTAAGTGTTTAAGTAATAGGGAATGTAAAAATCAATGAGTTGTATTAATTGAGTGCTTTCTATGAGCAGAGTAGTGTACCAAGGGGTTGGGTAGGGAGTACAATACGACAGAATTAGTGGACACATTCCCTGATAATAACGAGCTTAAGAAATCTCATTCATTTCATGTTGGCATGCCACCACCAGCAGCCACCCTAGGTTCAAATCGTCTCTCCTCTCTGATTTTGCAATCTTATGGATATCCAGGGCTCGTAGAGCGTCCTCTATATCCTTCAGGGTCTCCGCTAAAGCACCCCATTCCCGGGGGGGACGGATACCAGCCTTATCTAGCACTTCAGCCAGGCACTTCAGCTGCATCAGACCACATCCCCACGTTCCACTCTGATTTCCACATCTTATGGATGTCCAGGGCTAATAGAGGGTCCTCTATGCCCTTTGGGGTCTCCACCAGAGCACCCCATTCCCGCGGGAGTCCAGCCATATCAAGCACTTCAGCTACACCCGTCCAAACCCGCGAGTTCCACCCCAGGATCTGAGATCGCGGGCATCCCGCCTCTTTTTTACCCACGAATGGGGTTTAGGGCGTCACAACCAAATCCTAACAACTACGCCAATTGTGGGGAGATGGCCCCCAAGTCAGCTGGAGTCACCGACCAGAGGGCGGCCCCGGGGTCTTAGAATTGGGCGACGAGGAGCCAAAAACCAGACATCGATTCAGAGTAATCAGTTCTGCCTCTTCATTAGGTGTACTCACATAGCTGTAGCGCAGCAAGCAAGCCAAGGAGGGAGTCCAAGTCCTAATCAGCAGGGCAGGCTCTACAGGACTCGGTCTCAAAGCCTACAACTAAAAATAACAGCAATGCCTCTTATATATGAAGCCCTCTCGTACCAGTTAGCCCTCCCCGTATTCTCAGGATGTTTATATGATTGAGACAGTTCCCCTTCCACAACCTTGTCGTGTAGCAGTTCTGTGTCCTTGCTGTGGGTTCCTCCGGGGAAGGGAGGGGGTGAATTCACCGATAGGGAGCTCTTCCCATACCTATGAATTCCACTGTTCTCTTCAAAGCACCTACTACAGTGCTCAGGCTCAGTTGATTCACAATAAATGCTCCTTACTGGTAGTCACCGACGGTGTCTATCAGCTCTTTCATACTGTCCTTTCCCAAGCTCTTAGTACAGTGCTCTTCACATAGTAAGAACTCTGTGAATGTGGTTGATTAATTGATTCCTTTGGGAAAGTTTGGGTAACTCTTGCTTGGGAACAAAGAGCAGGTCTCTGTCCGATACTGGGATCATTCAAGTCATAAAATGACGATTTCCTCCCTCAAATGGAAGCCATTCCCTCAATGGACCTGAGGGAAGGTGTAGGGCGGCCTTCAAGTCCTGATTCCTCGGGCTGTAGATAAGAGGGTTCAGGGAGGAGGGCACCGTAGTGTAGAACACGAACAACAGCAGTTTCAGCGTCGAGGGCGACCCTGACGGAGGCGTCAAGTAACCACAGAAAAAAGCCATGACAAAGAGAGTGAAGACGACAAGGTGTGGCAGGCAGGTGGAGAAGTCTTTGTCCAGGCCCTCGGCGGATGGAATCCTCAGCACAGCCCAAGAAGCTGCGCACGTACGAGACGACGATGGGGGCGAAGCAGACGAAAGCGAACCCTACCCCGGTACACACATACACACTGATGGCGATGTGGTCCTCGAAGCAGATCTTCAACATGGAGGAGATGTCACAGAAGGATTGGGGATCAACATTGGACCGACAGAAGGACAGAAAGCTGGAGATGAAATTAAGATTCCACACAGCCCCCCCGCTGATCCAGGAGATGGCAGCTATCTTTACACAGTCCCCTCGGTCCATGATGACACCATAGCTTAGGGGGCGTCAGATGGCTACGTAGAGTTCGTAGAATATCGCCGTGAGGATGAAAAACTCTGAAACGCCAAACAAGACCACGAGAAACACGTGAGGGCACAGACCAAGAAGGAGATGGAGCAGCAGTTAGTAAAGGAGTTGAGGACAGAGTTGGGGACGGTGACAGTGAGGAGGCAGAGGTCGAGGACGGATAGGTTCCTGAGGATGGGGGTCTGGAGGCGCTGTTCGAGGGCAGTGAAGGCGACGATGAGGAGATTCCCCGTTAGGACCTCCAGTTAGACCAGTAGGAACAGCGTGGCGTGGACCAGCTGCAGCTCCCGGACCTCCGAGAAAACAAGCAGAAGGAATTCTGTCGCAATGGATATGGTGGAGATGACGTCCTGGGATAGGTCTTTGGCCATCGCGTTTAGGACATGGCTTCTAATTCCTGGGTTCCAATACCGGCTCTGCCACCTGTCTGCTGGGCTACCTTTGACAGGTAACTTATCGTCTTGGTGTCTCAGTTCCCTCATCTGCAATATGGTAATTAAGACTGTCAGCCTCACGTGGGATATGGACTGTGTCTAAACCTATTAGCTTATATCGACGCCAGGGTTAGTAGAGGTCACGGTCACTTGTCTGCTGAGTAACCTTCACTTCTCTATGCCCCAGTTACCTCATCTGTAAAATGGGGGTTAAGACTGTGACTTCCCTGTGGGATATGTTCTCTATCCAACCTGACTAGCTTGTGCCTACCGCAGTGCTTAGTATAATAGCTGGTACACCGTAAGTGCTTAACAAATACCACTAAAAAGCACTGTACTCAACGCTTGTGGATGGTGTTTTCTCAAATAATAATAATAATGTAAGTAAAGTACTCTGCACTCAATAAATGTTCGATAAATGCCACTGACTGATAGATTAATCGATTGGGTGAACTCACAGGAAGGAACGGGGGAAATTTCGGCTCAAATTTCCTCATATCTCAGACTCCCATTTCAAATCTCTCTTCCCTGCCCTTCACCTTTCCCCTGTTCCTCTCTGGTGTCACCGGATCTGTCCTGGGCTGGGGAGCTTCAACCTCTGCTGAGAGAGAGGCTCACTCCTTCTCGTCGGTCCTGGACGATGGTGGCGGTTAAAGGAAGGACTGGGCGAGGGGTGGCTCTCTGGATGGCTATGCCGTCTCCTTAGACGATGGCCGGGTTATTTCCTGGGGGGTTCCCCATGGAAGTGCGGGCCCGGAGCTCCGCTGAGAAGGTTGCCCGTCCGAGAATCTCGGAAGGCTGGCATCGTGGGCTCTCTGTGGTCCTGGACCCCACAACCTAAATAACTGCCCAGTCCCACGTGGTTCCCACTCTGGGGCTCCTTCCTAGAACAACCTCAACGGATTAATCATTCTCTTTCCATTATTAATATGGCTTTCTGTTTCAACTCTGGGGATTGGAGATATATCGTGGTAGGGAGAATAGACTCCCTAGCCCATTTGGTTAATCATGGTCCAATCAATATTCAGATTGACTTAGCAAAAAAAAAGTAAAGGACCCCAAGATCTCCTTCAAAGTTTGACACTGAATGGCTGTGTGTCACAGGCACCTATATCGTTTTTGAAAAGTGTAAGCTCCTTGTATGCAAAGAATGGCACACAAGGCCATTCTGTTGTACTTCAATTTGATTGATTGATTGAATTAATACTTAAATGTTGAAGTATATTATACAATGAATAAAAATAGTAGCAACAGTAAGAGTAGGAGGATAAATCATAATGCTGCTTATTGAGTGACAACTGAGAGCATTAAGGGGTTGGAAAAATTCAATCTATACCCCTGCTCCTGTTTTCTGGGGCAGATTTGAGGATCAAACGTAAGTCTAAAACACTCTTCTGTGGCTACCTCTTCAATTTTCTTTAATGATATTTGTTAAGCACTTACTATGTACCAGGCACTGAATCAATCACTGGGGTAGATCCACGGTAGTCAGGCTGGACACAGTCCATGCCCCACATGGGGCCCACAGCATTCATCCCCATTTTACAGATAAGGGAACGGAGGCCCAGAGAAGTGAAGTTAATTGCCCAAGGTCACACAGCAGACACGTGTGAGACCCAGGATTTGAACATAGGTCTTTGTGACTCGCAGGCCCGTGCTCTACCCTCTGCTGGTGATTAATTAAGGGGGTGAATCCAAGTGCAGCGATCCATCCCCAGGCATGGAAACTAGATTTAAATACCAGTCAAGAGCAGCTGGATAAAAAGCTCTTCTACCAAACTAGTCAAAGCCATTGATAATTGGCAGCGTGCAGCCAGGAAAAGTCTCTAACGACAAATATCTCAGATCTTTGCAGGCCGCTCATGTCTTTCTAGAGTCATTCCTTGGGGATAGAAATAACAGGGATGGATTAATAGATTGATGGATTAATAGATGGATGGATTAATAGATGGAAGCGTGGATGGGTTGTTGGACGGATGGATGGATGAATGGAAGGGTGGGTGGGTAGGTGGATGGATAGATGGGTGGTTGGATGGATGGATGGATGGTTGGATTGTCTGCTGTGGGACCTTAGGAAAGGCACTTCACTTCTCTGTGCCTCAGTAACCTCATCTGTAAAATGGGGATTGAAACTGTGAGCACTATGTTGGATAGGGACTCTGTAAAACCTGATTAGCTTGTATGCACCCCAACACGTAGTACAATGCCTGGTCCATAGTAAGCGCTTAATAAATACCGTTATTATTATTATTATGGATGGATGGGTGGATGGATGTATGAATGGATGGTTCGATGGATAAATGGATGGATGACTGGACAGACAGTCGGGTGAAAAGACAAACAGATGGAAGGATGGATGGTCAGACGAATGGATGGATAGATGAACGAATGGATTCGAGGCAATGATTTGCTCAGTAAAATTCATTCATTCATCCATTCAATCGTATTTATTGAGTGCTTACTGTGTGCAGAGGACTGTACTAAGGGCTTGGAAAGCACAATTCAGCAACAAATAGAGATAATCCCTGCCCACACGGGCTCACAGTCTAGAAGGGGGGAGATAGGCATCAAAACAAATAAACAGGCAGTCAAATGTGGGGGACAATTTTCATGATTGCTTCCCTTCTCCCTTGTCACCCTCCCATTTTCTGATTTTCATAACCACCAAGAGTGGTCTTAAAATTCTTAGAATTAATGTTATTATCCGTAACGGTATCAACATTATCATTATTGAATTTATTAACAATTTACATGAGAAAGACTGCCAAGTGCTGGAGTAGAAACAAACTACTCAGATCAGACACGTTTCCTAACCCACCGCGGTTCCAATTGTAAGAGAAAGAGAGAGCACATAAAGAACCCAGATTTAACAGAGACCCAAAGATGTTACATGGCTGGACCAAGGTCATTCAGCAGGCTGGTGGCAGAACCGTGCAGACATTTCAAATCTCATGACTCCCAGTCACATGCTCATTCCACTAATCCATGATGTCGACCAAACAGTCACTTGTCAGTTTTTATTCATTCATCCAACCATATTTATTGAGTGCTTACCGTGTTCAGAGCACTGTACTAAGCGCTTAGAGAGTACAATTCAGAATAAAAAGAGACAATCCCTGTCCACACCGAGCTTATAGTCGCACATGGCTTATCAACCTCTGTCCCAGACATTAAGAAATCCTCAGGTTCTGGACTTTCTCTTTGGACAGCTCTTTACATGGATACCCCCACGGTCAGACCCTGAAGAGGAATGGCACATTCAGCAGACGGAAACAGACATTTTGTCCCTTAGAGGATGGAGGAGGAATCACCCCTTAAGGACTCTCCCCAGGCCGGCCTTCATGTCCCCGTTCCTCAGGCTATAGATGAGGGTGTTCAGAGCCAGGGGCACCACGGTGTAGGGCATGGACAACAACAGGGCGGGCCAGCGGCCAGGGGGAACCTGACGGAGGCCTCAGGTAATCACAGAAACATTCATTCAATCGTATTTATTGAGTGCTTAATGCGTACAAAGTACTGTACTAAGCGCATGGGAAATACAAGTTGGCAGGTAGGGGACATCAACAGAACTTCTGGACGATATTGGTCCCACAGAAGCTCAGGAAGAAAGTCGAAGCTGAATACAGGACTCCAAACATCACCCCAGTGAGCCAAGAAGTGGTCGTCATCTTTCCACAAGCCGTGTTGTTCATGATGAGCTCGTAGCGCAGGGGGTGGAAGATGGAGGCGTAGCGGTCGTAGGACGTTGCCGTGAGAAAGAGGACGTTGCCTGAGGTCTTCAGGACCACCATGAAGACTTGTGAAGCACAGCCCAAGAAGGTGATGGAGTTGCAGTTGCTCAAAGAATTGAGGATGGAGTTGGGGACGATCATGAGGATGAGGCAGCGGTCGAGGACGGAAAGCTTCCTGAGAAAGAAGTACATGGGGGTGGGGAGGTGCCGATCGAGGATGGTGACGGTGATAATGAGGAGATTACCCGTCAGGGCACCAGGTAGACTAGGAGGAACAGCGCCGCGTGGACCAGCTGCAGCTCTCGGATCTCCGAGAAACCCAGCAGGAGGAATTCCGTCATGGTGGAGACGTTAGGCACTTTTGGGAGGCAGCATTGACTTTCTGCAATGGATGCGGGAAGAGCCAAAGATAGAGTCAATTGATGGGATGAGTGAAGGAACTGACAAGACACTTGCTGGTGATTCTCTGTAGAGAGGAGACAGTTATTGAATTGAAAATGATCTCTGAGTTCACGATGGAGACATTGAACATTTCTGGAAAATGATGTCAACTCCCTGCACAGGAAGAGGGAGGGAAGACTTTAATTTATAGACACTGATGTCGGGGGTGAAGGAATAAGACTAAGTGAATCATTTTCTATTTCTTGAGTACATACAGAGGACACAGTATTAGTACATATGATCACTGCCCCCGATGAGCTTCCATTCTATTGGAAGCACCAAGCTTCGAACTGTGTAGAAGCAGGGTGCACTATTGGGAAGAACACAGACCTGGGAGTCAAAGGACCTGGGTTCTAATCACACCTCTACCAGTTCTCTGCTGCATAACCATGGGAAAGTGACAATTTCTCTACGCCTCAGTTTTCTCAATAGTAAAATGAAGATTCGATACCCGTTTTACCTCCTACTTAGAATGTGAATACCTCTTGGGACACAGACTGTGTTCTACTAGGTTGCTCTGAATCTTCCCCAGCACTTTATACTTTGCTTGGCACATAGTAAACACTTAATAAATATCAAGAGAATTGCTTTTCGTTGAAGAGACCGAAACTAAAATGAGTAGCAGGTAGCAGAGGTCAGAGAACATAAAGATATGTTCATGACTGTTGTGAAATTCTTGGTGGTTTTAGAGTGAAACAAGAAGTGTCTTTATACATAGATTCATCCATTTAGTGGTGAGAGATTGAGCCTGGTAGACAGAAGGACCTGAATTCTAATCCTGTCTCCACCCCTTGTCTGCTCTATGACCTGGGGACAGTCACTTACCTTCTCTGTGCCTCAGTTACCTCATCTGTAAATTGGGGATTATGACTGAAAGCACTATGTGGGGCATGGACTGTGTCCAGCCTGATGAGCTTGTATCCACCCCAGTGATTAGTGCAGTACCTGACACATAATAAGCACTTAAAAATACCATAAAACAAACAAGAAAAATAAAACCCACGTATACATCTAAATGATTCCATTTGTTCAGTGTCTGCATTCACACTTGTACTCACACAAACACACCTCATCACTCATCTAGTCCTTTCCTTAAGCATTTTTCGGCTTACATCTCTCTTCTCCTCAACCTCTTCTCATGACAAGTTGTATCTTTTCACAAGGAACATAAATTCACAATCAGCTTGAAGGCTTTCTGCCCTATGACTGCACTTCACCCCCTTTCCATCTTTTAACACGTTTTCTCAGCTCTCAAAACAACTTTCTAGTTGTTACTCACGGTTGACTCTCCCGTTTCCATCCTAGCCTGGAACTCCCTCTCTTATCCACTCAAAATCAGAGAGAGCACAGTTCTTTCAGAATTCTGAGCACTGCTAAAATATCCCCCTTCTCCAACCAGTTACCCCGATTCATTTCCCAGGCCTCTAAACACACTTCACCTAACTTAAGCGCGAATCAACTCATGTCCATCCTCATTTAGTGGGAAAAAGCATGGGCCCAGGAGTTTTCTTCTTGACAGTGAACTCCTTTAAGGCAGCATACACATCTACCATCCCTGTTCCATTATACTCTTCCGAGAATAGCTTAGTGAGAGTCAGAGGACTTTTGTTCTAATCCTGCTTCTGTCCCTTTGCTGCTTTGGGATCTTGGACAAGTCGCTTCACTGCTCTGGGCCTCAGTTTCCTCATCTGTAAAATGACATGCAATGATAGCATATTCATCTTTCCTTTCTTTTTTTTCCTTCTAATAGGGGCAAGGAATGTGTCTGTTTTCATGTTCTAAAGTGGATAGATCATGGGCGTGGGAGTCAAAAGGAGTCAGAAGTACCTGGGTTCTAATTCTAACTCTGCTTCATGTCTTTGGTGCGACCATGGGCAAATCATTTAACTTCTTTGGGCCTCAGTTACCTCACTTGTAAAATGGGGGTTAAGACTGTGATCTTCATGTGGAACAAGGACTGTATCCAGCCTGCTTAACTTGTATCTACCCCAGCGATTAGGACAGTGCTTGGGATATAGTAAGAGCTTAAGTAGTGCTACTATTATTATTATTATTGCTCTCCAAGTCCTTAGTGCATAAATAAGCACTCAATTTATATGATTCAAGATTAATTGATTGATAGTAAATTAGATTGTCAACATAGCCCAGTAGGCTGGAAAGCCCATGAGGGCAGGAATTCCTACCTTTCCTACTATTTGTCTTCTCCCAACATTTGGGAAGAACTCTTATAGGGAGGAATTGATAGTGCCAGCGGATGTCCAAAGCTAGTCACGCATTCTCAGCCCTGTCTGTCATTTACTGTCTGCAAGGGATTCTGGGACCTACTGAAGGCCAAAGTGACTGTCCACAATGCTAACACTGTGCCAGGGCACCATAGTCCGGCGGGCAGTTGGCATGGTAGCGAGATTTGAGGAGAAAGGATGAGAGGTTTGTGATGGTTGGGGGTTACTGAACTGGAAAACACTTCCCCTCCTGCTAACACCCATGCCCCGCTGGGGGCCGCGACCCTGGTCTGAACCCCAACTTAGGCCTCTTCCATTCTCATCCTCGTCCCCCCTGCCCCTTCATCCCACTCACCCCCGGTCACTCTCACCGGAGCAGCATGGGGCTGGGGTTCGCTAGTCTCTGCAGGGCTGGGCTGGTCCCCTCTTTCCCCTCAGACTCATGGATTTCGTCATCCAGGAAGGAACAGAGAGGAGTCCTTGATATATCTCTGCTCTCCCTCAGACCCTGAGGAGCTCTCCAGATCGGGCCCCGTCCCTGTAGATAAAGGAGGAGCTGCTGCTCGTTCCCTGAACAAGCCATGCACCCTCTGGTCACGTGGTTCCTGAGGCTCCTGGGAGAAAAGGGCCCGGTCCCTGCAGCATCAGCGATGGTGCCGGCCCCCGGGGTTCCCCTGGAAACAGCGGCATCTGCATCCCAGCGTCCCAACGGTTCCTGTTTTCACCGACAGTCTTTAGCCACTATGAATGATTTCACCTTCGTCTAATTCACAACCTGAGACACTCAATCTGTCAGTCAATCAGCCAACTGTAACTCTCTCTTACGGTCTTTGGGAAGCACTTACTATATATCAGGAACGTTACTAAGTGCTGGAGTAGATACAAGCTAATCAGATTGGACAGAGTTCATGTCCCCCGTGGGGCTCACATCTCAATCCCCAGTTTATAGATGAGAGAACCGAGGCAAGGAGAAATTAAGCGACCATGCCCAAGGTCACACAGTGGAACCGAGGTCAGAACCCGTGTCTATTTTAAACTGAGGCCCACACTCTGCCAGTGCGCCACGCTGCTTCTGACTTGTCCTGACTGCAAATCCGTTGAACCTCTGTTCATACTGACTATATAAACTGTACTCTTGAATTAGGCGTTCGTCCACTTTTCCATCTTTCCTTTCTCGCCTTCCTCCTCTACATAATTTATTCTGTGTCTATCTCCCCCATTAGATCATAATCTTTTGGAGAGCAAGAACAATGCAATTGTATCTCTTTCCAACTCTCCTGAGAGCTTACTACAGTGCTTTGCACTCAAGATGTGGTCAATAAATGCCATTGAAAACAATAATAATAATAATTATGGTCTTTGGTAAGCACTTACTATGTGCCAAGCACTGTTCCAAGTGCTGCAGTAGATACAAGGTAATCAGGTTGGACATAGTCCTTGTCCCAAATGGAGCTCACAGTCTCAATCCCCATTTTATAGGTGAGGGAACTGAAGCACATGGAAGTGAAGTGACTTGCCCAAGGTCACATGGCAGACAAGTAGTGGTACTGGGATTAGAACCTACAATCTCTGACTCCCAAACCCCTGCTCTGGAAGGATGGATTGGATGGATGGATAGATGAATGATTAGAAGGATGAGTGGATGGAAGGAAGGAAAGATGAATTGATGAGAGAGGATGGATTTGACAAGACGGATGAAGCTGCAGTCATCCTTTCTTCCTGTCTCCCATATCTCTTCCCATTTTCTAACTTTCATTCCCATGCCCACAGTCATGTTAAAGAACGTAACATTATATTTTCATAGTCATTACTAATAATGATACCATTATCGCATTTATTAAGAGGTTTTGTGCACAAATTGTTCCACATGCTGTAGTAGAAACAAAAGAATCAGTTCTGACACAATTCCTGTTGCACCGAGGCTCAGAGTATAAGAGGAAGAGAGATCCTAGAGATGTTAAATTACTGCCCCTAGGTCACACAGCAGGCCAGTAGCAGAACTGGCATCAGAGCTCGTCTCAATCAGTCATATTTATTGAGCACTTGCTCTGGGCCCAGCACTGTACTAAGCATTTGGAAAAGGTCAATATAACAGAGTTGGTAGACACGTTCCCTGCCCACAATGAGCTTACAGTCTAGATCTATTCCCATTCCTTTAGGCCATGGTAAAATAAAATACATATGGCATTTGTTAAACACTTGCTATATGCCAAGCATTGTTCTAAGCACTGGGGTAAATACAAGGTAATCGGGTTGTCCCACATGGGGTTCACAGTCGTAACCCCTATTTTAATGATGAGGTAACTGAGGCACGGAGAAGGTAACTGGTTCACCCAAGGTCACACAGAAGACAAGTGGCAGAGCATGGACTACAACCGACCCAAAACTGTATTTACTGTACTAAGCACGTGGGAGGGGTTCAGTTTAAGAGAGTTCTTAAACACATTCCCTGCCCACAGTGAGTTTACAGTCTACAAGGACTCCCCTTTCTTTAGGCCATGATGCCTTCCCAAAACTGAATTGTCTGTCAAACTTTAGTTTTAGCCGCCTCCCTCCCAGACTTTGACAATTCATCAATGCCCAGCGTTTTCTGTGAACCCTGTAAGACAGCAAATTATCTGGCTAGGTTCAAGGGCAATTCCTTGGTTAAGTGGTGGGGTCAGATTATTTGCTCAAGGAAGGAGATATTTTGTCCCAGATCAGAGGTTGGGTGAATGACCCTCTTAGGATCCTGCCCATGGCAGCCTTCATGTCTCAGTTCCTCAGGCTGTAGATGAGGGGGTTCAGGGCAGGGGGCAGCACCGTGTCGAACACGGTCACCAGCAGGTTCAGGATCAAGGAGGAGTCTGAGGGCGGATTGATGTAGACAAATACACCAGCATAGAGGAAAACAGTGACGACGACGATGTGGGGCAGGCAGGTGGAGAAGGCTGTGGCAAGGGTCTCGGCTGCCTGCATCCTCAGCACAGCCTGGAAGATGTGCACGTACGAGATGACGATAAGAATGAAGCAGACGATGCCTAACGCTACCCCGGCGGTGACGCTCACGTCGACGGCGACGTGGTGCTCGGAGCAAATGATCTTCAGCAGGGAGGGGACGTCACAGAAAAACAGTTGGACGAAGTTGGATCCGCAGAAGGACAGGGAGAAGGTCGAAACTGAAAACAAGACTCCAAGCAGGCACCAACTGAGCCACGAAGCGGCGTCCATATTCCCATAGGCCACTCTATTCATGACGACCTCGTAGCGGTCATAGGACATCACCGTGAGGACAGAAAATGCTGCACCTCCAAAGAAAGCCACCAGACAGACCTGTGTTCCACAGCTTAGGAAGGAGATTTCTCTACGGTCGGTCAAGGAGTTGTGGATGGATTGGAGGACGGTGACGAAGATGTAGCAGAGGTCGAAGATGGACATGTGCCTGAGGAAGAAGTACATGGGGGTGTGGAGGCACCGGTCAAGGGCGGTGATGGTGACGATGAGGAGATTCCCCGTCAGGGCCTCCAGGTAGACCAAGAAGAACAGCGCAGCGTGGACCAGCTGCAGCTCCCGGACCTCCGAGAATCCCAGCAGGAGGAATCCCGTTATCGCAGTGAGATTGGCCATTTCCTTCCCAGAGATAAGATGTCCTAGCTGTGTAGGAGAAGACCGTTTTTAACCATTACATATGTGTCGTCATCACACAGTAAGCTCTTTGTAAATACTTTTACTACTACTCCTACTTTCTTCTGATGGGCAAGATCATGGTGACACGTATTTGACTCTCTCAAGTGATTAGTACAGTTCTCTGCGCATGGTCAGCGCTCAATACACAGAGAAGCAGCGTGGCTCAGTGGAAAGAGCCCGGGCTTTAGAGTCAGATGTCGTGGGTTCTAATCCCGGCTCTGCCGCTTGTCAGCGGTGTGACTTTGGGCAAGTCACTTTACTTCTCTGTGCCTCAGTTCCCTTACCTGGAAAATGGGGATGAAGATTGTGAGCCCCATGTACCTGATCATCTTGTATCCCCCCAACGCTTAGAACAGTGTTTGGCACATAGTAAGCGCTTACCAAATGCCATCATCATATTACTATACATGCAATTGATTGACGGCTTGATTAATCAATGGCTGCTTCCCTTTCTAGATTATAAACTCCTCGTGGACAAGGAACATGTCAACCAATTCTGTTGTACTATACTCCCCTTAATGCTTAGTATAGTGCTCTACATGTAGTAAGGGCTCAATAAATACGATTAATTGATAGCTAGTGCTCAATAAATACCATTGATTGATCGATTTATTGATGACACACAGCCAGTTTGAGGTTACCTAATTTTTATTAGACTGTAAATATAATAATAATAATGATAATAACATGTTCGATTTACCAGATTGGAATACTATTTGTGGTATTTGTTGAGCACGTGGTATGTTCCAAGCACTGGAATGGGTACAGTCCAATCAGATCAGACACATTTCCTGTCCCAAAAGGGGGCTCATAGTCTAAGAGGAAGGAAAACAGATATTTTAATGCCCATTTTACAGATGAGGAAACTGAGTCGTAGAGAATTTAAGTGATTTGTCCAAGATCACACAGCAAGCAAGTGAGTCCCAGCTGTCTGGCTCCCAGGCCTCTGCCCTTTCCATTACTATACAACCTTTAACCTCATAACGATATCGATCAACTAGTGGTATTTATTGAGCGCTAACTGTGTGCTATACTAAGCACTTGAGAGAATACAACAGACTTGATAAACACATTCCCTGAACACACCGAGCATGTCTTCCTTCCTACCTAAGCAGGAGCCCTATGTGGGACTGGATCTGCGTCCAAACAGATTAACCTGTCTCTACTCCAGTGCTTAGAACAGTGCTTGACACATGGGGAGTGCTTAATAAATAATAATGTAAATAAAAATGAATTAAAGAGCATACAGCCTAGAGATGCATGGAGACTGTCTGGATCCTTTCAGGAAAACTATATATTTTTAAAGGTATATGTTAATAATGATAATGATGGTATTTGTTAAGAGTTTACTATGTACCAATCACTGTTCTAAGTGCTGGGGTAGATATAAGTAATCAGGCTGTCCCACGTGGGGCTCACTGTCTTAATCCCCATTTTACAGATGAGACAACTGAGGCACGGAAAAGTTAAGTAATTTGCCCAAAGTCACACAGTTGGCAATAATAATAATAATAATAATAATAATAATAATAATAATAATAATGGCATTTATTAAACGTTTACTATGTGCAAAGCACTGTTCTAAGCACTGAGGTGGTTACAAGGTGATCAGGTTGTCCCACGAGGGACTCACAGTCTTAATCCCCATTTTACAGATGAGGGAACTGAGGCCCAGAGAAGTGAAGTGACTTGCCCAAAGTCACACAGCTGACAGGTGGCGGAGTCAGGATTAGAACCCATGATCTCTGACTCCCAAGTCCGGGCTCTTTCCACTTTTCACTTACTATGCACTTACTATGTGCCAGGAGATATTCTAAGCACTGCGGCAGATTCAATCTAATCAAGTTGGACACAGTCCTTGTCCCACATGGGGCTCACGGTCTTAATTTCCTTTTTACAGTTGAGATACCTGAGGGACAGAGAAGTCAAGTGAATTATCCAAGGCACACAACAGATAGGCGTCAGAGCTGGGATTAGAACCCAGGTACTTCTGGCTCCCAAGCCCGGGCTCTTTCCAATAGGCCACACTGCTTCGGCGCTGTAGCCCCGACACCCAGCACTTTTCCTGACAAGCTGACAACTGATAGAATAGCAGGCAGAGTTCTTACATATCGGTCACCAACTGAGATGGTAGGGATTGAATTGACCAATCTCGTCAGCCTCCTCTTCTCCGAACGTTGGAATTCCAAGAGCAAATCTGATTTTCACCTCCTCTCTGTTCTATGAGAGTGTGGAACAAGTCGAGCCATGGAGAGGGTGGGTTGTTTTATCCCTCTCCGGTAGAGAGGTGTTGCGGGGCATCGTTGTATCACTGTGTCCCCCCTGCCACCTCTTTTACTAGTTGGGGTGCTAGTCCTGGGAGAGTCAAGGAGCTCACAGACAAGAGTGAAACCACTTGAGACACTGCACTTCCTGCCAGGCCTTTGCTAATCTCCTAGCACATCTGGAGTTTTTTTTGTTTGTTTTCATGGCATTTGTTAAGCGCTTAGTATGCGTCAAATGCTATTGTAAGCGCTGTTTGGACAATCCATTGAACCAGTAGTCCAGGAATTCACGTTCAGGTACAGAGTAGAAGTCATATTTGTATTCATTAAGTGCTTACTGGGTGCAGAGCACTGTACTACGTGCTTAGTGCAGCGCTCTGAACATAGTAAGAGCTCAATTAATACGACTGAATGAATAATAAATGATATGAGAAAGTACATGGGTGGGAGATTAAGCACCATCCCTGTCCCTCATGCAGATTACAATCTAAAAGTAGATAGGAATCACATCTACCAACTCCTTGTATCGAATACATTCATTCATTCATTCGTATTTATTGAGCTCTTACTGTGTGCAGAGCACTGTGCTGAGCACTTGACCGCTTAGTACAGTGCTCTGCATCATCATCAGTGGTATTTATTAAGCGCCTACCATGTGCGGAGCACTGTATTAAGCAGTTAATTGCTTAGTAGATACCATTGTTTGATTTATAGTTTTCGTTCATCCTCAGAGAAGATTCCACACCGGTAATAAGAATACAGTAAGTGCTTAACAAATGCCATAATGATGGTATAGTATGTGCTTAACAAATGCCATATTGATGGAATAGTGTGTGCTTAACAAACATCATCATAATAATGATATAATAATTGTTTAACAAATACAATAATAATATAGTGAGTGCTTAACAAGTACCATAATAATAATATAGTAAGTGCTTAACAAATGCCATAATAATAATATAGAGAGTGCTTAACAAATGTAGTTAGGTATTCAACAAATTCCATAATAATAACATTGTGAGTGCTTAACAGATGCTATAATAATAATATAGTGAGTGAACAGTGCCTCAGCGCTTAGGAAAGTGCCTAGTGGCAAATAGTAAGCACTTAACAAATAGTATTATTGTTATTATTATTATTATTATTATTATTATTATTATTATTATTAAATCCCATAATAATAAGATAGCGAGTGCTTAACAAATACCACAGTAGTAATAGTGTAACAAATGTTTAACAAATGCCATAATAATAATATAGTAAGTGCTTAAAATACCGTAATAATAATATAGTAAGTGCTTAACAAATCCCATAATAACAATATAGTGAGTGCTTAACAAATCCCATAATAATAGCATAGTGAGTGTTTAACAAATCCCATAATAAGATAGTGCTTAACAAATACCATAATAAGCATATAGTAAGTGCCTAACAAATGCCATAATAATAATATAATCAGTGCTTAACACATACTATAATAAGAAAATAGTAAGTGCTTAATAAATACCATAATAATAATATAGTGAATGCTTAACAAATGCCATAATGATAACAATATGAGCGCTTAGCAAATGCCATAATAATGATATAGTGAGTGCTTAATACATACCATAATAATAGCAGAGTGAATGCTAAACAAATGTCATATAAATCAGTGAGTGCTTAACGAATACATCATCAATGATAATAATATTAATAATTATTATAAATGTAGGCAGATAAATCTAGGTGGACCAATCTCTTCCTTGAGTTTTGCAATTTTTCTTCTTCTAGAGGTTGAACATAACGGCTCACTGGGAATCCTAGCCTCTGTGAGCAGGCGGGATCCCCAGGGATGGGAGAAGATGAAAGTCGTATGCTTTTCAGGAGCTCATAAAACCGGCTCCTCTGTTTGTGCACTACATTGTTCTAAGAGTATTTGCCATCAGTTCTGGGCTCAGAAGGGAAAACCATCAGAGATCTAGAACATTTTCTGGTGATCGTGAGTGCGTTGACAGAGACCCGGGTAATTTTGAGAGCTAAGGAGAATTTCCATCAATCAATGGGTGCTAACTGGATGCAGAGCACTGCACTAAGCGCTTACGAGAGTACAGTAGTGCAGAGTGGGTAGACATGCTCGCTGCTCACTGCCTGTCTACCTGTTTTGTTTTTGCCAGTCTACTTGTTTTGTTTTGTTGTCTGTCTCCCCCCTCTAGACGGTGAACCCATTGTTAGGTAGGGATTTTCTCTATGTGTCGACGAATTGTCCTTTCCAAGCGCTTAGTACATTGGTCTGCACACAATAAGCGCTCAATAAATGCGATTAAATGAATGAATGAACGAACGACCTTACAGTCTAGAATTAAAGGCAGACCTTAGTCAAACAATCAGTGGTATTATCCAGTGCACAACACAGCAGAGTGTGCACAGCACTAAACGAGCGATTGGAAGAATACAACATAACAGAGTTGGTGGACGTGATCCCTCCCCCAATAAGCTTACACTGTACATGGGGAGGCAGACATCAGTGATATTTATTGAGTGCTTGAGTGAAGAACACTGAATTAAACAACTGGAAAAGTACAATATAAGAGATTTGGTAATATTATTATTATTATCATTATTATTATTATTACCCCATCTGTTATATTGTATTGTATTATTATTATTATGGTATCTGTTAAGCACTTACTGTTGTGCCAAGCACGGCTCTGTAGACACATTCCCAGTCTACAGTGAGCTGGCCATCTACAGGGAGCCAGCAAAGCTCTCTCATTTCATTCCAGATCTGATTCTAGGAAGACCCACGAGGAAGGTGAGCTTGATTTTACTGATTTTAATAATTGGGGTACTAAGCTGAGGAAATTAAGCGAAACGAAGTGGCTTTCCCAAAGACACACAGCTAGCAAGCAGCAAAGTCTGGATTGTGCTCTTCCTATTAGACCAAGCTCAGGGTACTGTTTACAGGACAGGGGAAGACTAGGCTGGGGAGATATGTTCTGGTATTCATTCATTCATTCATTCAATCGTATTTCTTGAGCGCTTACTGTGTGCAGAGCACGTATTAAGCGCTTAGGAAATACAAGTTGGCAACTTATAGAGACGGTCCCTACCCAACAGCGGGCTCAGAGAGGCTTTTTTTATGATGATGATGGTATTTGTTAAGCGCTTACTCTGTGCTTACACTGTTCTAAGCGCTGGGGTAGATACAAGGTAATCAGGTTGTCCCACGTGGGTGTCACAGTCTTCATCCCCATTTACAGATGAGGGAACTGAGGCACAGATAAATGAAGTGACTTGCCCGAAGTCACACAGATGATAAGTGGTGGATCCGGGATTAGAACCCATGACCTCTAACTCCCAAGCCCTCGATCTCTCCACTAAGCCACGCTGCCTCTATTTGTTACTACATGATTATCATCATTAATATACCATTATTATGTTATAATATTACTATTATCATTCTGATTACTGTTCTGTTCCACTGTTCTACACTGTGTGCTGTTCCACTGTTCTATTGTTACTCTTCTAAGAGCTGGAATAGATTATAAATTCATTAGGTTGATTACAGTCCCTGTCCTGCTTGGGGCTCGCATTCTAATTAAGGGAGAGAAGAAGAGAAATGAGGCACAGAAAAGTTAAGTGACTCGTCCAAGGTCACACAGCAAGCATTTGGCAAAACCAGAATTAGAAGCCAGCTCCTCTGACGCCCAGGCCCAGGCTCTATCCACTAGGCCATGATGTTTTTCTCAGGCTTGTTAGTTTGAGGGTCCGTTGGAGGCTGCAGAGGCCTTGCCCTGAGAAGTCTTAACGTGCCCTCCATCCTGCCGTGGCCTGTGATATGATGTCTTGTATCATATTTATTTATTCATATTAATGTCTGCTCACCCTCTAGGCCGTAATCTCATTTGGACAGGGAACATGTCTGCTAATTCTGTTGTATCGTACTCTCCCAAACATTTAGTACAGTGCTTTGGAAATAGCCAATAAATACTATTGACTGATCGATTGACTGGTTGATTGACTGTGAAAAGCAGCGTGGCTTAGTGGAAAGAACATGGGCATGGGAGTCAGAGGTCGTGAGTTCTAATCTACCGCTTATCAACTGTGTTACTTTGCACAAGTCACTTAACGTCTCAGTACCTCAGTTACCTCATCTGTAAAATGGGGATTAAGACTGTGAGCCCCACGTGGGACAACCTGATTCTTGTATCTACCCTAGTGATTAGAACAGTTCTTGGCACATAGTAAGCGCTTAACAAATACTATTATATTAGCATTAGTATTATTATTGTACGTGGTGGCACTGAAAACAGGAGGAGCTTGTTTTCAGCTGAAGTTCCAGCTTTCCTCGTTTTTGAGAAAAATTGAAGTTGCTGGGATTTTTCTCAAATATTTTCCTGCCAGGACAGCATTTCCCAATAGTCAATACATCAATTAATCAATAATATTGATAGACTGTCTTTTATTTGTAGACGCCATGCCCTGGGTAGAGGGGAGCAGAGGAGAAAATGCAAAGGAGGAAAGAGTAGGATTTAATCCTCATTTTGTAGTTGAGGAAACTGGGGCCCAGAGAAGTGAAGTGACTTGCCCAAGCTTACACAGCAGACAAATGGCATAACTGGGATAAAAGCCCAGGTCTTCGGACTCCCAGGCCTGTGCTCTAGTCACTAGGTCACACTGCTTGGATAACGTTATATATTTACCTCCATTCATCACACAGGACCGTATTCCCTATTTCCCCACAAGGAAGAAATGGTCAATCACACGGCAGTGATAGAATTCCTCCTGCTGTGATTCTCGGAGATACGGGAGCTGCAGCTGGTCCACGCCATGCTGTTCCTCCTGGTCTACTTGTCGGGCCTGACAGGGAATCTCCTCATCGTCGCCATCACCGCCCTCCACGGGTGCCTCCACACCCCCTTGTACTTCTTCCTCGGGAACTTGTCCATCCTCGAGCTCTGCTATATTTCCGTCACCGTCCCCAAATCCATCCACCACTCCCTGACCGACCGCAGAGAAATCTCTGTCCTGGGTTGCATCTTTCAAGTCTTCTTAGTAACCACCTTTGGGCGTGTCGAATTGGCCCTGCTCACGGTGATGTCCTATGACCACTACACCACCATTTGCTGCCCCCTGCACTACGAGGTCATCATGAATCGAGGGGCCGCTGGGAAGTTGGCCGCCGCCTCGTGGCTCAGCTGAACGGAGACATCCACAACGGAGGCATCCACACGGCCATGACTTTCTCCCTCCTCTTCTGTTACACCAACGTCATCCATCAGTTCTTCTGTGACATCCCTTCCCTCATTCGACTCTCCTGTTCCAGACGCTACAGTGATGAAATCACCGTTCTGGGCCTCAGCGGGTTTCTGTGCCTCGGTTGTTTCGACTCCATCGTGGCCTCGCATGCGGGCATCCTCAGGGCAGTGCTGAGGATGTCTGCCGTCGAATGCTGGGCCAAAGCCTTCTCCACCTGCCTGCCTCACCTCGGTGTCGTCATCTTGTTTCTCTCAACTGCTTCCTTTGCCCATCTCAAGCCTCCCTCAGTCTCCTCCTCGACACTGGACCTACTGGTGTCCATGTTCTACACCGTGGTGCCCCCTGCTCTAAACCCCCTCATCTATAGCCTGAGGAACCGGAACACAAAGGCCGCCCTGGAGAGGCTCCTGAGATGGAAATATTTCACGTAGAATGCAATGCCTCTAGCTTATTCCAAAGTTGAAGATCAGAATTTACTCTACCCACCAATCAGCAGTATTTATTGAGTGCTTACTGAATGCAGAGCAGCGTACTAAGCATAGATCCATTGGAGGACAGATATATGTGCAAGCTGAATATTTTGGCACCTAGATATTCAGTTAATCGTATTTATTGAGTGCTTTAATTTTTTTAATGATATTCGTTAAACGCTCCTATGTGCCAGGCTCTACTCTAAGCACTGCGGTAAACTAAGCTCACAGTTTTAATCCCCATTTGACCGATAAGGTAACAGGCCTGGGGAAGTTAAGTGGCTTGCCCAAAATCTCACATTTGACAAATGGCAGAGGCAGAATTAGAACCCTTGTCCTCTGCCATATTTATTGAGTGTTTACTGTGTGCCAAGCACTGTACCAAGAAAAATACCCTCCTGCTTGATTAGGATAGATAGGGGTAGACAGGGAACATATCTATCACCTTTATTGCAATGTCCTCTCCTAAGCGCTTAGTACAGTTCTCTGCACACAGTAAGCACTCAATCAATGTCATTGATTGACTGATTTCAGTATTAGAATTTGTGCCTTGATCTTGTCTATCTCACCGCAAACCTCTCTCCCCTATTCATTCAATCGTATTTACTGAGCACTTACTGTGTGCAGAGCACTGTCTGAGAAGCAGCGTGGCTCAGTAGAAAGAGCCAGGACTTGGAAGTCAGAGGTAACGGGTTCTAATTTCAGCTCCGCCACTTACCAGCCGCATGACTTTGGGCCAGTCAATTAACTTCTCTGTGCCTCATTTCTCTCATATGTAAAATAGGGATAAAGACTCTGAGACCCACGTTGGAAAACCTGTTTACCGTGCATCTACCCCAGAAGCAGCGTGGTTCAATGGAAAGAGCACGGGCTTTGGAGTCAGAAGTCAAGGGTTCAAATCCCGGCTCCGCCAACTGTCAGCTGTGTGACTTTGGGCAAGTCACTTCACTTCTCTGGGCCTCAGTTACGTCATCTGTAAAATGGGGTTGAAAACTGTGAGCACCCTGGGGACAATCTGATAACTTTGTAACCTCCCCAGTGCTTAGGACAGTGCTTTGCACATAATAAGCGCTTACCAAATACCGTTATTATTATTACTATTATTATGATTATTATCATCATCATCATCATCATCATCATCACTGTAATCAATCAATCAATCGTATTAATTGAGCGCTTACTGTGTGCAGAGCACTGTACTAAGCGCTTGGGAAGTACAAGCTGACAACATATAGAGACAGTCCCTACCCAACAGTGGGCTCACAGTCTAGAAGGGGGAGACAGAAAACAAAACCAAACATACTACCAAAATAAAATAAATAGAATAGATAGGTACAAGTAAAATAAATAAATAAATAGGGTAATAAATATGTACAAACATATATACATATATACAGGTGCTGTGGGGAAGGGAAGGAGGGAAGATGCGGGGGATCGAGAGGGGGACGAGGGGGAGAGGAAGGAAGGGGCTCAGTCTGGGAAGGCCTCCTGGAGGAGATGAGCTCTCGGTAGGGCCTTGAAGGGAGGAAGAGAGCTAGCTTGCCGGATGGGCAGAGGGAGGGCATTCCTGGCCCGGGGGAGGACGTGGGCCGGGGGTCGATGGCAGGACAGGAAGGCTGAGTAGGTGCGAATGAGGTTGTCGTTATTGTAACTTGGTGATAACAAGGACCTTTTTCCCGGGGTGGCGGGGGAGTCAGTCAGGACCGGACCGGGAAGGGGGGTTGGGGGCACTATAAGGAAGGTCGCTTAAGTGGGTGGAGGTGGAAGCAGGGGGCGTCTATGGTGGCGCTCTGAGGAGAGGATCATTCTTAGAGCAGCGGGGGCCACGCGGTGTGATGGCGGGCCTCTCAGGAACGGAGTCCCGGGCGTCTATGGCAGCGCGCTCTGAGGAGAGGATCCTTCCAGGAGCAGCAAGGCCGCGCGGTGTGATGGCGGAAGGGCCTCTCGGGAACGGAATCCCGGGCGTCTATGGCGGGCCTCTCTGGCGCTCTGAGGAGAGGATCCTTCGGAGAGCAGCGAAGTCCATGCGGTGTGATGGCGGGCGGGTGGGCGGGCCTCTCGGGGACGTACTAAGTCCTTATCCTGCCTCTGGCCTAGAACACCTTCCCCCTTCATATCCGACACATCACCACCCTCCCATCTCCAATCTCCTCCAAGAGGCCTTCCCCGACTAACCCCTCATTTCTCCTGCTCCTTCTACTTTCTTTGTCATCTATGCGCTTGGATCTGTGACCTTCGGGTATTTGATATTGCTTTACTCTGTGTTTAGCAATGGACTAAAACCCAGCCCACACACTTCACTCTTCTAACGCCAACCTTCTCACTGTACCTCAGTCTCGTCTATTGCACCGACAACCTCTCTCCCACGTCCTGCCTCTGGCCTGGAACACCCTCCCTCCTCAAATCCAATAGACAATGACTCTGCCCCCCTTAAAAGCCTTATTGAAGGGACATTTCCTCCAAGAGGCCTTCCCTGACTAAGGCCTCCCTTCCTTTTCTCCCTCTCCCTTTGGTCTTGCCCTGATTTGTTCCCTTAATTCACCTCACCCTCAGCCCCAAAGCTCTTATGTACATATCTGGAATTTATTTATTTATATCAATGGCTGTCTCCCCCTTTAGGCTGAAAATTTGTTATAGGCAGAGAATGTGTGTGTTATTCACAGGAGAAGCAGCATGGTGTAGTACAAAGAACACAGGCCTGGGGGTCCGAAGGTCATGAGTTCTAATCCTGGCTCTGCCACTTATCTGCTGTGTGACCTTGGACAAGCCCCTTATCTGTAACTGTGCCTCAGCTACCTCACCTATAAAATGGGAATTGAGACTGTGAGCCCCATCTCGGACAAGGGACTGTGTCCAACACAAGTTTCTTATATCCACTATAGTGTCTGGAACATAGTAAGTGCTTAAAAATACCATGATTATTACTATTATCATATTGAACTTTCCCAGGCTCTGCATACTGTAAGCGCTCTATAAATACGATTGACTGAACTGAATGACTTAGGAGAGCACAGATAAGAAACTGAGGTACAGATAGGCTAATTAACTTCCCCAAGGTTATAGCGGGCAAAAAGCCAATGTAAGCTTCCCATTCCAAGGCTCTTTCCAGTAGACTGCTCTTCTGTAACCCTCATTTCCCACCCCAAAAGGTGCAGAGCCCATAGGGGCTAATCAGAGCTGGTAACTTTCCCCTCCTCCCCCATACTAACTTTCCTCTCGTCTATGGGGCTCCGGGTAGTTACCCAAGGTAGTCACCTTAGACACGTCACTTCACTTCTCAGAGCCTCAGTTCCTTCATCTTTAAATGGAGATGAAAATGTGACCCCCATGTGGGACATGGACTGTGACCAACCTTATTAGTTTGCATCTACCCAGCACTTAGTACAGTGCCTGGCACATAGTGAGCGCTTAACAAAGATCATGAAACAAAAAAGGAGAGCATAGTCACTGTCGCAACCGTTTCATCCTCCCCACGCATCTCAACAGTCTGGGGAGTTTGGATCCTGCGGGGATCTCAGAGCTGATGCCACTCCTTCACTTCCCTTGTTTCCACTGCGGCTTCGTCTGGGGCCACACAAGTATGCATTCTGGGCTCACCCCGGTGATGACAAACCCTTTGCCTCTGAAGGGTTCTGGGTAATAAAGTCCAAAGTTTCCCCCGTGTCCTGTGGCACCCAAACAACCAAACAAACCTACGCGTTGTCCTTCTTTGACCAGCCACCTGTTCAAATGGAGTCTGAAACCTTACAGAATTTACCCAACAGGAGCAGGTGAGTCCAGGAAACTGCACCCACCACCTATCATTTATCAATCGATTGATTTATGGAGATTTTAACTTGTGCATAGCACTCTACTAAGCGTCTGAGGGAGTAATAGTAATAATGATTATGGTATTTGTTAAGTGCTTACTATGTACCAAGTACTGTTGATGAAACTCAACCCCTGCCCTGGTCTGAGAGAACTGAGTGCACTGAATGGCAGGGTGGGCCCGGGAGTGAACAGAGAACAGCAGCGCCCAGCACTACTAGACTGGCAGCTTCCTGCTCCCAAGTGGTCGACGAGGGCTGGGATCCTTCCTTATATCGATGGCATTTGAGTGGTGGGGAACAGACTCTATCACCTCCCTCAAGGAGCTTACTCCCCTTTTCCCTCTGTGGTCCTCCCCACCTGTCTGCCCACCCCCAGCCCCCTAACCCATAAAGATGTAGCTCCAGGAAGCCTGGACAGAAATCATGAAGAAGCCGAGGAAGTGGTCTGAGAAGACCACCTGCACGCGATCATAGTGGCAGGGCAGGTAGCACTTGAGATTGTTGCCTTTGTCCATGTTCTGCCGGCCCCACTCGTAGTCGCTGGGAGTCAGCTTGTAGGCAGTTAGTGTGCAGGATCTGGGCGTGGGGGTCAACCAGGTAGAGAGCTTGTAGACGGGTTCCCTGCCGACTATCTGCTTATAGTCTAGTGGGGGAGGCAGACGTAAACATAAATAAATGAATTCTAGATGTAATTCATGAATTGTAAATTATAATATAATATAATATACATTATAATATAAAATATAATATAATATAATATAATATAATAAAATATAATATAATATAATATAACGCAATATAATATAATGCAATACGAAGACACGAAGACAGTATGTTCAGTTAAGACATGCCAATCAAGCGCGGTTTAGTGGAAAGAGCCTGGGTTTGGGAGTCAAAAGACATGGGTTCTAATCCCGGCTCTGCCACTTGTCTGATATGAGACCTTGGGCAAACCATTTAACTTCTCTGTACCCCAGTTACCTCATCTGTAAAATGGGAATTAAAACTGTGAACCCACCGTGGGACAATTTGATTACTTTGTATCTACCCCAGCGCTTAGAACAGTGGTCCCCAAATAGTGAGCGCATAAAAAGTGTTGTTAATATTTTTATCATTATTATTGAGTGCTTACTAAGATTGGAAGATTACAATACAACAAATGGTAAACACAATAAAAGCAAACAAATAAATGAAAGCGTATTTATTGAGCGCTTGCCTTGTGCACAGCACTGTACTAAGTGCTTGGGGGAGAGTCCAGTACAACCGAGGTGGTAGACACATTCCCTGCCCACGAGAATCTCAAATTCTAGAGTGCGGAGACAGCCATTAAAATAAATTACGTCTATGTACGTATGTGCTGTGGAGCTGAAGGTGAGGTGATTCAAATCCAAGTGCATAGGTGACAAAGAAGAGGGAGAGAAAGTCAGGAAAAGAGGACTAATTTGGGGAAGGCCTCTTGGAGGAGATGTGACTTTATTAATGTTTTGAAGGTGGGGGGAGTGGTGGTCTGGTATATATGGAGAGGGAGGGAGTTCCAGACTAGGGTGAACACTTAGAAAAGGGGTCGGAGAAGAGATAGATAGACGAGACCGGGGCACAGTGAGTACGTTGATGCTAGAGGAGTGGAGTGGGAAGCTTGGCCTACAATAATAATAATAATAATAATAATAATAGTAATGATATGTGTTAAGCGCTTACTATGTGCCAAGCACTGTTCGCAGCGCTTAGGTAGATACAAGGTAATCAGGTTGTCCCGCGTGGTGCTCACAATCTTAACCACCATTTTACAGGTGAGGGGACTGAGGCCCAGAGAAGTTAAATGACTTATCCAAAGTCACATAGCTGATAAAAGGCGGAGCCGGGCTTAGAACTCACGACCTCTAACTCTCAATCCCAGGTGAGGTAATGTCATGGATTTTCTAGTACCTCAGAAGACACTGTTACTTTCTGAGCGAAGAAGGGAAGAATAAGTAATGTGTTAGTGGCTACGAAGACCTGGATAATACTTGGAAAAGACTCCCACTTCATTTCTCATTTCCCACTGCTATCTCATCTTACCAGGCTGGATGAAACCATATTCCAGAAGGAAACGGTCAATCTCATGGAGATTTCGTAATTCTCCTGCTGGGTTTCTCGGAGGTCCGGGACCTGCAGCTAGTCCATGCCCCACTGTGCCTCCTGGTCTATCTGGTGGTCCTGACGGGGAATCTCCTCATCGTTGCCATCTCCACCCTCGACTGGCGCCTCCATAGCCCCATGTTCGTCTTCCTCAGGAACCTGTCCGTCCTTGACCACTGCCTAATCTCCGTCACCGTCACTGAGTCCGTCCACACCTCCTTGACCGACCGTAGAGAAATCTTCTCTCTGGGCTGTGTTTTCCAAGTATTTGCGTTCATACTCTGTGCCTGTGCATAGACTCCCCTACTCAAGGGGATGTCCTTCGACCACTACCCAGTCATCTGCCTCCCTCCGTGCTAAGGGGGCATCATGAATGATGGGGCCTATGGGAAGATGGCGGCTGCTTCGTGGCTCTTCGGCTCACTTAGAGCCTTGACGCACACCATCGGAATCTTCTCTGTTCCCGTCTGTAGGTCCATCATCCTCCCCAGTTCTTCTGTGACATCCCTCAGCTCATCAGTTTCGCGAGGCCCAGTGGAAATCTCCAGGAAGTTGAGACTAAAACCATCTCAGTCGACCTCACCTTCGGTTATTTCCTCGCCATCATCGTCTTGTAAGTGTGCAACTTCCAGACTATGCTGAGGATGCTGCCCGCCGAGGGCCGGGACAAAGCCTTCTCCACCTATCTGCCCCATCTCATCGTCGTGACTTTACTCGTAGCAAATGGCTCCTTTGCCTACCTCAAATCCGTTTATGACTCCCTCTCGGCCCTGGACCTCCTCGTGTCCGTGTTCTTCACCGTGGTACCTCTGCCCTTAACTCCCTCATTTACAGACTGAGGAGCCGGGACACGAAGGCCAGCCTGGGGAGAATGATAATGGGGAAATGTTTCTAAAACGGCGGTGGAACATCCCTCTCCATGAGGTCATGGGCCCTTCTAGCCTGAATAACGCCGGGTCCCCACCCCTTAGCATCAGTCCCTCGGGAGTCACCTGTGATGAGGGAGTCTCTTGTGCAGAAAGATGGCAGTCCTAGTTACTGAGACTTCAGGATCAAGGTTCTCCATGCCAGAATTAATTACAACATTGGCTACAGGCAGTGGTGGCTGCGGAGTTTGGCTATTTGCCTGTAGTATTTGTAAAGCGCTTATTACTAATCAAACAATTGTAGTTATTGAGCACTTACTGTGTGCTATTCACTGTACTAAGCGCTTGGGAGAGTACAGTACAACAATAAACTGACATTTCGTGTTCACAACAAGTTTACCGTCTAGAGAGGGAGGCAGACATTATTATAAATAAATTGCAGATATGAACATAAGTGCAGGCAGGTGAGAGCGGGGTGAATAAAGGGTGCAAATCCAAGTGAAAAGGCAACGCAGAAAGGAGTAGAAGAAGAGGAAATGGGGGCTTAATCGGAGGCGGGCTCCTGAGGAGAGGTGCTCGTAATAAATCTCTAAAGGTGGAGAGAGTGAGAGCTCAGAGGAGGATCGCATAACCAATCAGTTTGCCAGAGTTCCGTTCGTTATCGGGATGTCTCTACGTTATAAATTCATTGTGAGTGGTGCCTTTGTCTGTTGTTGTATTCTACTAACCCAAGCGCTTACTACAGTGCTTCGCTCGCCCCAAACAAAGACAACTGAGTGAATGTGTGACCATGGGCATTCTCCTGGGCGAGGGAGGTAACATTAGTGGGACAAACTGAACCCTGCTGAACGTCGGGCATAATGTCACCTCTGGACTCCTGAGTCTTCCAGGTAACGAGTCTCTCAGGCCAAGCCCGGGGCTGGTCCCCCCGTCCCCACCTCCCCCCGTCACGCCCAGAATGGCGACTGCTGTCTCCGAGGAGCCAGGTGCACTGGGAGCCAGACTCTTTCCCGTCACGGCAACAAACTCGCATGAGGAAACGAGGAGGTGGAACTCAACATCTCCAACCCTGGACCGCCCCGGTGAGTCAATGTCAATTGCTGAATCCACCCATCGTAATTATTATTGAGCACTTACTGGGTGCAGAGCATTCAGTCATTCATTCAATCGTATTTATTGAGAGCTTACTGTGTGCAGAACACTGTACTAAGCGCTGGGGAAGTACAATTCAGCAACATATAGAGACGGTCCCTACACAGAAACGGGCTCACAATCTAGAAGAGGGAGTTAGACAAAAAAAAAGCATGTAGACAGGTGTCAAAATCGTCAGAACAAATAGAATTATAGCTATATGTACATCATTAACAAAATGAATAGAATAGTAAATATGTACAAGTAAAATAAATAGAGTAATAAATCTGTACAAATATATACAATCACTGTACTGAGCACTTGGGAGAGCAAAATAAAATTGAGTTGATAGATGGGATCTGTGCCCACACGAAGCTTACAACTGACTGTGTGTAGATCACTGTACTAAGTGCTTGGGAATGTCCAGTACAATACCATCAGAATAAATAGAATTATAGCTATATACACATCATTAGTAAAATAGAGTAACAACTATGTACAAACATACACGAGATAGAGCAACAGCTATGTACAAATATACACAAGTGTTGAGGGGAGTGGTAAGGGGTAGAGCAGAGGGAGGGAGCGGGGGGTGAAGAGGGGAGGAGGAGGAGAGGAAAAGGGAGGCTCAGGCTGGGAAGGCCTCCTGGAGACAGTGAGCTCTCAGTAGGGTTTTGAAGAGAGGAAGAGAGCTAGTTTGGCGGATTTGTGGATGGAGGGCATTCCAGGCCAGAGGTAGGACGTCGGCCAGAGATCGACGGCAGGATAGGCAAGAACGAGTCTCACTGAGGAGGTTAGGGGCAGAGGAGTGGATTGTGAGGGCTGGTCTGGAGAAGGAGAGAAGGGAGGTAAGGTAGGAGGGGGCGAGTGTTGGAGAGCTCTGAAGCCGATAGTGAGGAGTTTTTGCTTCATGTGAAGGTTGATATGCAACTACTGGAGATTTTTCAGCAGGGGATTGACATGGCCAGAGCATTTCTATAGATATTTAATCCGGGAAGCAGAGTGAATTATAGACTGAAGAAGGGAGAGACAGGAGGATGGGTGATCAGAAAGGAGGCCGATGCAATAGTCCAGTTAGGATAAGATGAGAACTTGAGCCAACAAGGTAGCGGTTTGGATGGAGAGGAAAGGGCGCAACCTGGCGATATTGTGAAGATGAGACTGGCAGGTTTATGTAACGGATTGAATGTGTTCGGTGAATGAGAGAGTGGAGTCAAGGATGACACTAAGGTTGTGGGCTTTTGAGACGGGAAGGATGGTAGTGCCATCCACATTGACGGGAAAGTCAGGGAGAGGACAGGGTTTGGGAGGGAAGGTAAGGAGCTCGGACTTGGACATATTGAGTTTTAGGTCGCGGGCGGACATCCAGTTGGAAATGTCCTGAAGGCAGGAGGATATAGGAACCTAGAGGGAGAGAGAGAAAAAAGGCGTGGAGATTTGGATTTGGGTGTCATCAGAGTAGAGATGATAGTTGAAGCCATGGGAGCGAATGAGTTCACTAAAGGAGTGCGTATTGATGGAGAACAGAAGGGGATCAAGAACTAACCCTTGAGAAACCCCTACAGTAAGGGCATGGGAGGGGGAGGAGGAGTTCTCATAGGAGACTGAGAATGTAAGGACAGAGACATAAGAGGAGAACCAGGAGAGGACTGAGTCCGTGAAGACATGGTTGAATAAAGTGTTGGGGAGAAGGGGATGGTCCACTGTGTCGAAAGCAGCTGAGAGGTCGAGGAGGATTAGGATAGAGTAGAATACAGTAGGTTCTAATCCCAGCCCTACCACTTACTTGCTTTGTGACCTTGAGCAAGTCACTTCACTTCTCTATGCCTCATTTACCTCATCTGTAACATGGGGATTAAGACTGTGGCCCTCATGTGAAACATGGACTGTGTCCATCCTGATTAGCTTGTATCTAACCCAGTACTTAGGGCAGTGCCTGGCACACAGTAACTTCTTAGCAAATACCACCAAAAAGTGTAGGTGATGGAGCTGGGATTAGAACCCAGGCTCTCTGCCTCCCATGCCTGTGCACTTTCCACTTAAGTTATGCTGCTTCCCAATCACAGACTGGAATGGAAGATATAGAATACAAGCCCAGGTTGAAAGGAAGGGACATATAAAAATCCAGGAAGACAGAGAAGATGGAACGGGAAGGCTAGGTGTGAGATGAGCTGTCAGACGTGGGATGTGAGTGGCAAACCAGTCGCTGTGGAAACGATACTGGCCGCCCAATGAAGACAAGTCTCTGAGTTGGGAGGCGTGGATTAATCATAATTACGGTATTTCTTAAGAACTTACTATGTGCCAAGCACTATTCTAAGCGCTGGAGTAATCAGATTGTTCCATATTGGGCTCACAGTCTTCATCCCCATTTTACAGATGAGGTAACTGAGGCACAGAGAAGTTAAGTGGCTTACCCAAGGTCACACAATTCATAGGTGGCGGAGCCGTGAATAGAACCCACGTCCTCTGACTCCCAAGACCGGGCTCTTTCCACTAAGCCATGCTGCTAACCGCTAGTTGAAAACGCGGGAGGCCAAGCTGCCGGGATCCCAAGAGGATCAAAGGACAATAAAACTGAGGACAGACTAGCCTGAAAACTCGCTGCTGACAGGGATTGAGTCTACCAACTTGGGTCTACTGTACTCTCCCAAGGGTTTAGTGCAGTGCTCTGTACAGAGGAAGCACTCAATATTGATTGATTATTCACTCCACCCTCAGCCCCAGAACACTTACATACATTTCCATCATTTATTGATTGCTATTAATGTCAATCTCCCCCACTAGACTGGAAGCTTATTGTGGGCAGGGAATGAATTTACCAACCTTATCCTATTGTACAGTCCCAAACGCTTAGTACAATGCTCTGCACACAGTAAGTGCTTAATAAATACAAGTGATTGATGGGCTCACAGTCTAGAAGGGGGAGACAGAGAACAAAACAAAACATATTAACAAAATAAAATAAATAGGATAAGTATGTACAAATAAAATAAAGTAATAAATACATACAAACATATATACATATATACGGGTGCTGTGGTGACGGGAAGGACGTAAGGCGGGGGGGGTGGGGAGGGGGAGGAAGGGGAGAGGAAGGAGGGGGCTCAGTCTGGGAAGGTCTCCTGGAGGAGGCGAGCTCTCAGTAGGGATTTGAAGGGAGGAAGAGCGCTAGCTTGGCGGATGTGCGGAGGGAGGGCATTCCAGGCCAGGGAGATGACGTGGGTTGGGGGTCGACGGTGGAACAGGCGAGAACGAGGCACGGTGAGGACATTAGCGGCAGAGGAGCGGAGGGTGCGGGCTGGGCTGTAGAAGGAGAGAAGGGAGGTGTGGTAGGAGAGGGCGAGGTGATGGAGAGCCTTGAAGCCGAGGGTAAGGAGCTTTTGGCTGATGCGTAGGTTGATTGGTAGTCACTGGAGATTTTTGAGGAGGGGAGTAACATGCCGAGAGCGTTTCTGGACAAAGACGATCCGGGCAGCAGCGTGAAGTATGGATTAAAGTGGGGAGACACAGGAGGATGGGAGATCGGAGAGGATGCCGATACAGTAATCCAGACGGGATAGGATGAGAGCTTGAACAAGCAGCGTAGCGGTTTGGATGGAGAGAAAAAGTCGGATCTTAGCAATGGGGTGTCATCGGCGTAGAGATGATAGTTGAAGCCGTGGAAGCGAATGAGTTCACCAAGGGAGTGAGTGTAGACCGAGAACAGAAGGGACTATCACCGTCCTTATATGTTGCCAACTTGCACTTCCAAAGTGCTTAGTACAGTGCTCCGCACACAGTAAACGCTCAATAAATACGATTGAATGAATGAATGAATGAATACTAGACTGCCTTTTACGTCTATGAATAACAAAATCAATTTTCTGTTCCTCCATGGGCAATCCACAGATTCTCCATGAAAATGACTAACACCACCACGGAGAAGGAGTTCCTCTTGCTGGGTTTCTCGGAGGTCCGAGAGTTGCAGCTGGTCTATGCCGCGCTGTTCCTCCTGGTCTGCCTGGCAGCCCTGACCGGGAATCTCCTCATTGTCAGGGTCAACGCCCTCCCCCGGCGCCTCCACACCCCCATAAACTTCTTCCTCAGTAACGTGTAAGTCCTCGACCTCTGCTTCATCTCCGTCACCGTCCCCACGTCCACCCACAACTCCCTGATCAATGGCAGAACCATCTCCCTCTGGAGCTGTGTGGTTCAGGTCGTTTCTGTGATTTTGTTTGCTTTCTCAGAGTTGTCCCTCCTCACGTCGATGTCCTACGACCGCTAAGCCGCCATCTGCCACCCCCTGCTCCACGAGGTCATCATGGACCGAGGAGCCTGTGGGAAGATGGCCCCCGCCTCATGGCTCAGCGGGGACCTGTTTGGGGCGAGGTACACGGCAGGGACATTACCGTTGAGCTTCTGTGGCTCTAACCTGATCCAGCAGGTTTTCTGTGACGTCTCTTCCTACTGATGATCTCCTGTTCTGAAACGCACGTTGTCATCGATGTCAGCGTGGTCACTAGAATTAGCTTGGCTTTCATCTCCTTCACTTCCATCGTCTTCTCGTACGTACACATCTTCCTGGCTGTGCTGAGGATGCCGACTGCTGAGGGCTGGGCCAAAGCCTTCTCCACCCGCCTGCCCCTCCTCGTCGTCGTGACTTTATTTGTAGTGAACGGAACCTTCGCCTAACTCAAGCCCGTGTCTGACTCGCCCTCAGCCCTGGACCTGCTGGTGGCCGGGTTCTATATCGTGGTGACACCCATTTTAACCCACCATCTACATCCTGAGGACCGGAGACATGAAGACCACACTGAGGAGAATGATAGCGGAGAAATTCCTCTAAAATGACGGTAGAAACTTCTTCTCCCTGAGTTCAACGGCCCTTCTAGCCTGGGGGATTCTGGGTCCCTACCCTTTGGGGTCGGTCATATGGGAACAACTGGTGACCATGGAGTCTCCCACGGAGACAAATGGACAGCCATTTGTTGAGACCTCAAGATCCAGGACCACCATGCCCGAATAGATCTTAATGCCAGCCGTCTACAGGGAGTGTAGCCATGGAGATTGGCAATTTGTTTGTAGCATTTGTAAAGCGATTATCATCAATCAATGGAGTGCTTACTATGTGCAGAGCCCTGTACTAAACTGTTGGGTGAGTACAATGTAACAGAATCGGTAGATACGTTCCCATTATGTGCTGGGCACTGTACTAAGTCTTGGGGGTAGGTAAGAGACGATCGGGTTGTACCCAGTCCCTGTCCCATACGGGGATCACAGTCCATTAAATAGATGAGGTAACTGAGGCCAAGGGAAGTGAAGTGACGAGCCCAAGGTCACAAAGCAGGTACATAGCAGAGCAGGTATTAGAACCCAGGTCCTCTTCTAACTCACAAGCCCGTGCTCTTTCCATTAGGCCGACCCACTATATTAGCGTTAACTGGGACCAGACCAAGATCTGGCATGAAAATGAGTTGACCTTTAATAATCAGTCAGTCAGTCAGTTAATCGTATTAACTGAGTGCTTACTGTGTGCAGAACACTATATTAAATGCTTGCGGTAGTACAGTACAACGATATAATAGACACATTCCATGACCACAGCAAGTTTACGTTCTCGAGGGGTAGAAGTATATTGATAGGCATAAATGACAGATATTGACATTAGCGCTATGGGGATGGGACGGGAGGATGAATAAAGGGAGCAAATCAGGTTGACGCAGAAGGGAGTGGGAGAAGAAGAAAGGAGGACTGTAACGGGAGACAGAACCGTAAGAGAAGACTAGGAAAGCCAATAGCCACGGCACCCAACTGGACATTGGTGTTTTGGTGATGTTAGACAAGGGGGCAGAGAAACTGCGAGGGTGGTCAACAGGCTCAGTCATGGGTCCTGGGACCAGAGCAGCCAGAAACCAGGCTGTACAGTACAAAACCAGATTCATGGTCAATCAAGCACTCAGTAAATGCGATTAAATAAATGAATCAGTCAATCAATCAATTGTATTTACTGAACATTTACTATGTGGAGAGCACTGCCCTGAGCCTTTGGGAGAGTATAATACAGCAGAGTTGGTGGAAACGTTCCCTGCCCACTAGTTTACAATCTAATGGGGGAGACAGACGTTAATACACATAAATAAATTATGGATATGGACATAAATGCTGGGAGGCTAAGGGAGGGGTGAAGAAAGTTTGCAATTCCACGTACCAGGGTGATAAGGAAGAGAGTGGGAGAAGAGGAAATGAGGGATTAGTCAGGAAAGACCTTTTGGAGGAAATTTGTATAAGCCTATGAAGGTGAGAGTGAGAGCTCAGAAGAGGATCGCACAACTAGTCATTTGGCCAGAGTTTCGTTCGTTATCGAAATTTTTCTACATTATAAATTCATTGTGATCGGTGAATATGTCTGTTTATTGTTGTATTGTACGCTCCCAAGCGCTTACTACAGGGATTTCCACACAGCAAGCACTAAACAAGACATTTGAATGAATTTGTGACCATGGGCATTCACATGGGTGAGGGCGGTAACATTAGTTCTTCCCAAGCGCTTAGTACAGTACTCTGCACGCAGTAAGCGCTCAATAAATACCATTGAATGAATGAATAGTGGTACAATCTGAGCCCTGCTGAACCTCAGTGATAACGTCACTTCTGGGACTCCTGAGTCTTCCAGGTAACAGGTCTCTCAGGGCGAGCACGGGGTTTGTCCTCCCGGGGTGGCCCCTTCACCCCTTCCCGCCCGAAACACAAACTGCTGTCTCCGAGGAGACCGGAGCACTGGTTTTATGCAAGACTCTTTCTCGTCACAGCCACAAACCCGCATGAGGAGACGAGGAGGAGGAACTCAACATCTCCAACCCTGGACAGCCCCGGTGAGTCAAAGTCAATCGCTCAATCCATCCATCGTAGTTACTGAGTGCAGAGCACTGCACTGATACAATTGAGTCGTTAGATAGGATCTGTGCCCACTCGGAGCTTACAATTGACTGAGTGCAAGAGAAGGACAAAAGATAATGAAGGTGAGACTAGACTAGCCTTGAAGCTCTCTGAGGATGCCTGTCCCCGAGGGCAGGCCAAAGTCTTCTCCACCTGACTGCTTCACCTCGTCGTCGTCACCATCTTCTTCCTGACTGGAGCCGTTGCCTATCTCAAGCCCGTGTCTGACTCCACCTCGACTCTAGACCTGCTGGTGTCTGTGTTCTACATCACGTAGCCCCCCACCCTGAACCCCCTCACCTACAGCCTGAGGAACCGGGACATGAAGGCCTCCATGGGGAGGGTCCTACCGGGGCATACATTCCTTCAGAATAAAGATGCCCTATTTTTAACGTGACATTCGTCCCCAGAATATTTCCAAACCCCCTGGTTGTGAACTGTACTGCACTGTGTTGTTGTTTCTCCTTCCCTGGTGATCAACCAATCAGCTGTATTTATTGAGCGCTTACTCTGTACAGTGCACTGTAGTAAGCATTTGGGAGAGTCCAACACAACAGAATTGGCAGAGACGTTCCCCTCCCACTAGGGGCTTACAGTCCTGACCACTCTTTGCTACCCTATCTCCCTTCCCTTGACTTCCCAGATTCCAAAACCTTCCCTGACTAAATTGCTATTTATCCACTATCATAATGGACATTCCATTTACAGCTGATCCATCTGATGTCCACTACAGATCACTTTCTCCACATTCACAGCCTTATTCAAGGCACATCTCCCCCAAGAGGTCTTCCCTGACCAAGCCCTAATTTCTTCTCCCTCTCCCTTCCGCGTCACCGTTGCACTTGGATTTTCTGCCTTTATTCACCCCTCCCTCAGCCCCACAACACTTATGTCCTTATCCACAATTTATTTATTTATATTTATTTCTGTCTTCCCCACTAGTCCGTAATCTCACTGTGGGCAGAGAACGCGTCTATAGACTCTATTATATTGTATTTTCCCGAGGGCTTAGTATAGCATTCTGCTCACAATAAGCACCCAATAAATACCACTGATTGATTGATTGGCTTATATGATCCCGGGTGACTTCCCATGCAATATTTTAACATTACGCGGCTAGACTCCTTCTCTCTAGAATGCAGATGCTCTCCCAGAATTGATTACCAATGCTTGGGAATATTGCAATGTAATACTTGAGGGGGTTAGGGTATGTGGGCCTCCCCTGCCTCCACCCAGCCTATTTATTCACCGTCCCTTCTGGGTTTCTTGGGCTCTTAGTTCTATACCTCCAACTACTTGGACACTTACCCTACCCCAGCCCCATATTACTTATGTCCAAATCCTTACATTCTGTTGTTTCCCGTCTTTAATTCACTTGAATGTCTGCCTTCCCCATAATATTGCAAGCCCCTTGTTTAACAGGCCTAGTGTTTTCTCCAAGGGCTTAGAACAGAGTTCTGGTAGTGCTCACCAAATGGAGAAGCAGAATAGCCTAGCGGAAAGACCCCGAGCCTGGGAGTCAGAGGACCTGGGATCTAATTCCCACTCAACCACTTATCTGCTCTGTGACTTTGGTCAATTCATTTGTCTGTGGTTAGGATTCCTCATCTGTAAAATGGGGATGAAGACTGTGAGCCCCAAGTGAGACAAGGCTGTGTCCAACCTTACACAGTGCTTGGCACATAGTACGTGTTTAACAAATGCCATTGATATTATTATTATTATCATTATTGTCTTCATTGAATAAGAGGATAAAAGCACAGAAAGAGGAAAGGGTTGGTTAAGGGGGGATCCTAGATCATAAGGAGGGAATTGGAAAGAGACTGTTGATCACAAAAAATGATTCCAGATGACAGAAATTAGTCCCTGAGAGGACATCTTAGAATCTATGAAAAGATGGTACTGGTAAAAAGAAATCATACCAGCGTCCTCCACTTTAGGCCTTCAATCATCAGAGATCACCATAAGTGGTGTTTATTGAGCACTTACTGTACAGAGCACTGTACTGAGCGTTTGAGAGAGTACAGTATGCCAGAGAATCAGCCTGGCATAGTGTATACAGGATGGACCTGAGGTCATGAGTTCTAATCCCAGCTCTGCCATCTGTCTGCTGTGTAACCCTGGGCAAGTCACTTCACTTCTTTATACCTCAGCTACCTCCTTTGTAAAATGAGCATCGAGACTATGAGTTCCACTTGGGACAGGGACTGTGTCCAACCCAATTTACTAGTATCTGCACTAGTGCTTAGTATAGTTCATGTCACATAGCAAGTGCTTAACAAATAACATTATTATTATTATTTTTATTGCAGCATAACTGAGTTGGTAGACACCTTCTCTAACCACAAGAAGCAAAAAGTCTAGAGAGAGACAGGCATTAGTCTAAACGAATAATTTATGATATACAATTTATAATTTATAAATATGCAGTGCTGTGGGGTTGAGAATAGCTTGATTATCCTCATGGCCAAGCCAGGATGATTCATTCATCCATTCATTCATTCATTTAATCGTATTTGACAGCACAGTAGATTCTGAGGGCTTTCAGTCGCTAAGGCCCTCAGAACAAAAGAGGAATCCTAGTTTCTCCAAAGGGAACAAAGAGGCCACGTGGGAAGGATTATAAATTGCCACTCGAGAAGAGAGCAAAATATGAAAGACACCATTTTTCGGGAACTCCTCAACAACAGAGTGATTTCTCCTCCCGGGTGCAACCGGCAATCAATCAGTGGGATTTTTGGAGCGCTTACTGTGTGCAAGGCACTGGGCTAAGCGCTCTTGAAAGTACAATATAACAGAGTTGGGAGATACGTTCCCTGGCCACAGTGAGCATACAGTCAAGACGTGGGGGACAGACTTTAATTAATCCATCAGTGGTATTTTCTGAACGCTTTCTGTTTGCAGAACTCTGTACTAAGCGCTTGGGCGAGTGAATTACAACAAAGTTGGGAGACAAGTTCCCTGACTACAACGAGCTTGACGACTAGAGACGGAGGGGCTGAACAGCAAAAAGAGGATGCTTTTTTAAATCTGGGGAAAATGTGACGAGAAATCGCCTGTTTCCATCCATTGGTAAATGCCAATGTGCGTCAGCAAATCCATCTCAGTGACCTTACGGCTGTTTCATTGTTCATGTGAGTTCTTGCCTGATCCTTGTCTTCCACTATCTTGATAAGCGCTTACTATGCTCCCAGCACAGGTCTAGGCTCTAGGCTAGATACAAGATTGAACAGAGTCCATGTCCCACATTTCCCACAGTCTAAATTAGAGGGAGAACAGGTACTTTTTATAAGTAATTGTTAAGCATTTCGTGTGTGCCTTGTAATAATAATAACAATAATAATTATTATGCTGTTGGTTACGCACTTACTATGTGCCAGGCACTTTACTAAGCGCTGGAACTGTTCTTAGTGTTGGAGGTGATAGCCCATGGACATAGCCCATGGACTGGACATAGCCCATGTCCCACATGGAGCTCACACTCTAAGTGGAATGGAGAACCGGTATTTTTTATTGATATTGTTGAGCACTTAGTACGTGCCTAGTACTGTTCTAAGCGCTGGGGGAGATACAAGATAATAATAATAATGATAATGGTATTCATTAAGCGCTTACTATATGCCAAGCCTTGTTCTAAGCACTAGGGTAGATACAAGGTAATCAGGTTGTCCGAAGTGGGGATCGCAGTCTTAATCCCCATTTTACAAATGAGGTAACTGAGGGACAGAGAAGTTAAGTGGCTTGCCCAAGATCACACAGCAGACAAGTTGCAGAGATGGGGTTAGAACCCAAGTCTTCTGATTCCCCAGCCTGTGCTCTGTCCACTAAGCCATGCAGCTTCTCTAATAATCAGATTGGATTTAGACCCTCTTTCACATTGGGCTGTCAGTTTACGTAGCAGGGAAAAAAAGTAATCACTATTTGCAAATGAAGGAACTGAGGCCTGAGAAGTTATGTAACTGGACCAAGTCACACCGCTAGCTAGTGGCAGAGCTATGATTAAAACTCTGTCTCCTGGTCTAGGTATCTCCTTGAATTTTGTTTGGTCTCTGTGCTTCTGTCTCCCTATCTCTATTTTTCTGCGTCTGCCTGAATTTAAGTCACTCTGCTGCTTCGTGTTTGTGTTTATTTGGGAGAGGAGATTGGTAGTCTGTCAGATATGAAGGGAGAGGGTGTTCCAAGGCAGATAGCCTAGTGTGAATAGACAAATAAGAAGATTTGCAGTATCTCAATCCTCACAAACGTTTAAGAACAGGGAACGTTCCCGGGAGAATGAATCGGTTTGAGTCCCTGCCTTCATTCCAGGTCCGAGGCAGAAGAAATGGGAATCTGAGAGGTCCGATGCAAACTAACAATTCACTTTTCCTATGTTTTTCTGGGAGTGATACTCAGTTGTTTTCTTTGTACCCTCAAGCAGTTCTCAGACCACATGGCCAATCACACAGTTGTGATGGAATTCCTTCTGCTGGGTTTATCGGAGGTCCGGGAGCTGCAGCTGATCCATGTCTCGCAGTTCTTCCTGGTCTACTCGGCGGCCCTGATGGGGAATCGTCGCCGTCACCGCCCTCAACCAGCGCCTGCAGCTCCCCATGTACATCTTCCTCAGGACCCTGTTCGTCCTCGACCTCCGCGACATCTCCTTCACCGTCCTCCAATCTATCCACAAGTCCCTGATCAGCAGCAAATCCATCTATTCCAGAAGCCGGGTGGCCCAGGTCTTTTGGCCTACGACAACTACGCCGCCATCTGTCACCCCCTGCGTTACAACTCCATCATGAACCAAGAGGTCTGTGGAAAGATGGCCGCCTGGCTTAGCTGAGGGCTTTTCAGGGCGATGTACTTTGCCGGGACGTTCACATTAAGTGAGTCCAACGTGATCCAGCAATTCTTCTGCGACATCCCCTCCTTAGTGAAGATCTGTCGTTGACATCAGCGTGGCTTTGGATATCGGCTTTAGTTTCATCTCCTTCGTCTCCGTTGTCATCTTCTACGTTCGCATTTTCTCGGCCGTGCTGAGGTTCCCGTCCACCGAAAGTCAGACCAAAGCCTTCTCCACCTGCCTGTCCCACCTCGCCATCATCACCCTTTTTCTCTCGACCGGAAGCTTCGACTACCTCAAACCCGTGTCAGATTTCCACTCGACGCTGGACTTGCTGGTTTCAGTGCTCTACACCGTGGTGCCCCCCACCCTGAAGCCCCTCATTTACAACCGGAGGAACAGGGCCATGAAGGCCGCCTTGAGGAATGTGTGGAGCTGAAACTCATTTCTCTTGTCTTCTCTCCCCTCAGCTTCGACTCTGAAATTGGCTGTGTACCCCTTAAGCACTATGATACTCACCCCAGCCCCACGATACTCGTATAAATAGTCTCATGATCTACTAATTCCCCTAATCCCGATCTACTTCAATGTCTGTCTCCCACTGTAGACTGTAAGCTTCTTGAGGGATAGTATCTTGTCTACAAACTCCGTTGATTTGTACTGCAGGTTCTTGAGGAGTGGGAAGGCATGAACTGAACGTTTTTGTTAAAACAAACAGAAAGCGCTTAATGAATACACTGGTTAATTGGTTGGTCCCCAGACCGCTCCGTTACCACACACACACAGACACTCACACATACTTCTTACTTTGCCCCTTTTTCCTCTCCTTCCCTCCTGCACTGAAACTCACCTATTCGGCCTCAAGGCTAGGATTAGGCCTTCTTCTGTCCGTGAGTGGTGCTTGATGGAGATGTCTGGGAAACATGAAGGCTCAAAAGCATTCCGGACCCCTTTGAGACTGTTCGGGGACCCCCACCCCCACCCCCGGAAAAGATGTTCACTCAGAAAAAGAAGCTGCTATCCCTTGGGGTCTTGAGCACGAGACCCATTTAGGGTGCTGAGAGAAACTAAGCTCTCACCGGCTGTATCCTGTGCAGCAATAACCCACACTCCCCATGGATTGTTTGGGAGCTTCCCCGTGAGAATTCCCTCTGCGTCCTGCTCAGCCAGCATAATTAGGCACAGGCTGCGTGGCCTAATGGATAGAGAACAGGCCTGGGAGTCAGAAGTACCTGGGTTATCATCCCGACTCTGCGACTTGCATGATGTCATTTTAATTCTCCGTGCCTACGTTCCCTCGTTTGTGAAACGTGGATTAAGACTTTGAGTCCTATGTAGGGCAGGGGCTGTAACCAACCGGATTATCTTGTGTTTACCCCAGTGTTTAGGACAGAGTCTGGCACACAGTAACCACTTAACAAATGCCATTTATTATTAATAATATCATCATCAATAATAATAACAATAATAATAACATTTATTAAGCGCTATGTGCAAAACACTGTTCTAAGCACTGGGGAGGTTACAAGATGATCAGGTTGTCCAACGGGGGGCTCACAGTCAATTTGAAGTATACAGATGAGGTAACTGAGTCACAGATAAGTTAAATGACTTGCCCAAAGTCACAGAGCTGACATTTGGTGGAGCCGGGCTTTGAACCCATGACCACGGACTCCAAAGCCTTTGCACTGAGCCACGTTGCTTCTATGATAGCAATAGTATTTGCTAAAGGCTTCCTCTGTGCTAGTCCCCGTTAAACTGTCACAGAATGTAGCCGTTAAATTGCTAAATTGAACGCTCACAAGCGTTTAGTACAGTGCTCTGCACACAGTAAGCACTAAACAAATTCGATGGACTGACTGTTCTAAACACTGTTCTAAACATTTCCCCGTTTTATAGATCAGGGAAATGAGGCACAGCGAAGTTACATGACTTCCCCAAGTTCATACAGCAGGGATTAGAACCCAGGTCATTTGACTCCCAGGTCCATGCTCTAACCACAAAACCATGCTACCCCCTTGCTTTATGCCACAACGCCAAAGATCAGTAGACGGTTGTCAGAGTTAGCATTTCTGGAGCTGCTGAGAATTCGTTGCTCTTACATTACTCAGACATTTTCAGGATTTCTTCCTACCCCTTGCGCCCCAAAAAGCACCCCGTGTGGTAGCTGTACAGAAGGTACCTGTCTCCTGTAGAGAAGTAGTGTGGTTTTCAAAGAGCATGGACCTGGGAGTCAGAGATCACGGGTTCTAATCCTGACTCCACCATTTGTCAGCTGTGTGACTTTGAGCCAGTCAGTTAACTTCTCTGTGACCCAGTTACCTTATATGTAAAATGAGGATTAAGACTGTGAGCCCCACATGACATAACTTGATTACCTTGAATCTTTCCCAGTGCTACGAACAGTACTTTTACATAGTAAGCACTTAACAAATTCCATAATTATTATTATTATTACTATTAAAGAGGGTGCCTTTGGCATCTTATCTGTGCCACTCTGAGGCAACCAGAGAAGCAGCACGGCAGAGCACAGAAGAACAGAGTTGTCAGAAACGTTTCCTGCCCACAATCAATCAATAATATTGATTGAACACTTACTGTTTGCAGAGTACTGTATTAAGTGCTCGGGAGAATCCAAAGACCAGAGTTGGTAGACCCGTTCCCTGCCCACAGTGAGGTTACAGTCTTGAAGCAGAAACAGACATTAAAATAGTCACACAATCAGTGGTATTTACTGAGTTTTTACTTTGTGCAGAGCACTGTGTTAAGCACTCAGGATAGTCCATTAGAACAGAGTTGGAAGTTGCCCACAATGGGTTTAGAGTCTATAGGGTCTACTGGAAGGGGCAATTCCGCTGACGGACACAACCCCTGCCTTCCAGGAGCTGACAGTCTAGTGTCGTTGACAAAGGTCTTTGTGGAGAGATTCAAGGGATTTTGTTTTTCATCTCTTCCTCTTCCATTTGCTTCCTGGTCTGGAACCCTCCGAACCATTTATGGAGGTGAGAGGAAATGGTCATAAAGAGGGGAAGGTTGGAGCTAGGAAGAAGGCCCACTTGCATCGCTGGGCGTGAGTGACCAGTCTCCGTAAGATTGAAAGCTGGTGATGGACAGGGTACATGTCTGCTAATTCCGTTGTATTGTAGTCTCCGGAGTTCTAAATACTGTGTTGTGCATACATTCATTTATTTCTTCATTCATTCAATCAATTTATTAAGTGCAGAATGCTGGACTAAGCACTTGGAAAGTGCAATACAGCAATAGAGACAAATCCCTGCACACAGAGGGCTTACAGTTTAGATGGCGATATAGACATTATTATAAATGAATAAATTAAAGATATGTACATAGATTACAGATATTCAATTGTAAGAATTGTAACAGCTTAGTAAATACTATTGATGGATTGATTGAAGAGGGGGAAAGATGGAGAGTAAGCTCTCAGTAAATACCACCGTTGGATTGGCTGCCAGTAGAGAAGGTGGACAAGGAACATGGACCATAAAGAACCGAGGATTCTGACTATCCTGATGCTTGGAGACCCCCAAGTCCATCTTACATCCGATGGATTAATACATGCACGTCCCGTGATTGGAGTGAGGCCTAATTCTGTAGGCTGTTACCTTAGAGATCAGAGGCCTGGTCTCCTGAGATCCTCCTAGTCTGAAACCCCAGGGGTTAGAGAATCCCCGTCCAGACAGGGCACGGAGCCAATCTCCTAGGCACCGCGAAACACGACAGCTAAGGGAGGAACGAGGGGGTATCTTTATAGGAGAGAGACGGTATGGTTCTGAAGCACTTTTCCATCTTGAAGTGTGAGGCAAGGAAGGAACTGGGAGATGTTCTCTTTCTGACACTTTCCTCAGGCAGCTGCGACCTTATCGAGGCGGGCAGGAGATACCCCGCAGCTAGAAACCCCAGACCCCCAGGTTAGTCAGGCGCCCTGAGGGAGACGGGAGGTTATGGGGGTCTGGGAAGCAGCGTCTGTCAACTGTACATGTTACTCCCCACCTCAAAAATCTCCAGTGGCTGCCAGTCAACATACACATCAGGCAAAAACTCCTCACTCTCGGTTTCAAGGCTCTCCATCACCTCGCCCCCTCCTATTTCACCTCCCTTCTTTCCTTCTATAGCCCAGCCTGCACCCTCCGCTCCTCTGCCGCTAACCTCCTCAATGTGCCTCCTTCTCGCCTGTCCCGCTGTCGACAACTGGCCCACGTCCTCCCCATGGCCTGAAATGCCCTCCTTCTGCATATCGGCCAAGCTAGCTCTCTTTCTCCCTTCAAAGCTATACTGAGAGCTCACCTCCTCCAGGAGGCCTTCTCAGATTGAACCCCCTCCTTCCTCTCCCTCTCCCCATCCCCCCGCCCTACCTCCTACCCCTCCCCACAGCACCTGCATATAAGTTTGTACAGATTTATCACTCTATTTATTTTACTTTATATATTTACTATTCTCTTTATTTTGCTAATGATGTGCATCTAGCTTTACTTCTATTTATTCTGATGACTTGACACTTGTCCACATGTTTTGTTTTGTTGTCTGTCTCCCTCTTCCCGTTGTTGGGTAGGGACCGTCTCTATATGTTGCCAACTTGTACTTTCCAAGTGCTTAGTACAGTGCACTGCTCTGCACACAGTAAGCACTCAATAAATGCGATTCAATGACTGATTGAATGAACTGTGTAATCTTAGGCAAGTCACTCGTTGTGGGCAGAAAATGTGTCTATTTTTATACAGTACGCTCCCAAGTGCTTAGTACAAATCTCTGCACATGATAAACGCTCATTAAATAATAATAATAATGATAAGTGATATTTGTTAAGAGCTTACTATATGCCAAGTACTGTTCTAAGCCCTGGGAGAGATACAAGGTTGTTCCACGTGGGGTTCACAGCCTTAATCCCAATTGTCCAGGTAAGGTAACTGAGGCACAGAGAAGTTAAGTGGCTTTCCCAAAGTCACTCAGCCGACAAGTGGCGGATCCAGGATTAGAGCCCCTGACCTCTGACTCCCAGGCCCGTGCTCTTTCCACTAAGCCAGGCTGCTTTTCTGCGATTGAATGAATGAATGAATGAATGGGCCTCAGTTTCCGTAGCTGTCGAATGAGGACGAAATGTCCTTCTTCTTTCCCTCTTAGGCCATGAACCCTGTTTAAAACAGGGACTGAGTCTGACCTAATTATATTGTGCTTGCCACACAGCAAATGCTCAACAGATACCACAATCATTATCATTATTATCATTATCATGATTATGATTATTATTATTAATCAGTACCACAACGAGGAGTCTTTTAGGGGAAGACGACATCCCCATCTATTCAAGAAACATATTCCAATGCCTCGCTAGGAAGAGATTCCCCAAAACTGATATTCTGCTGGAGCCATGTGGGAACAGGTGGATTTCTGCTTTCCCCAAGCGCAGTGAGAGTCACAGGATCCTGCTGATTTTTCCCAAGCTGGGACCCTACACCGTGGGATTTCCCCCCCATCCCAACCAGAGAGTCCAACTCTCCTGGGACAGAACCCGGTCCCATTGACCCTAGGACGATGGGTAAGTGTGGGCTTCACTGGCCTAATTTGGGGGGGCAGAAGGAGGTGATTCTGTAATGGATCCAGACTTCCGGATATGCCATAGACATAGAGTGTCCCAGGACTATGAAAGCCCAGTCTGAAAAATAGAACTGACTCCAATCAATCAACCGATAGATGGGATTTATGGAGCGCTTGTTGTGTGCAGAACACTAGTCTAAGCACTCAGTACAATAAAGCTGTAGTGCTAGTTCAAATATACCCAGTCGTAATCCAGGGTGTTTGAGGCTGAAATTGAATTTTTCAGGATTCTTTGGTGGATGGGGAAGATTCAGAGCTTCAGGAGAGTTCAGCAGTTTCAGCCATTTTATCCTTTACTTCCTCCTCCTCCTTTTCTTTCTGCTCCTTCACCTTGTTTACTTCCTTCTTCTCCACCTCCTCCTTTTCCTCGTTTTTTTCTTTCCTCCTTTTTTCTTTTTTTCTTTCCTCCTTTCCTTTCTTTCTTTCTTTCCTCCTTTCCTTCCTCCTTTCCTTCCTTCCTTCCTTCCTTCCTTCCTTCCTTCCTTCCTTCCTTCCTTCCTTCCTTCCTTCCTTCCTTCCTTCCTTCCTTCCTTCCTTTCTTTCTTTCTTTCTTTCTTTCTTTCTTTCTTTCTTTCTTTCTTTCTTTCTTTCTTTCTTTCTTTTCTGCTGTGTAAACTTGGGCAAGTCTCCTCACTTCTCTGGGCCTCAGTTACCTCATCTGTAAAATGGGGATTGAAACTGTGATCCCCATGTGGGACCGGGACTGTTTCCAACCTGATTAATTGTATCTACCCCAGCGCTTAGAACAGTGCTTGCCACATAGTAAGCGCTTATCATCATCATCATCATCACTCTAAGTACTCAATAAATGCTACTGATTGATTAATTGCAGCAATGGAACCGGAAAAATCTCCTTTTTTTCCCAAGCAGGAGCCAGCCGGTGTGCCCCAGGGCACAACCAATCTCTCTAACAGGATTAAACTCCAGCTCATGGAGTTTTCCAGCATCCGGGAGTTGCAGCTGGTCTACGCCGTGCTTTTCCTCCTGGTCTGCCTGGGGGCCCTGACAGGGAATCTCGTCTTCGTCACCGTCACCGTCACCGTCCTCGACCAGCGCCTCCACACCCCCATCATCATCAATCGTATTTATTGAGCGCTTACTATATGCAGAGCACTGTACTAAGCGCTTGGGAAATACAAATTGGCAACATATAGAGACAGTCCCTACCCAACAGTGGGCTCACAGTTTAAAAGACGTCTTCCTCAGGAACCTGTCCGTCCTCGACCTCTGCCTCATCTCCGTCACCGTCCCCAAATCCATCCACAGCACCCTGACCGAACGTAGAGAAATCTCTCTCCCAGAATGTGTGATCCAGGTCTTGTCAGTGATCATGTTCTCCTGCTCAGAGCTGTGCATCCTCACTGCAATGTCCTAGGACCGCTACGCCGCCATCTGCCTCCCCCTGCACTACGAGCCCGTCATGGCCCCAGGGGTCTGTGGGAAGATGGCCGCAGCCTCATGGTTGGCGGGGGTTCTGACTGGCTCCCTGAACTCGGCTGGCACTTTCTCCCTCCCCTTCTGCGGCCCCATGGACATCCAGCGGGTCTTCTGCGACGTCCCTTCCCTACTGAAGATCTGCTTAGAGTCACGGCATGGAAGATGTCACTTTGGCCTTGGGTTCCTTTCTGGGTTTCCTCTGCCTAGGGTTGATCACTTCCTCTTACGTGCGCATCATCTCGGCTGTTCTGAAGATGTCGTCTGCCGAGGGCCAGGCCAAAGCCTTCTCCACGTGCCTGCCTCACCTCGTCGTGGTTGCTCTTTTTGTCTCACCTGTGATCGTCGCCCACCTCAAGCCGCTCTCGGATTCCCCCTCGACCCTGGACCTGCTGGTGTCCGCGTTCTACACCGTGATGCCCCCCGCCTGAATCCCCTCATCTACAGCCTGAGGAACCGGGACATGAAGGTAGCCCTGGGGAAGATATTGGGGGAAAATCTTCTCCCCAGGAATAAAGGGATCCTCTGCTTTTCCTGAAACAGTGTCTGGTGACTCCTTATTACAACACACGTAGTCTCTGCTCTGGGTACTCTAATGGGGGACCAACCATACGTCAGTCAGTCGATCAGTGGTATTTAACAAGCAATTACTATGTGCAGAACACTGTACTCAGCACTTGGGAGTGAAGAATGCGACATTCCTTATTAAACGCAGGGGTAGATACAGGATAATCAGATTGGGCACAGTCCCTGTCTCTCATGGATCTCACGACGTAAGGGGAAGTGAGAACAGGGATTGAATCCCCATTTTACAGATGAGGAAACTGAGGTACTGATATATTAAGTGACTTGCCCAATGTCACACAGCAGGCACGGGGTGGAGCAAGGATTAGAACTCAGGTCTCTGGACTCCCAGTTTCTCACTCCTTGTGTGTCAACCTTCTCATCTACCAAATGGGGATTCAGTATATGTTCTCCTCCCTGCTTAGACTGTGAACCCGTCGTGGGACAGAGGTGAGTCTGACCTGATTATCTTATATCTACCCTAGCTCTTATTATTGATAATAGTAATAATAATAAATAATTATGTTATTTGTTAAGCACTTACTACGTGCCGAATACTGTTCGATACCAATACCAAGTGGCTCTTTTTGTCTTAACTGTGATCGTCACACACCCCAAACCACTCTTGGATTCCCCCTCGACCCTGGACCTTCTGGTGTCTGTGTTCTACACCGTGGAGCCCCCCGCCCTGAACACTTTCCTCTATAGCCTGAGGAACCGAGACATGATACCACAATCCACAATAGCAAGTGGAGGTAGTTGGAATACATTATGTTTTTGCAGAGATGGGAGGAGGGAGACGGCTCAATAGTGCAGTGAGATGCAGAAAGTTTTTTTTAAATTCCCAACTCTCTAAATTGGATCCACCCAATAACCACGTCTATCCTCTTTATTTACAGGCATCATATTACCACATGTTCATCTGGTGCTGTTACATATCTGTTTATACCCATCCTGAACACTTCTGTATGTACGTATCTTCGACTGCAAGCTCAATTGTTTAATCAATAAGTGAATCGGTTGTATTTATTGAGTTCTTCCTCGGTTTAGAGCACGGTACTAAATGCTTGGGAAAGTACGACAGAAAAAATAGATAAGACGTTAGTCCTAAAAGAGCTTACAATCCCCTCAAGCAATGCTCTATTTTAGTGCTGGCTGTGCAGAGCACTGTACTAACCTCTTCAGAGTATACAGTAAACTACACATGATCCCTGCATATGGTAACCAATATATCTGTATGTTATCATTATTATTGTTGTAGTTATTAAACATTCAATCAATGATGTTTATTGAGCACTTACTTGTTGCAAAGTGCTGTTCTAAGCACCTGAGAGAGTAGAATAGAGTAAGCAGATCACCGAGACAATGGTTGATAAAACAAAACTTGTTGATAAGCAGGTTATCAAGAAAGTGACTACCATGTGTTGGCAGGAATACCTGAACAAGGTGTTGAGCTGAATTGCAAAGGGCACCCTAAAAAGGGGAAACAGTTTAGCCAAGTGGAAAGAACACAGGCCTGGGAGTCAGAGGGTCCGGATTTTAATCCTGATTCTGCCATCAGTCTAGTATGTGACCTTGGACAAGTTACTTCACTTCTCTGTGCTTCAGAGAAAAATGGGGATTAAATCCTCCTCCCTCTGACTTCTACTGTGAGCCCTGTGTCAGATAGGGACTGTGTCCAACCTAATTTGATGGTTTCTACCCTAGATCTTAGGACAGTTCTTGGCACATAGTGAGCGCTTAACAGATACCATAAAAAGTGTCTTTGACCTTGGGATAAGGCAGCCTGGTGTGACGTTTCGGCTTGGGAAAGGTTTTAAGCTCATCAGTCAATCAATCAATAGTATTTATTAGCACGTACTCTGAGCAGAGACCTGTACTACGTTCTTGGGAGAATATAATACAGCAGAGTTAGAAAACAAATTCCCTGACCATACGGAGCCTACAGTCTAGAGAATTAGTCAATCAGTTGTATTTATTGAGCCCTCACAGTGTGTAGCGCACTGAACTAGTCACTTGGGAGAGTATAATACAACAGAGTTTTTAGAAACATTCCCTGCCAAAATGAGCTTACAGACTAAATGAATTAATCAATCAATAGCATTTATTGAGCACTTACTTTGAAGTAGCGTGGCTTAGCAAAAAGAGCAACGGTTGGGAGACAGAGGTCCTGGGTTCTAATACCAGCTCTGCCACTTGTCAGCTGTGTGACTTTGGTCAAGTCATTTAACTTCTGCCTCAGTTACCTCATCTGTTAAATGGAGATTAGGACTGTGAGCCCCACGTGGGACAACTTGATAACCTTGTATTTACCCAAGCACTTAGAACATTCATTCATTCATTCAATCGTATTTATTGAGAGTTTACTATGTGCAGAACAATATACTTGTACAATATAAAGTACAATTCCGCGACAGATACAGACAGTTCCTACCCAACAACGGGCTCACAGTCTAGAGGAAAAGTGCTTGGCACAGAGCAAATGCTTAGCAAATGCCATCATTATCATTATTATTACTAAGAACTTTGGAGAGGACAATGCAACGGAGTTGGTAGTTATGTTCTCTGCCTACAACGAGCTTGCAGTCTAGAGGTGGAGAGAGTGATAGGATGAAAGAGAGAATCTCTTAAAAATAAGAGGACATTCATCCACCCAAAATTTTCCACAGAGCAGACTTCATGTCTTTGTTCCTCAGGCTGCAGATTATGGGGCTCACTGCTGGAGGCACTACAATCAATCAATCACTCAATCGTATTTATTGAGCGCTTTCTGTGTGTAGAGCACTATACTAAGCGCTTGGGAAGTACAAGTTGGCAACATATAGAGACGGTCCCTACCAAACAGTGGGCTCACAGTCTAGAAGGGGGAGAAAGAGAACAAAACCGAACATATTAACAAAATAAAATAAATAGAATAGATATGTACAAGTAAAATAAATAAACAGAGCAATCAATATGTACAAACATATATACATATATACAGGTGCTGTGGGGAAGGTAAGGAGGTAAGACGGGGAGGATGTAGGGGGGACAATGGGGAGAGGAAGGAGGGGACTCAGTCTGGGAAGGCCTCCTGGAGGAGGTGAGCTCTCAGTAGGGCCTTGAAGGGAGGAAGAGAGCTAGCTTGGTGGATGTTGGGAGGGAGGGCATTCCAGGCTAGGGGGATGACGTGGGCCGGGGGTCGAAGGCAGGACAGGAGAGAACGAGGCACGGTGAGAACGTTAGCGGCAGAAAAGTGGAGGGTGCGGGCTGGGCTGTAGAAGGAGGGAAGGTAGGTGAGGTAGGAGGGGGCGAGGTGATGGAGAGCCTTGAAGCCGAGGGTGAGGGGTTTCTGCCTGATGCGCAGATTGATTGGTAGCCACTGGAGATTTTTGAGGAGGAGACTCTACTGCAGTCTAGGGTATTTCTGCCACTATGAGTAGCTGCAGCAGGCCTAGGGCAAATACGGACAATCCAGTGGTAATCTGTCTCTGTGAGCAGCCGCAGTTGGTTTAGGTCCACTCATCTGAAAGCTATGGAGAGTTTGTCATTATGGGCTGCCTCCGTGGGTCTAGAAACACTGTCCTCCAGCCTAGGGGAAATCTGCCACTGTGAGTGATTTCACTGGGTCTAGAGACACTGTCACCCAGGACAGGGGAAGTCTGTCACTGCGAACGGCTTCAGAGGTACTAGGGTCACCATCGCCCAATCTAGGGGGAGTCTGCTGTTGTTAGTGGCCTCTGTAGGCCTAGGGACACACTTTCTGAGATGAGTGGAAGATGTTGCATGTGCGGCCACAGTAGGCATACAGACACCATCTTCGAACATAGTAAACGTCTGCCACTGTGATAATAATAATTGATAATTATGCTATTTGGTAAGCGCTTAATAAGTGTCAGGGGCTGTACTGAGCACTGGGGTGGATGCAAGCAAATCGAGTTGAACACAGTCCCTATCCTACGTAGGACTCGCAGCTTCAATACCCATTTTATGGATGAGTGTCAGAGAGGTGAAACTACTTGCCCAAGGTCTCACAGAAGACAACTAGTAGAACCAGGATTAGAACCTGGATATATCTCTCTATCTCCATATATCTGTCTATATATCCTCCCTCTTCATATCTGACAGACATGAAGACATTACTCGCCCCCACTTCAAAGCCTAATTGAAGGCACATCTCCTCCAAGAACCCTGTTTTACTTTTTTCCACTTACTTTTCTTCCACTTCCTTTTGGGTTGCCCTGACTTGCTCTCTTTATTCTTTCTCCCTCCTAGCCCCGGAGCACTTATGTATATATTTGTAATTTATTTATGTTAATGTCTGTCTTTCCCTCTAGACCGTAAGCCCGTTGTGGGCAGGGAATGTATATTGCATATTGTTACTTTTTATGCTTACAAGCGCTTAGTATAGTGCTGTACACACAGTAAGTACTCAATTAATACTACTGACTGACAGAAAGCCCAGCCCAGTGCATCCCAATGCAGCCTATCCCACCCAGCCAGACAGGCTACACAGCCCAGAAATTTCAGGATAGGCCAGACCAGCCCCGCCAGCCAACCCAGCTAGTCCAATCCACCTACCTGGATACAGCACAGTACAACACAGCCTAGCCAGCCCAAGGAGCCCAGCCCAGCCCGTACAGCCCAATCCAGCCCAGCCAGCCCAAGGAGCCCAGCCCAGTCCAGACAGACCAGTCCTCCCAGACCGCCCAGCCAAGCAGCGTCAGTTAGCCATGCCCAGCCTCGCCAGCCCAGCCCAACCTGGGCAGCACACCCAGTCCAGTCCAGCCCAGCCATTGCTGCAACGCAGCCCGGAACCTCGGGAAAGGTCATACCAACGAAGCCAAACCAGCCCAGGTAGCCCAGGGCACAGCAGCCATCCCAATCCACCCAGTCTAGATAGTACAGCTCAGCCCAGACCTGCACTTCCTAGCTACCCCAGCCAACACAGTCCATCCTGTCCCATGGCTTGTCCCAGTCCAGCCTGTTAAGGACCTGGACACCAAGCGGGACTGATCATCCCGCAGTAGGAAATTCACGATGCCTCTGCATTGAGGGCTTAACAGAAGCAGTATCCTTTACTATTAACGTTTTTCTTTATGTTAATAAATATTTTATTTCTGTGTTACTGAAAATCGTGGTTTATTCCGTTCTTAAAGCTGAGTCACTAACCCCTTTGTCTCCAGTTCGCTGTACTGGGACATAAGACCCATCCATCCCAACCCAGGATAGCCAGCACATCCAGTCCAGCCCAGCCTGCTAGACTGTGAGCCCACTGTTGGGTAGGGGCCGTCTCTATATGTTGCTAGCTTGTACTTCCCAAGCGCTTAGTACAGTGCTCTGCACACAGTAAGCGCTCAATAAATACGATTGATTGATTGATTGCTAAACCCAGCCCAGCACAGCTCAGACAGCTCAGACTACTCCATGCCGCCAGCCTACTCCAGGACAGCCTGCCTAAACCAAACAGACAGAAATCCCAGTCAAACTCAGACAGTCCAGCCCAGGGCACAGAGTCGTTCATAAAATCATTCATTCATTCATTAAATTGCATTTATTGAGCGCTTACTGTGTGCAGAGCACTTTGCTAAGCGCTTGGGAATCGGCAACACACAGAGATGGTCCCTACCAAACAACGGGCTCACAGTCTAGAAGGGGGATACAAACAAAACAAAACAAGTAGGTGTCAATACGATCAGAACAAATAGAATTATAGCTATACACACATCCTTAATAAAATAAATATAGTACATATGTACAAATAAAATAGAGTAATAAATATGCACAAATAAATACAAGTGATGTGAGGAGGGGAAGGGGGTAGGGCAGAGAGAGAGGGGCGATGGGGAGGGGAGGAGGAAGAGGAAAGGAAAAAGGGGGGCTGAGTCTGGGAAGGCCTCCTGGAGGAGGTGAGTTCTCAGTAAGGTTTTGAAGGGAGGAAGAGAGCTAGTTTGGCTGATGTGTGGAGGGAGTGCATTCCAGGCCAGGAAGGACGTGGGCCAGGGGTCGACCACGAGACAGGCTAGAACGCGGCATAGTGAGGAGATTAGCAGCAGAGGAGCGGAGTGTGCGGGCTGGGATGCGGAAGGAGAGAAGGGAGATGGGTTAGGAAGGGGCGAGTTGATGGAGAGCTTTGAATCCAAGGGTGAGGGGTTTTTGCTTGATTCGAAGGTTGATAGGCAAACACTGGAGATTTTTGAGGAGGGGAGTGACTTGCCCAGAGCGTTTCTGTAGAAAGATAATCCGGGCGACAGAGTGAAGCATAGACTGAAGCGGGGAGAGACAGGAGTATGGGAGATCAGAAAGGAGGCTGATGCAGTAAACTAGTCTGGATAGGATAAGCTATTGAACCAATCAATCAATCAATCAATCAATCGTATTTATTGAGCGCTTACTATGTGCAGAGCACTGTACTAAGCGCTTGGGAAGTACAAATTGGCATCACATAGAGACAGTCCCTACCCGATAGTGGGCTCACAGTCTAAAAGGGGGAGACAGAGAACAGAACCAAACATACCAACAAAATAAAATAAGTAGGATAGAAATGTACAAGTAAAATAAATAAATAAATAAATAAACAGAGTAATAAATATGTACAACCATATATACATATATACAGGTGCTGTGGGGAGGGGAAGGCGGTAAGGCGGGGGGATGGAGAGGGGGACGAGGGGGAGAGGAAAGAAGGGGCTCAGTCTGGGAAGGCCTCCTGGAGGAGGTGAGCTCTCAGCAGGGCCTTGAAGGAAGGAAGAGAGCTAGCTTGGCGGATGGGCAGAGGGAGGGCATTCCAGGCCCGGGGGATGACGTGGGCCGGGGGTCGATGGCGGGACAGGCGAGAGCGAGGTACAGTGAGGAGATTAGTGGTGGAGGAGCGGAGGGTGCGGGCTGGGCAGTAGAAGGAGAGAAGGGAGGTGAGGTAGGAGGGGGCGAGCCAGCAAGGTTGTGGTTTGGATGTAGAAGAAAGTGCGGATCTTGGCGATTTTGTGGTGGTGAGACCGGCAGGTTTTGGTGACGTATTAGATATGTAGGGTGAATGAGAGAGCGGAGTCAAGGATGACACCAGGGTTGCGGGCTTGTGATATGACAAGGATGGTAGTGCCATCTACAGTAACGGGAAACTCAGGGAGAGAACAGGGTTTTGGAGTAAGATAAGGAGCTCATTCTTGGACATGTTGAGTTTTAGATGGCCGGTAGACATCCAGATGGAGATGTCCTGGAGGCAGGAGGTGATACGAGCCTGAAGGGAGTGGGAGAGAACAGGGGTGCGATGTACATTTGGGTGTCATCAGCGTACCAGCCCACTCCAACCAACCAACCAACCAAATCCACCCAGTTCATCCATCCCATGCCACTTCAGTTCACTTCAGTCTTCTCAACCCAGCCCACTCCAGCTGGGTCAGGCCAGTCCAAACCAGCCACCCCAGACCTGCCCACTCCAGCTATCCAGTCCAGCCAAAGCAGCCCATAAACATGTAGAAAGCTCAGACAGCACAGCATAGCACAGACAGCCCTGCCGCGCCTGTCCAACTCAGAAAGTCCAGTTTTGCCCAGCGCAGCCCAGCCCAGCCTGCTAAGCCCAGCGCAGTTCAGCACAGCCCACTCTAGATAGGCCACTGCAACTCTCACTAGGCAGTCCAGCCACCCCAAACAAAATAGCGCAGACAGCCCAGCCCAGTGTAGCCCGCCCCAGTGCAGTCCTGATGTCCAGCACAGCCTACCCCAGCCCACCAACCAAGCACCGCATACCTCAGCCTAGCCCGTTCAGGCCATCCCAGTTCGTCCCATCGAGCCCAGCACAGCCAACACAGCCAGCACAGCTTACCTACCCCAGCCCAGTTCAACCAGCCCACTCGAACTAGTACAGCCCGGCCCAGCACCCTCCAGTCCACTCTACCTAGCCCAGTCCAGACAGCCCAGGCCAGGCCAGCGATCCCAGCCCAGACAGCCCAGTTAGCCCAGCTCGGATCAGACTGCCCAGCCTGCCCAGCCAGTTCAACTCAGCCCAGCCCAGCCCAGCCGAGCCAGTCCAGCCCAGCAGAATCAACCCCCAGCTCAACCAGCCCAGCCCAGCAACCCAGCCCAGAGAACTAAGAAAGGGCCAGCCGATGCCAGCCCAGCAAGCCCAGCCCAGCCCCCACCAGCAGAGTTCAGGCAGCCCAACCAACCCACCAGCCCAGAGCCCATCCAGCCTATACATTAATTCATTCATTCGTATTTATTGAATGCTTAATGTTTGCAGAGCACTGCACAGACTAGCCCTGCGAGCCTAGCACCCCAACTCAGAAAATTTAGGACAGGCCAGGCCTGCCCAGTCCAGCCAGCCTAGCTTGCCCAGTCCACAGCAGATAGGCTAGTACGCCCAGCTCAACCAGCTATGTTCAGCCCAGACCATCCCAACCAGCCCGACTCAGCCCACACAGGCATAGCAGAGCAAGCCCAGCCCAGCTCAAGATAGCCAGTAGCCAGCCCAACCCAATCCAGACCGTCCAGTCCATCCAGTCCAACTCAGAGAGCCCAGCACCCTAACCAGAAAGTTCAGGACAGGCAAGCCCTGCCCAGCCCAGCCATACCAGCTACTCCAGCCCAAATTATACAGCCCAGTCCTCTTAGCTCAGCCAGCCTTGCTCAGCCCAACCCAGCTTAGACCAGACCAGTCAACCCAGCCCAGCCAGACCACCAACCTTCAGCCCAGGGTAGTAGCCCATCCAGTCCAGTTCAGCCCAGCCCAGCCATTCCAGGAAATCATCCCAGAAACCTCAGGACAGGTCAGCCCTGCCCAGCTCAGTCAGCACATCCCACACCAGACAGCCCAGACCGCCCGGTTCAACCACTCCAGCAATTCCAGAAAGCCCAGAGAAGCCCAGCCCAACCCACCGCAGCTCAGCCAACCACTACCAACCAGCCCAGATCAATGGAAGAGCCCTGCCCAGGCTAGCCATTCTAGCCTAGCCCAGCCAACAAATCAGCCCATTCCAGCCCCGAAAGACTATCAACACGGACCAGATAGCTCAGGGTAAGCAAACCCAGCCCCCACCGGCCAGCCCAGTCCTCTCAGCCCAATCAGCCCAGTTTGCACAGCACTAGCACAGCCAAGCCCACCCAACCCTTCCAGCAGAATCCAGCCCAGCCAGCACAGCACCTCACACCAGAAAGTCCAGGACAGGTAAGCCCAGCCCAGCCCAGCCAGACCAGCTATTACAGCCCACACTAGCTAGCCCAATCCACCCATCAAAGCCAGCCGATTCATCCCCCACCAGTCAAGCCAAGCCAGCCCAGTCAGCTCGGTCCACCTCAACAGAGCACATCTCAGCACTGCCCAATCAGTACAGCACATCCGGTGCAGCCCAGCAGAGGCAGTGCAGCTCAGTACAGCCCAGTCTAGCCAGTCCAGACCAACGTATCCACCATATCCAGCCCAGGCAGTCCAGCAACCGAGCCCAGAAAGCTCAAGATAGGACAGCCCATCCCAGCCATCCCAGGTAGCCCAGCCCACACCATCCACCCTAGTCTACGCAGCTCAGATAGCCCAGCTCAGCCCAGGCCACTCTAGACATCCTGCCCAACCAAAACAGCCCAGACACATCAGCCAAACTCAGAGAGTCCAATGCATCACAGCCCAGCCCATGCAGCCGGTTCAACCCAGTCCAGCCCAGCCAACTCAGAAACCCATCCCAGAAAGCTCAGAACAGGCTAGCCAAACCAGGCCCAGCCTGCCCTGCTCAGTCCAGCTCACATAAGCCATTCCGGTCCTCCCAGTTCAACCAACCCAGCACAGCACAGCCTAGCCAGCCCAGAGAAACCAGGACATCATTCTAAGGCAACCCCAGGCAAGCCCCGCCAAGGCCAAACCCGCCCAGGCAGCCCAGCACCCAATCCAAGAAAGCTCAGATTAGCCATCCATACCCAGCTAGTCCAGCTAGCCCAGCTAGCCCAGCCACACACGTCAGTCCATTCCGCCCATCGCAGCCAACTCAGCACAGCCCAGCCTAGCCAGTCCAGGGAGCCAAGAACATCCTGCTAAGACAGGACTAGGCCAGCCCAGCACACAAGCCTAGAAAGCTTAGGATGGGTCAGTCAAGCCCAGATAAGACAGCCCATTTAGCCCAAACCACACCAGCCAGCCCAGTCCACCCAGGCTAGAGAGCCCAGCTCAGTTCAGCCCAACCCAGTCCAATGAGCACAGCCACCCCGGCCACCCCAGCTACCCCAGCCCAGCAGAAGCATCCCAGCTCAGCCTAGCCACCCAAGCCCAGCAAGGTTCACCCAGCCCAGTCCAGCCTAATTTCTAGCAGCCCACTCCAGAAAGCTCAAGACAGGCTTCTCGAGCCCAGGCCAGCCGGCCCAGTCCATCCAACCAAGCCCTGACCCCACAGTACACCTGAACCCACAAAAATAGGTCAGCCCAATCCGCCAAGCTTAGCCAGCCCAGCTAAGCCCAGCTCAGCCTCGTCCAGCCCAGTACATCCCAGCCAGCAAAGAAAGCTCAGGATAGGCCAGCCCAGTCAGGTCTGACAGCCCAGGTAGCCAAGCCCAGACCAGCCAACCCTGCCCACCCAGCCCCGCCAGCCCAGCTCATTTCAGTCCAGCCTATCCCAGCCACAATAGTCACCCCAGCCCAGCCCAGTCCAGCCCAGCCCAGTTCAGCCAGCCGAGTCAGCTCAGCCCGGCCCAGCCCACTCTAGCCAGCCAAATCAAGCCTGCTAATTCTAGCCAGCTCATCCCAGCTCACACCCGCTAGGCAGCCCAAGTCACACCTGCCAAACCAGCACAGACCACTCCAGTCAGCCAGCCCAATCAAAACATCCCAGACACACTAGCCAAGCTCAGATATCCCAGCCAAGCCCAGAAAGCGCAGGACAGCAAGGCCCAGCCTGCCCAGCCCATATCGCCCATGCAGCCCAGCCACCCAGCCCAGAAATCTCAGGACTAGCCTTCTGACTAATCCCAGTGACCATGAGGACTGAAATCTGGGTGGTGACCTTTCCCTCTTCCTTGATAATAAGGTAGAGTGGCTTGGGCTGCCATTCAGGGTTCTGCGGAGGTACCTCCCAATCCCGGGGGAAGAGGGTGATTCCAGTTCTGGTAAGGGATCGAAATCTTCCTCTTCCTCCTCAGAGGAATTTTCCCCACACAGCCCCCAGTACATGACCCGCTTAATCTCCGGGTCAGTTACGGGGAATTTCTTCCACTCTTCTATTTCCTTAGCCAGCCAGGTTGCCAATTTCTGCTCTAAAAGAGTCAACTTCTTCATCTTTACCACAGGTACTGTCTGCAGTAAGAGGCATTTCGTTTCACATTCCCTTAGTTTCGCCTCTAGGGCTTTCTTTTCCCACCCCCACCCTTGTGGGTCCCGGGCAGCGGCTTGCAGCACCATTGCGAGAAGACCGAAGAGGGCGGTTTTTCCCTTCCTTTTCCCGATTCGGGTAGCCGTCCGTCAATCACAAGTCATTCATTCAATTGTATTTATTTAGTGCTTGCTGTGGGCACAGCACTGTACTAAGCACTTGGGAAAGTACAATTCAACAATAAACAGTGACAGTCCCTACCCACAATGAGGAAACAGTCTCCACTCCTTCCAAACCCTTCTGGAGTCCCAGAAAGTAGAAGCCTGAGTTTCTATTGGCCAGTCATTAATGTCTTCTGTGTGCAGAACACTATAGTAGCAATCAATCAATGGCATTTATTTAGCGCTTACTGTGTGCGTGAGCACTGTACTTAGTGCTTGGGAGAGTACAATACAGCAGAGTTGGCACACTGAGCCCCCTTTTTCCTCTCCTCCTCCCCATCCCCCCTGCCCTATCCCCTTCCTATCCCCACAGCACTTGTATATATTTGGACAGATTTATTACTCTATTTCACTTGTACATATTATACTATTCTATTTATTTTGTTAATGATGTGCATATAGCTTTAATTCTATTTGTTCTGACGACTTTGACATCTGTCTACATGTTTTGTTTTGTTGTCTGTCTCCCCCTTCTAGACTGTGAGCCTGTTGTTGTGTAGGGACCGTCTCTATATGCTACCGACTTGTACTTCCCAAGTGCTTAGTACAGTGTTCTACACACAGTAAGCGCTCAATAAATATCATTGAATGAATGAATGAATCACAAAACTCCCTAACCAGATTGGTCAGATCGTCCCAGTGACTCTCCACCCAGCGGCTGTCCAACCTCAGAGTTTTCCATCCCTGTTCCGCAAGGAATTCAAACAGCCCTCCAGGCTCTCGGTCGCCTATCGCAGATCCCATCTTGGTCGCCATTTATGACACCCGTCGCCAAGGGAACGAGTTCGTTCGGAAATCGGTGCGGCGAGAGAGATAGAGACTGGGGACAGAAAGCCTGAGTTTCATACTCAATTTATTCTGCGAGGCGAATTGAATTATTTGATTATTTCAGACGCGGCTAAATGAACTTCCTTTTCGGGAGGAATATGATTATTTAGTAATATTAGAGGCTTCCCTTACGGGAGGAATATACTTGTATGTTACTCGTGCGTGGCAGAACCTTTAGGTCCTACGCAGGAGGAATTCACTTATGGTTTGTTCGCACGTGGTGAGGCGGCTAGCTCTCCCTCACGTGCAGTTCCCAATCGGGAGGAATCCACTTATGCGCTACCGGCACGTGGGGAGGTGGCTAGTTCTAACCCACGTGCACTTCCCACTTGGGGAGGAATCCACTTAGGCGTTACCCTCCCGTAATGAATCACCTGGGTCTCACCCACGAACGTTCAGCGAGACACTCACCCGTCCCGCGGTCCTTTCCTCCGTACACTTGTTCTGGTTGCACAGCGGGCGTCTGGTGCTCTAGGCAGGGGAGACAGGTGGGCTGCTGCTGCACGCCTCGGCCCACTGCCCAAAAGGTCAGAGGCGATAGGTATTTTTTACCTGTGTCTTGGGACATCCCGGCTTCCGTCCTTGCGGGCATGGAGGTGAGAGACACCTATCTTTCCGCCCCGCCACCCCACCCCCCGGCCAGAGAATTTAAGTCATAGGTAGCATTTTTATCTTGAGATGGCCAGTACCCAAGTTCACCTTGGCACACCCGCCCAGCCCAATCCAGTCAGCCCAGCTCTCCCAGTGCACACCAGCCAGCCCAGTCCGCCCACCTCAGCCAACCAAGCAAAGCACAGCCTAGCCAACCAAGCCAGGCCCGCTAGGCCCATCCCATCCTAGTCAGCCCAGCCCATGGAACCCAATCCACCCCAGCCCAGCCCAGTCCATATGGCCCAGAATCCCAGCCCGGAAAATTCAGGACAGGCTGGCCTAGGCCAACCCAGCCCAGCCAGCTAGCCCAGCCCACGTCAACCAATCCCATCCTACCTGACCAGGTAGCCAGACCAAGACAGCTCAGCCCAGCATAACCAGCCCAGCCAGATCAGCTCAGTAGAGCCATCCCAGCCCAGCCTAGGTAGCCGAGCCCAGTCCAGTTCATCCAGCTCATCAAGTCCAGCCCAGTCTAGTCCAGTCAACCCAGCAACACAATCCAGAAAGGTCAGGATAGACCAGCTTTCCAGCTAAACTAAGCTCAGCTAAACCCAGTCCATCCCAGCTAGGTCAGCCCCTCTTATTCCACCACAGCCAGTCCAGCCCATCCCACTCCAGCCAGCCAGGTCAACGAAAACAATCAATCAATCAATCGTATTTATTGAGCGCTTACTGTGTGCAGAGCACTGTACTAAGCGCTTGGGAAGTACAAGTTGGCAACATATAGAGACAGTCCCTACCCAACAGTGGGCTCACAGTCTAAATGGGGGAGGCAGAAAACAAAACCAAACATACTAACAAAATAAAATAAATAGAATAGATATGAACAAGTAAAACAAATAAATAAATAAATAGAGTAATAAATATTCCAGACAGAATGGGGGGGAGTGGAAATACTTCCAGAAAGAGCATGGGGGGCGGTCCAGTGAGAATTGGGGGGGGGCTGTTCAGAGAGAGCGGGGGGGGGGTGAGAGGCCTGGAGGGAGGGGGGGGGCGGGTCTGGAGAGAGCCGGGCTGCAGAGCCAGACAGAGAAGGGGGGCAGAACCACAAAGAGAGGGGGGTGATAGGACCAGAGAGAGAAGGAGACATAGGACCTTACAGAGAAGGCCAATAGGACTAGAGGGAACAGGGGGGATAGGTCCATACAGAACAGTGGGGATAGGTCTAAACAGAGCAAAAGGGTGGGGGAGAATAGTTCCAGACTGAGCAAGGTAGGAATAGTTCTAGACCGAAAAAGGCGGGAATAGTTCCAGAGCGAGCAAGGTGGGAATAGTTCCAGAGCGAGCAAGGTGGGAATAGTTCCAGATGGAGTCTGGAGAGAGCCGGCGGGGGTAATTCTGAAGGGAGCTGGGGGGGCAAGTGGGAAAGGAACAGGAGGGCAGGTCCGGAGGGACTGGGGGGGGAGCAGGTCCGGAGGGAGCGGACGGGGCAAGTCCCGAGGGAGCAGGGGGGGCAAGTCCGGAGACAGCCGGGCTGCAGAACCAAATAGAGAAGGGGGGCAGAAGCAGACAGAGAAGGGGTGATAGGACCAGGTAGAGAAGGAGAGATAGGACCTTACAGAGAAGGACAATAGGACTAAAGGGAGCAGGGAGCATAGGTCCATACACAACAGTGGGGATAGGTCCAGACGGAGCAAGGGGAGGGAATACTTCCAGAAAGACGTGGGGGGCAGTCACGAGAGGGGGTCCCGGCCCAGAGAGAGCGGGGGAGGGAACTGGTCCGGAGAGAGCAGGCGGGGCATGTCCGGAGGGAGCAGGCGGGGGCAGGTCCGGGTCCGGAGAGGGCAGGCGGGGGCGTGTCCAGAGGGAGCAGGCGGGGGCGGGTCCAGAGGGAGCCGGGCGGCAGAGCCAGACAGAGAAGGGGTGATAGAACCAGTGAGAGAAGGAGAGATAGGACCTTACAGAGAAGGACAATAGGACTAGAGGGAAAAGGGGGAATAGGTTCATACAGAACAGTGGGGATAGGTCCAGACAGATCAAAGGGGGGCGGGGGAATAGTTCCCGATGGAGCAGGGCGGGAATAGTTCCAGACAGAACGGGGGGGGGATACTTCCCGAAAGAAAGTTGGGGGGGACCGGTCCAGAGACAGCGGGGTGGGGCGGTCCAGAGAGAGCGTTGGTGGGGGCGATCCAGAGAGAGCTGGGCTGCAGAATTCATACAGAGCAGTGGGGATAGGTTCAGGCAAAGCAAAGGGGGGAGAATAGTTCCAGACGGAACAAGGCAGGAATAGTTCCAGATAGAACGGGGGGCCGGGGGGGGATACTTCCAGAAAGAGCAGGGGGGGTGCCGGTCCAGAGACAGCGGGGCGGCATGGGGGCGGGGGAAGCGATCCAGTGAGAGCGGGTGGGGGTGGTCGGGAGAGAACGGGCGGGCCCGGTCCAGAGAGCGGGAGGGGGGCGGGTCCGGAGAGAGCTGGAAGGCAGAGCCAGACAGAGAAGGGGGGCAGAGCCAGACAGAGAAGGGGTGATAGGACCAGATAGAGAAGGAGAGATAGGACCTTACAGAGAAGGACAATAGGACTAAAGGGAGCAGGGATCATAGGTCCATACAGAACAGTGGGGATAGGTCCAGAAGGAGCAAGGGGGGCGGGGAATAGTTCCAGACAGAGTAAGGTGGGAATAGTTCCAGACAGAACGTGGCGGGGTGGGGGGGGGTGAATACTTCCAGAAAGAGCGTGGGGGCAGACCAGAGACAGCAGGGGAGGCAGTCGCGAGGGGGGGTGGAGGGTGGTCCAGAGAGAGTGGGGGAGGGGGCCGGTCCGCTGAGGTGGGGGGCAGGTCCAGAGAGAGCGGGCGGGGGTGGGTCCAGAGAGCCGGGAAGCAGAGCCAGAAAAAGGGGGCAGAACCAGACAGAGAAGGGGTGATAGGACCAGTTAGAGAAGGAGACATAGAACCTTACAGTACAACTAGAAGGAGCAGGGGAGATAGGTCCAGACAAAGCAAAGGCGGGGAATACTTCCAGAGGGAGCATGGCGGGAATAGTTCCAGACAGAATGAGGAGGGGGGGGATTCCTTCCAGGCAGAGCAAGGCGGGAATACTTCCAGACAGAATGGGGAGGGGGCGTAGAAATACTTCCTGAAAGAGCGGGGTGGGGGCGCTCCAGTGAGAGTTAAGGGGGGGCCTGTCTAGAGAGAGCGGGGGGGCGGTCCAAAGAGAGTAGGGTGTTGGGGTCGGCCTAGAGAGAGTGGGGGGGTCGGGGGGGCGGGGCCGGAGAAAGACGCGGGGGCCGGTCAGGAGAGAACAGGGAGGCAGGTCCAGGGTGTGCCGGGGTGTGGGGGGGGGGCTGGTCCAGAGAGAGCCGGGGGACAGTCCAGTGAGAGCAGGGGAGCAGGTCCAGAGAGAGCAGGGGAGGAGGCCCAGGGAGAGCAGGGGGGCATGTCCAGAGGGGGCGGAGGGTATGTCCAGAAAGGGCGGGATGGGCATTTCCAGAGAGGGCAGGGGGCGGGCAGGGCCAGAGATGATGGAGCAGTCCAGAGAAAGCAGGGCATATACGTCCAGAGAGGGCGGGGGGGGAGGTCCAGAGTTGGGGGGGCAGGTCCAGAGAGGTTTGGAGGGGTCCAGAGAAAGCTGCGGGGGTGGGGGCAGAGAAAGCTGGGGGGGCGGTCCGGAGAGAGATGGGGGGGGCGGTCCAGAGAGAGCTGGGGGGAGAGTGGTCTAGAGACAGCAGGAGAGGCCAGTCGAGAGAGAGCAGGGCATATAGGTCCAGAGAGGGCGGGGGGGAGGTCCAGAGAGGGCGGGGGGGGTCAGGTCCAGAGAGGGTTGGGGGGGTCCAGAGAAAGCTGCGGGGGGGGTCCAGAGAGAGCTGGGGGGGGGCGGTCCAGAGAGAGCTGGGGGGGCGGTCCAGAGAGAGCTGGGGGGAGGGTGGTCTAGAGACAGCAGGGGAGGCCAGTCCAGAGAGAGCAGGGGAAGCTGGTCCAGGGAGAGCAGGGGGGCAATTACAGAGAAGTTCAGTGGGGGCAGGTCCAAAGAGGGCAGGGGCATCGGTCCAGAGGGGGCGGGGGCAGGCAGGTCCAGATACGGCGGGGGGGGGGGGGGGGGGGGCGCCATTCAATAGAGAGCCGGGGGAGGCAGGTACAGAGAGAGCCAGGGGAAGCAGGTACAGAGAGAGCAGGGGGGCAGGTCCAGAGAGAGCGTGGGGGGGCAGATCCAGAGAGAGCCGGGGGGCAGGTCCAGAGACAATGGGAGGGCAGGTCCAGAGAGAGAAGGGGGGCATGTCCAGAGAGAGAAGGGGGGCAGGTCCATAGAGGGTTGGGGGGGGAGCGGACACAGCGGGGAGGGCAGGTCCAGAGAGGGCGGGGTGGGGGAGGCCATTCTAGAGATAGCTGGGGTGTGCCGGTCCAGAGAGAGCAGGGGAGGAAGGCAGGAGGGGCATGTCCAGAGACCGCAATGGGGCTGGTCTAGAGACAGCGGGGAGTGGGGAGGGCGGTCCAGAGATGGCAGAGGGGGCTGGGCCAGAGACGACAGGGCATATAGGTGCAGAGAAGGTTGGGGGGCAGGGCCAGAGGGGGCAGAGGGCAGGTCCAGAAAGAGAGGGGTGGGCCTCGGCAGAGAGAGCAGGTGGGGCCAGTCCGGAGAGAGCAGGGAGGCAGGTCCAGGTCCAGATAGACAGAGCGGGGTGGGGGCGGTCCAGAGAGAGCTGTGGGGAGGTGGCAGATCCAGAGAGAAAGTGGGGGGCAGATCCAGAGAGAGAGCAGGGGGGGCAGATCCAGAGACAGCAGAGGGGGGGCTGGTCCAGAGACGGCGGGGGGGGGGGGGCAGGTCCAGGGAGAGCTGGCCCTGCCCCCCCGCCCGCTGTGGTCCTGCCCCCCTGCCCCCTCTGGCCCTGCCCCCCCGCCCTCTCTGGCAGGCAGGTCCAGAGTGAGCCGGGGGTGGTTGTGCCTGTCCATAGAGAGCTGGGCTGGTGGCTGGTCCAGAGAGCCCAAGGGGGGGCGGTCCAGAGAGAGCAGGGAAGGAGGTCCAGGGAAAGCAGGAGGGGCATGTCTAGAGAGGGCGGGGGGGGATGTTCAGAAAGGGCAGGGGGGCATTTCCAGAGAGGGCGGGAGGGGCAGTTCAGAGAGGGCAGGGGGTGGGCAGGGCCAGAGATGGAGGGGCAGTCCAGAGAGAGCAGGGAATATACGTTCAGAGAGGGCGGGGGGGCAGGTCTAGAGAGAACGGGGTGGCAGGTCCAAAGAGAGCTGGAGGGGTCCAGAGAAAGCTGGTGGGGGCAGTCCAGAGTGTAGAGACAGCAGGGGAGGCCATTCCAGAGAGAGCAGGGGGGTCAATTCCAGAGAAGGTCAGGGGGGCAGGTCCAGAGGGGGCTGGGGCATGCACGTCCAGATACAGCAGGGGGAGCACCATTCGATAGAGCCAGGGAACAGGAGGGCAGGTCCAGAGAGAGCAGGGGAGCAGGTCAAAAGAGGGCGGGGGGGGCAGGTCCAGGGAGAGCGGGGGGGCAGGTCCAGAGAGAGAAGGGGGGCAGGTCTAGAGAGGGTTGGGCGAGAGCAGACAGAGCTGGGAGGGCAGGTCCAGAGAGGGCGGGGTGGGGGAGGCCATTCCAGAGATAGCTGGGGGGTGCCGGTCCAGAGAGAGCAGGGGAGGAAGGCGGGGGGGGGGGCATGTACAGAGACGGCGGGGGGTGGGGAGGCGGTTCAGAGACAGCATGGGGGACGGTCCAGAGACAACAGGGCATATAGGTGCAGAGAGGGTAGTGGGGCAGGGCCACAGAGGGCAGGGCCAGAGAGAGCGGGGTGGGCCTCTGTGGAGAGAGCAGGTGGGGCCAGTCTGGAGAGAGCAGTGAGGCAGCCAGCCCGGAGAGAGCAGGAAGGCAGGTCCAGGTCCAGATAGATGGGGGGAGGTCCAGAGAGAGCGGTGGGGGGGGGCAGATCCAGAGAGAGACTGGTGGGGCAGATCCAGAGACGGCAGAGGGGGGGCCGGTACAGAGACTGCAGGGGGGGCATGTCCAGGGAGAGTGGGGGTCCCCCCTTGCCCGCTGTTGTCATGCCCCCCTGTCCCCTTTGGCCCTGCCCCCTGGACCTGCAGGCAGGTCCAGAGAGAGCCGGGGGGGGGCAGTCCAGAGAGAGCCGGGGGGGGTGGCCTGTCCAGAGAGAGCCGGGGGGGCGGTCCAGAGACAGTAGGGGAGGAGGTCCAGGGAGAGCAGAAGGGAAGTTTCCAGAGAAGGTGGAGGGGGCATGCCCAGAGAGGGAAGGGGGGGGGCTATCCAGAGTGATCAGGGGGCTGACAGGGCCAGAGACAGCGGGGGGGGAGGGTTCAGAGACAGCTCGGGGACGCGGTCCAGAAACGGCAGGGCATATAGTTATAGAGAAGGCAGGGCCAGAGAGGGCAGGGGGCATGGCCAGAGAGGGCGGGGGGGCACGGCCAGAGAGAGAGGAGTGGGCCACTGCAGAGAGAGCAGGGGGGGCGGTCCAGAGAGAGCAGGGGGGCAGATCCAGAGGTGGGGGGGCAGGTCCAGAGAGGGCAGGAGGAGCAGGTCCAGGGATGGCGGGGAGAGCAGGTCCATAGATGGCGGGGAGAGCAGGTCCAGAGATGGCAGGGAGAGCAGGTCCAGAGAGGGTGGGGTGGCAGGTCCAGTACAGAGATAACTGGGGGGTGCCGGTCCACAGAGAACAGGGTGGGGGCAGTCCAAAGAGAGTAGGGGAGGAAGGCGAGGGGGCATGTCCAGAGATGGCGTGGTGGGGGCGGTCCAGAGATGGCAGGGGGGCCGGTCAAGAGACCGCAGGGCATATGAGTGTATAGAAGGCGGGGGGGTGGGCAGGGCCACAGGGGGCAGGGGGGGGCAGGGCCAGAGAGAGCAGGGGAGGAAAGCAGCGGGGGGGATGTCCAGAGATAGCGGGAGGGCCGGTCCAGAGAGGGCAGGGGGTGGGCAGGGCCAGAGATGGTGGGGCAGCCCAGAGAGAGCAGGGCATATAGGTCCAGAGAGGGGGGGGGGGGGGTATCTGAAAACAGTCCAGATACCTAGCCAGGCTCAGCTCGCCCAGTTCAGCCCAGCAGAGCCAGTCCAGCCCATCCAGCCTATCGGGCCCAGTCCAACCCAGTGAGCCCTGCAACCCATCCCAGAAAGCTCATGCCAGGTCAACGTAGCCCACGCAACCCAATCCAGCCCATCAAGCTCAGTTCAGCAGGCCTAGCTCAGCCCCCCCAGCTCATAGTGGAAAGCAGCCTTACTCCACTTTGTTTTGTCTATTTTTTGCATTAATCTACCTTGTTATCCTAAATCATGCTTCAACCACACCCTTCTCTTGTCGTTAATTTCAGCCATAACCTGTCGTCGATTAAGAAAACTGGAGCTATATTTCATAGTATAATGTTGTATTTGTTGGTGAGAAGGAACACCACGCCCACCACCGAGTATAAATAGCTACCTCTCCCGCCTTTCGGTGATGAGGTTGAGCCCGCTGTGGGCTGTGTCTGTCCTCACTCATACAAATCTGTATTAAATATTGCAATAAAAAATTCCTTGTGCTGTGTTGCTGCGATTTGAATTTTTTTTTAACTCGACAGTTGGGGTCTCGTCCGGAATCCACGTGAGTTCATGGGAAAGGCACGCTTGGGAACTGATGGACAGAGGTCCCTCCGCAGCACACACCTAGGTTGGGGGAGCCTTTTGAAATGCCTTGGCGGGGGACTTCCCTGGACCTCCAGACCTCCACCTTCCCTGGCTGTGCTGTACTGATTAGGCAGTGCTGAGATGAGCTCTGCTGAGGTGGACTGAGCTGACTGGGCTGGCTTGGCTTAACTTTATCCGAAATGTTCTCGGATAATCCATCTTTCTCAGCGCATCACACCCCACGTCGCCTCTCTACCGAATCTTGATGACCAGATTACTGCTTTTTACTCGAACCTCTCTACTCAACTCAACTCGCTCGCTCTCCTTTCCCTTCGATGCTCTCGTACCACTAACACACAGACTTGGATCACTGCCACTGTCGGCCTCCTTCGCTCTTATGCTCGAGCTGCTGAACGCTGCTGGCGAAAGTCTAAACACCAAGCCAAACTTATTCACTTTGCGTTTATCCTTTCCTGCCTTAACTCTGCCCTCTCCTCTGTCAGGCAGAGAGTCAGAAATTGTCCTCTGTCAATTTCTCCTCCCTTATTGACACCCCTACCCATCATCTCCGGCAGCTGTTCCGTATATTTAACTTCCTTCTTATTTCCTGTTCTTTCCCCTCCTCCAAACTTCACCCCCAACGATTTGGCCTCCTACTCCATTGAGAAAATTAACTCCATCAGGTCTAAGCTCCCCAAAGTCACCTTTGCCCCTTCTCCATCCCCCCAACCCTCAATCCTTTTCGCTACTCTCCCATCCTTCCCAGTCGTGTCTTCGGAGAAAATCTCCTCCCTCCTCTCAAATGCCTCCCTCCTTTATCTCTCTTTCTCCCTTCAAAGCCCTTCTGAGAGTTCACCTCCTCCAGGAGGCCCTCCCATACTGAGCCCCCTCCTTCCTCTTCCCCTCTCCCCCTCCCCCCACCTTACCTTCTTCCTCTCCCCTCAGAACCCGTATATATGTTTGTACATATTAATTACTCTATTTAGTTTACTTATACGTATTTACTATTCTATTTATTTTATTTTGTTAATATGTTTTGTTTTGTTGTCTGTCTCTCCCTTCTAGACTATGAGCCCGCTGTGGGGTAGGGACCGAATCTATATGTTGCCAACTTGTAATTCGCAAGCGCTTAGTACAGTGCTCTCTGCACACAGTAAGCGCTCAATAAATACGATTGAATGAATTAATGAGTGAAAAGTGCGACTCCATCCACCTGTGCTTCAGACCCTCTTATCTTATGAAATGTCTCACCCTTTCTCTCCTCCCCTCCTTAACTTCCATCTTCAACTGCTCACTCTTCACTGGTTCCTTCCCCTCTGCTTTCGAACATGCCCACGTCTCCCCCATCCTAAAAAAAACTCTCTCCTGATCCCACCTCCCCTTCTAGTTATCGTCCTATCTCACTCCTACCTACCATTGTTTTCCAAACTCCTAGAACGAGTCTTCTACACTCGCTGCCTCTAATTCCTCAACCCCTACTCTCTCCTTGACCCCCTCCAATCTGACTTCTGTCCCCTACACTCCAAAAGGATCTGCCCTCTCAAAGGTCACCAGTGACCTCCTTCTTGCCAAATCCAATGGCTCCAACCCTATCCTAGTCCTCCTCGACGTCTCAGCTGCCTTGGACACTGTGGATTACCCCCTGCCCCTCAACACGCTATCCAACCTTGGCTTCACAGACTCCGTCCTCTCCTGGTTCTCCTCTTATCTATCTAGCCGTTCATTCTCAGTCTCCTTCTGGGGCTCCTCCTCCCCTTCCCATCCTCTTACTGTAGGGGTTCCTCAAGGGTTAGTTCTTGATCCCCTTCTGTTCTCTATCTACACTCACTCCCTTGGTGAACTCAGTTGCTCCCACGGCTTCAACTATCATCTCTACGCTGATGACACCCAAATCTACATCTCTGCCACTGCTCTCTCTCCCTCCATCCAGGCTCGTATCTCCTCCTGCCTTCAGGACATCTCCATCTCGATGTCTGCCCGCCATCTAAAACTCAGTATATGCAAGACTGAACTCCTTATCTTCCCTCCCAAACCCTACCCGCTCCCTGACTTTCCCGTCACTGTAGACGGCACTACCATCCTTCCAGTCTCACAACCCGTCTTCCCTCAACCTTGGTGTCATCCTCTACTCTGCTCTCTCGTTCACTCCACACATCCAATCGGCACCCAACCTGCCGGTCTCACCTCCGAAATATCGCCAAGATCCGTCCTTTCCTCTCCATCCAAATCGCTACCTTGCTGGTTTAATCTCTCATCCTATCCTTACTGGGTTACTGCATCAGCCTCCTTTCTGATTTACCGTCGTCCTGCCTCTCCCCGCTTCAGTCTATATTTCACTCTGCTGCCGCTTTACCTTTCCACAGAAACGCTCTGGGCATGTCTCTCCCCTCCTCAAATATCTCCAGTGGTTGTCTGTCAACCCACAAATCAAGCAAAAACTCCTCACTCTCGGCTTCAAGTCTATCCATCAACCCGCCCTCTCCTACCTCACCTCCCTTCTCTCCTTCTACAACCCAGCCTGCACCCTCTGCTCCTGTGCCACTAACCTTCTCACTGTGCCTCGTTCTCGCCTGTCCCGTGTCGACCCCCGGCCCACGTCCTTCCCCTGGCCTGGAATGCCCTCCCTCCACACATATGCCAAGCTGGCTCTCTTCCTCCCTTCAAAGCCCTACTGAGAACTCACCTCCTCCAGGAGGCCTTCCCAGACTGACCCCCCTTTTCTCTCTCCTCCTCCTCATCTCCCCCGCCCTACCTCCTTCCCCTCCCCACAGCATTTGTATATATTTGTACGGATTTTATTACTCTATTCATTTTACGTGTACATATTTACTATTCTATTTATTTTGTTAATGATGAGCATATAACTATAATTCTATTTGTTCTGATGATTTTGACACCTGTCTACATGTTTTGTTTCATTGTCTGTTTCCCTCTTCTAGACTGTGAGCCTGTTGTTCAGTAGGCACCGTCTCTACATGTTGCCGACTTCCCAAGCGCTTAGTACAGTGCTCTGCACACAGTAAGCGCTCAATAAATACGATTGAATGAATGAATGAATGAAAGCCAGGAAGATATTCAGGAGGACACCATCCTTCTGACCCCGCAGCCTCCTTATTCTAACCCCGTGTCCTCTTCCTTCTCCTCCGTGAGACCCAAAGAATCATCGAGTAATATCAGGTGAACTAGAAGCGTTCCCTTCTCGGACCCTTCGCAGCTGCACTGCATGCGGTTGCGGGGTACCAATAAAAGCGAGAGACAGAGGCTCGCAGGAAGAATGGACAGATCATCACGAGAGTGTGTTCTTCCCAAAAGGATAGCATCTTGGTCATTTCTATGTGCCCTGTCTACTTTCCTATCTCTGTCCTTCCGATTGATAAGTCACTTCGGGCACCCTTTTCGGATGGCCATCCACAGACTCCTCTGTGTTCAAGCTGCAAAAACACTTGGGTGGTACATTTCACTAGCACATCTGACTCTGCCATCTAATTGTGCCCTAAACCTCTTCCTTTATGTTAGATGTGCGTCTGAAAGAAATTAATTGCTCAGTATTAATCCTACCAGGTAATTTAGATCAGTGTTAGGTGTCAAAAAGAAAGGGGCTCAGTGAAACCTTGGAGCAAATAAACAAATTCTCTGGGGAATCTTTCTTTGTGTTTACCCCATTTGGAGGCCTGTCCTCCCAGAGTCCCAGTAATGAAATTTGTAAAATGAGAACTCATTCGGCACTTCCCTGGGTTTGGATTGTATGGTTAAACCAGCACTAACCGAGATACCAAATTTAAACTACAGGCACCAAACCAGCTCACATGAGAGACCAGTGTCTGAGACGGACCTTTCGTGCTGTATAGTGGTAGTTATGTCCCTGATGATTATCCGAGAACATTTCCATTCTAAGTGCTGACAAGTTAGTTTGAATATGTTGAGTTTGGATGCACCTTCTTTTTGTATTAGAGTGGGAGTGTGTGAAGTGTTTTGTTTCAAGTGTTTAAAAGATTGCGTGAATGTGTTGCGATTAAAATCACACACACACACACACACACACACACACACACACACACACACACACACACACACCATGTCAGTATGTGCACAATGTAGAATGTTTTAAGAACGCCAAAGAGTTGAGATTTGAGGTGATTCCTATAGGGAGATTATATACATATGGATGTGAGTGAGTAAGGAAAAGAGTGAAGGACTGGAAGGGTTATCGCTAAAGAGGTAATGGTGGAATGAATTTGAATAGAGGGGGAATCCGTACCTCGCAGAAAGGAATGAGAGTTTCGAGTAAGAATTTAAGCATTTGAGAAGATGGAAACTGACACCCCATTTGAAAGGAAGGATAGACTGCACCCGTATGATTGTATGGAAATATGTATTGTGTACTGTGGGGATTCCTAACGGATTTTGTGGAGTTCCACAGTTTGAGAATGCTGTTGGAGCTACCACTTTAGAAAATCAAAAGGGAAATTTGTTTGAGGGAAGCGCCTCCCGCAAGCAGTAATTAGCTTGCTTTATTGTGAAGCGTGGGACTCATTATAGGAAATATTAGTTATCAATTGGTTACTGTGAAAATTCAAAGGAGGGGATAAATTCGCCTTTAGGGTGGTGATTCAAATACTGTGTCAAAGATTCTACTGTGTTAACTGTAGATTTTTCTAATTTGGTAAAGGGATGTGTGAGCAATTTGAATGCAAACATTCATCTTTATATCTGACCAGTATAAACGTGATAGTTTGAGCAAAGAAACTTGCTCAAATATATATATAAATATATATGTTCACTATAGAACTAACATTCTTAGAAAAAAAAGCGAAAAAGAAAGGAATGTAAAGAGAATGCATATGTTCCTTTCTTACATAATTTGGGATAAATGGGAATATGGAAATTTGTTGTAAAGAAATGTTGTTCTGTGTTAAAACAAAAGGTAATATTAAGATTGAAAGGGGAAAACTTGGAGTAATTGATTTTGTATTTTTCCATACACTGGAATTAAAGGACACTCTAAGGAATTTGTGTTGGACACCGAGAGGCTTCCCGGGTTTAATAAATTTATTGGGGAAAGGACCCAGGAATGGAATATCTCCTTATTTGAAAAAGGGACTTTAGGTCCACATAAAACACCAGCTCACAAAATGGCGAATAAGATTTAACTAAAACAGAATTAGGCTGAGAAACCCTTGTCAGCCATGTATAAGCATAAATATTCTCTTATCTTGTATACTCGGATACTGGAAGACCAATACTTTCCAAGATGCTAAACTGACAAATAACACCCCATGTTAAGTGTGCATATTATTTCGTCGAGGCACAAGCCAAGACAACCCCTGGAAACCTGTTCCCTTTGTACCTGCAGATATGTTTGTACACAGACGGGCTTAATGTAACAACCGGTACATAATGTGGGCAGCCTGGATGTGAACTGGAGATCGCGAAGTAATTTATGTATCGAGGCCACCAGCATACCTGTACTTGCCTCCATTGAGGGTATACAAAATTCCCATCGATATTCTCACAGGCTTTGACGAATCACTTGGAACAGGTCCTGCTACCCCACACAAGCTGCCAAACTCTCATTCCTGAAATGCTGTTACTACGTGAGGACGAGGGAAAGCCCCATGGCGTGAGGCTGCTGTTAATCATGTAATAGGATTGCATCCAGACTTGCAGCAGCGTCCCGTGCAAAACCCTGACCTTCTGCTGTTCGTTGATGGCTATTGCCTTAGGGGACGATAGAGGATAGCTCAAATCAGGTTTTGATGTCTGCTCTGAGTCTACTATTCTGGAATCCCGGGCCCTGCATTCCCATGGAGAGGCAGCATGGTGTAGTGGATGAAGTACGGCCTGGGAGTCAGAAGGTCATGAGTTCTAATCCCAGCTCTGCCACTTTTCTGCCCTGTGGCCTTGCGCAAGTCATTTCACTTCTTTGGGCCTCAGGTACCTCTTCTGTAAAATGGGGATTAAGACTGTGAGCCCCATGTGGGACAGTGACTATGTCCAACCTGATTACTTTAGGTGCTTGGGAGGCTTGTGCTTGGCTTGTGCCTTGATGAAGTAATGTGCACACATAACATGGGGTGTTATTTGTCAGATTAGCAGCTTGGAAAGCATTGGCCTTCCAGTATCCGAGTACACAAGATAAGAAAATACTTTTGCTTATACATGTCTGACAAGGGTTTCTCAGCTTAATTCTGTTTTAGTTAAATCTTATTAGCCATTTTGTGAGCTGGTGTTTTATGTGGACCTAAAGTTCCCTTTTCAAATAAGGATATATCCCATTCCTGGGTCCTTTCCCCCAGTGCTTAGAACCGTGAGTGGCACACAGTAAGCGCTTAACAAATTCCATCATATCATTACCATCGTCATCGTCATTATTCCACACAACAGGCTGAGTTAGTTGCTCTTACTCGTGCCTAAATTCTATCCTCCGGGCAGAGCACAACAGTCTATATTGACTCCCAGTATAGCTTTGGGGTAGTGCATGATTTTGGTTCCCTCTGGCAACAACAAGGTTTCCTCACGGTTGCGGGAACCTCTATCTGAAATAGGCCCCTTGTTACATCCCATTTAAAGGCAATTTGGTACCTGAATTTCTTGCTGCTGTGGTATGTGTGGTACATTCCTACTCTCCCAGCCTCACGTCCAAGGGTAATGCCTACACTGATGCTGTGGCACGAGTGGCAGCTCTACATTCCTTGCAATGTCCTGATGACCCCACCTTTGTTTCTCCCCTCTGCTCCATGGATCTTCCTCCGAGATTGGGTTTCACTACAAAAATTGGCCTCCCCAGAGAAGGTTAAATCCTGGTTTACACTTAACTAGTATCAGAAGCCTTCAGAAGTTTGAGTGGACCCCAACCACCTTCATGTTGTCCCTTGCTCTGTATTGTCTCTCCTGTTCCAGCTGGTTAATGATCATGCTCATACGGGCAAAAGGGAGTTGGTGGACTTAATTACAACTCTCTGGTTTGTAGGACAGCTAGCTAGCCAGTACAGTTCAAGATACCCAATATGATAATGACATAATGTAGGGAACAGCACCACGGTTTCTTGCAGAGCACACCTAACCCTTTGGGGCCCCTTTGTTACCATTAAGGTTGATTTTATTCAAATGCCTAGAGTGATGGTTTTTCGTTTGCTTTAATGATAATAAGTATTTTCTAAAGATGGGTCGAGGCATTCTCCTGTTGACAGGCAGACAGCAGGCCAGCGGCAAAATTGCTTTGAAGGAAGTTATTCACCTTAAAAAAACTCTCACCCCTTCCCTCTTCCCCTCCTTAACTTCCATCTTCAACCGCTCACACTCCAATGGCTTCTTCCCCACTGCCTTCAAACATTCCTATGTCTCCCCCAGCCTAAAAAAACTCTCCCTTGTCCCCACTTCTCCTTCCAGTTATCGCCCCATCTGCCTCCTACCCTTCCTTTCCAGACTCCTACAGCGAGTCGTCTACAATCACTCCCTGGAATTCTTCAACTCCAATTCTCTCCTGGATCCCCTCCAATCTGGGCTCCGTCCCCTCCACTCGACCGAAACCGCCCTCTCAAAGGTCACCAATGACCTCCTTCTTGCCAGATCCAATGGCTCGTACTCTATCCTAATCCTCCTCGACCTCTCAGCTGCCTCTGACACTTTCGACAATCCCCTTCTCCACACCGTGTTATGAAACCTTGGCTTCACGGACTCCGTCCTCTCCTGGTTCTCCTCTTATCTCTCTGGCCGTTTATTCTCAGTCTTCGTCGCGTACTCCTCCTCCCCCTCCATTCACCTAACTGCAGGGGTACCTCAAGGATCAGTTCTTGGTCCCCTTAATATTCTCCATCCACACTCACTTACTTGGTGAACTCATTCGCTCTCACGGCTTCAACTATCATCTTAGAGTGGATGATAGTCAAGTCGACATCTCCCCTGTTCTCTCTCCTGCCTTCAGGACATCTTCACCTGGATATCCGTCTGCCACCTAAAGCTCAACATGTCTAAAACTAATCTCCTTATCGTCCCTCCCAAACTCTGCCCTCTCCCTCACTTTCCCTTCACTAGGGACGGCACTACCATCCTTCCCATCTCAGAAGCCCGCGAACCTGGTGTCATCCTTGACTCTGCTCTCTCATTCACCCCACCCATCCGATCCGTCACCAAATCCTGCCGATCTCACCTTCACAACAACGCCGAGATCCACCCGTTCTTCTCCATCCAAACCGCTACTTTGTTTGTACAATCTCTCATCACATCCTGACTGGATTACTGCATCAGCATCCTTTCTAATCTCCCAAACTCCTGTCTCTCCCAGCTTCAGTCTAAACTTCACTCTGCTGTCCGGATTATCTTTCTACAGAAACGCTCTGGGCATGTCACCCTCCTCCTTAAAAATCTCCAGACGTTGCCTATCAACTTTCATATGAAGTAAAAACACCTCACTATTAGCTTCAAAGCTCTCCATCACTTTGCCCCCTCCTGCCTCACCTCCCTTCTTTCCTTCTACAGCCCAGTCTGCACACTCCACTCCTCTGCCACTAACCTCCTTACTGTGCCTCGTTCTCTCCTGTCCAGTTGTCGACCATTGGCCCACGCCCTACCTCTGGCCTGGAATGCCCTGCCTCCTCACATCCGCCAATATAGCTCTCTTCCCCCCCTTTAAAGCCCTACTGAGAGCTCACCCCCTCCAGGAGGGCTTCCCAGACTGAGTCCCCCTTTTCTTCTGCTCCTCTTCCCCTCCCCATCTCCCCTATTCCCTCTCTCTGCTTTACCCCTTTCCCTGCCCCACAGCACTTGTGTATATTTTATATAGTTATTATTCTATTCATTTGATTAATGATGTGTATATACCTACAATTCTGTTCTTTGATGATCTTGATGTCTATGTACTTGTTTTGTTTCATTGTCTGTCTCCCCCATCTAGACTGTGAGCCTGTTGTTGGGTAGGGATTGTCTCTATCTGTTGCCGAATTGTATTTTCCAAACGCTTAGTACAGTGCTTTGCACACAGTAAGCGCTCAATAAATACGATTGAATGAATGAATGAATTTCCCGATTTGGATTACCTGCAAATATCTGCATCTGCATCAGTATCTGCCAGTGACTGCAGGTCTAATTTTCCTGGAGTAATAGAAATATCTGTAATGGGCTAGGTATGAGACAGTATTTGCATTGCCTTATTACCTACAGTCTGTAGGCCTGGTACAACAGTACAATGGGACCCTGGGAGAAAAAAAAAAAGGAGATTAGCAAAACTATGCTTTGACACTGGATTTAAATGGCCAGAATATTTGTCCTTAGCCCTCTTTGGTCTGTGAAATATGCCTAGCCGAAAGACAGACTTAAGGCCACATGCTGTTCTGCTAGGGAGGTTCATGTGCCTCCCTGTGCACCCTCTTGTGGACTGGGAAAGATGGAACATATTCCGTACTGATGATGCCTTATTGGATTAATGTAAGTAGATAAATGATTGTTTTAAAGCCTTACATTGGCAAGTGCATTAGGACCTGTCAAAACCAGACCCGGAAAAGAGCCACAGACTCGAACCAGATGACTGGGTGCTGTTAAATTCTTTAAGCGAAAGAATGCCATTGAGCCACGATGGAAGGGATTGCATCATGTATTGCAAACTACAGGAACTGTGGTAAAGTGTCGAGGATAGACGACCTGGATCCACACATCTCACACTAAGCAGGTTCCGGAGCCATCAGAAGAGGTCGTATGAATTTATGAAAAATAGCCACCTCTGGGTGAAACCGAAGAACTATTGGGACATTGATACCCAGCAGCGATTCTTGACCTTGCGGCTAGCACTATTCCTCCAGTTCCGTAAAGCCCCTTACGAACGCTTTACAGCGGCCCCAGTTACCGATTAGGTCTATCTGTACGTTTGGGGGAGTGGATGCATTCACCTGGCCCAAATTCACTCGCTCCCACTCAGAGTTTCACTGGGTCTGTGACATCCAAAATTTTTTCCACCTTATGGAGTAGAGCCATAGATGGCGTAAGTGGCTTTACCAGATTAATAGAAGCCGTTCTTAACTGTTTGCTTAAGTTCTTAAGCAAAGCCTTATCTTATTGAGCAAGGGTGTACAGGTCACCCACCTGGTTGCCCTTCAGAACTGTATGGATTTAGACATGCTGCTCGGAGCTCAAGGTGGGGACTTGTACTTTCATTGGTGCACCATATTGTAAGTATATCCCTAATAACTTTTGCAATGATAATAATAATAATAATAGTGGCATTTGTTAAGCGTTTACTATGTGCAAAGCACTGTTCTAAGTGCTGGGGGGATACAAGGTGATCAGGTTGTCCCACGTGGGCTCACAGTCTTAATTCCCATTTTACAGTTGAGAGAACCGAGGCTCATGGAAGTTAAGTAACTTGCCCAAGATCACACAGCAGACATGTGGTGGAGCCGGGATTCGACCCCATGACCTCTGACTCCAAAGCCCGGGCTCTTCCCACTGAGCCACGCTGCTTCCCCTTCTTACAGCTCTTTGAGAGGGGCTAACTCAATTAGACAAGGGGCTACAGGAAGCACGTGAAACCTCTCAAGATTGGGGAGATCTGTGGTCTATTATCATGTCTTGTTCCCCCATTATGAGGGGCTGGGCTAAGAGCATACTCCAGCTCCTAGGTACCCGGACCTAGGAGCTGGGTACCCTCCTAGTCCTGATGGCCTGTTTTTTTTCTTCTTTATACTTTAAGGCATTGCTATACATGTATGCAAGAGTGTACTAATGCGAGTAGTCACTTCCCAGCCTTCTCCAACCCCCCGGCTCTCGACACTCTCTGCTACTCTCCCATCCTTCCCAGCAGTATCCTCAGAGGAGCTCTCCTCCCTCCTCTCAAGTACTACTCCGGCCACCTGTGCTTCTGACCCCATTCCCTCTCATCTCATGAAATCTCTCGCTCCATCCCTTCTCCCCTCCTTAACTTCCATCTTCAACCGCTCACTCTCCACTGGTTCCTTCCCCTCTGCCTTCAAACATGCCCATGTCTCTCCCATCCTAAAGAAAACCCTCTCTTGACCTCACCTCACCTTCTAGTTATCGCCCCATATCCCTCCTACCATTCCTTTCCAAACTCCTTGAACGAGTTGTCTACACGCGCTGCCTAGAATTCCTCCACAACAACTCTCTCCTCGACCCCCTCCAGTCCGGCTTCCGTCCCCTACATTCCACGGAAACTGCCCTCTCAAAGGTCACCAATGACCTCCTGCTTGCCAAATCCAACGGCTCCTACTCTGTCCTAATCCTCCTCGACCTCTCAGCTGCCTTCGACACTGTGGATCACCCACAGTGGTCCACACTGTGGACCTCAACACGCTATCCGACCTTGGCTTCACAGACTCCGTCTTCTCCTGGTTCTCCTCTTATCTCTCCGGTCGTTCATTCTCAGTTTCTTTTGCAGGCTTCTCCTCCCCCTCCCATCCCCTTACTGTGGGGGTTCCCCAAAGTTCAGTGCTTGGTCCCCTTCTGTTCTCGATCTACACGCAATCCCTTGGTGACCTTATTCGCTCCCACGGCTTCAACTATCATCTCTACGCTGATGACAACAAGATCTACATCTCTGCCCCTGCTCTCTCCCCCTCTCTCCAGGCTCGCACCTCCTCCTGCCTTCAGGACATCTCCATCTGGATGTCTGCCCGCCACCTAAAACTCAACATGTCCAAGACTGCACTCCTTGTCTTCCCTCCCAAACCCTGCCCTCTCCCTGACTTTCCCATCTCTGTTGACGGCACTACCATCCTTCCTGTCTCACAAGCCCGCAACCTTGGTGTCATCCTCGACTCCGCTCTCTCATTCACCCCTCATATCCAAGCCGTCACCAAAACCTGCCGGCCTCAGCTCTGCAACATTGCCAAGATCCGCCCTTTCCTCTCCATCCATACCACTACCCTGTTCATTCAAGCTCTCATCCTATCCCGTCTGGACTACTGCATTAGCCTTCTCTCTGATCTCCCATCCTCGTGTCTCTCCCCACTTCAATCCATACTTCATGCTGCTGCCCAGATTGTCTTTGTCCAGAAACGCTCTGGGCATGTTACTCCCCTCCTCAAAAATCTCCAGTGGCTACCAATCAATCTGTGCATCAGGCAGAAACTCCTCACCCTGGGCTTTAAGGCTCTCCATCACCTCGCCCCCTCCTACCTCACCTCCCTTCTCTCCTTCTACAGCCCAGCCCGCACCCTCCGCTCCTCTGCTGCTAATCTCCTCACCGTACCTTGTTCTCGCCTGTCCCGCCATCGACCCCCGGCCCCCGTCATCCCCCGGGCCTGGAATGCCCTCCCTCTGCCCATCCGCCAAGCTAGCTCTCTTCCTCCCTTCAAGGCCCTACTGAGAGCTCACCTCCTCCAGGAGGCCTTCCTTCCTCTCCCCCTCGTTCCCCTCTCCATCCCCCCATCGTACCTCCTTCCCTTCCCCACAGCACCTGTATATATGTATATATGTTTGTACATATTTATTACTCTATTTATTTATTTATTTATTTATTTATTTTACTTGTACATATCTATTCTATTTATTTTAATTTGTTAGTATGTTTGGTTTTGTTCTCTGTCGCCCCATTTTAGTCTGTGAGCCCACTATTGGGTAGGGACTGTCTCTATATGTTGCCAACTTGTACTTCCCAAGCGCTTAGTACAGTGCTCTGCACACAGTAAGCGCTCAATAAATACGATTGATGATGATGATGATGATGATGATGATGAGTAGGCTGGAAGGCATACGTTCCAGAAGCCCAAAAGAAAAAGAAGGTCAAGGAAACAGCCAGAGGTAAAGAGACGCCAAAAGTCATGCCCTAAAGCCTGCCTCTTGATCAAACCAAAGGGTCCTGTCTGCTCAGCTACTTCGTGACGTTAGGGATCGGGTACGGTCGAGATCATGAGAAAGTAAGCTGCCTAAATTGGCGCAACGTCCAGGACCGGCTGGAAGTGAGCTGAGTATAGAATTTTCTGTGGTGATGCCAGAGAGGCATCAAATGGGGGAATGTGGAAATCAATTCTTAACCAGCCTTACTCTATTTTGTTTCAGTCTCCGTATTGCATTAATCTACCTTTTTATTCATTCATTCATTCAATCGTATTTATTAATCACTTACCGTGTGCTGAGCACTGTACTAAGCGCTTGGGAAAGTACAATACAGAGTTAAACAGTGACAGTCCCTGAGCAAAATGAGCTCCCTGTCTAGATGGGGGTAGACAGACACCAAAGCAAATAAATAAAATTACAGATATATACATATCTGTAATACATACATATGGTGGGGGGCGGGGAAGAGCAAAGGGAGCAAGTCGAGGTGACGCAGAAGGGAATGGGAGATGAGGAAAAGTGGGGCTTAGTCTGGGAAGCCAAGAGTTTGAAGGCATGGGAGAGTAATTGTCTTTTGGATTTGAGGAGGGAGGGCGTTCCAGGCCAGAGGCAGGACGTGTGCAGTGAGACAGGTGGGATCAGGGAATAGTTCAGCACTAGAGAAGCAAAGTATGTGGGCTGAGCTGTAGAAGGAGAGGCGAGGTGAGGTAGGAGGGAGTCAAGGTGATGGAGTGCTTTAAAGCAAACGGTGAGTTTTTGTTTGATATGAAGGTTAAGGTACAACCGCTGGATTATTTTTTTTGGCGGGGGGATGACCTGTCCTGAACGCTTTTGCAGAAAGGTGATCCGGGCAGCGGAGTGAAGTAGGGACTGGAGTGGGGAGAGACAGAGGTTGGGAGGTCAGCCAGGAGGCTGATGCAGCAATCTAGCGGGATAGGATGAGTGATTGTATTAACGTGGTAGCAGTTTGGATGGAGAGGAAAGGGCAGGTATCTTGTGAAGGCGGGACCGACAGGATTGGGTGTCGGATCGAATATGTGGGTTGAATGAGAGAGAGGTCAAGACTAACGCCGAGGTTATGGGCCTGTGAGCCTGGAAAGATGGTGATACCGTCTACAGTTAAGCAAAATTCAGGGAGAGGACAGAGTTTGGGTGGGAAGATAAGGACCTCTCTTTTGAACATGTTACCTTTGAGGTGACGGGAGCACATCCAAGTAGAGATGTCTTGAAGGCAGGAGGAGATGTGAGACTGGAGAGAGGGAGAGGTCAGGGGAGGAGATATACTTTTGGATATCATCTGACTAGAAGTAGTAGTTGAAGTCATGGGAGTGATTGATTTAACTACGGGAGTGAATGGAGATGGAGAATAGAAGGACACCGAGAACTGAACCCTGAGGGACCCCCACAGTTAGGGGTTGGAAGGCAGAGGACGAATCGATGAAGGAGATTGAGAATGAATTGCCAGAGAGATGAGGAGACCCAGTAGAGGACAGAGTCAGTGAAACCAAGATTGCATAACGTTTCCAAGAGAAGGGAGTCGTACACAGTGTCGAAGGCAGCTGAGAGGTCGAGGAGGATTAGGACGAAAAAGAGGCCATGGTATTTGGCAAGAAGGAGATCACTGGTGACCTTTGAGAGGGCGGTTTCTGTGGAGTGAAGGGGACGGAAGCCAGATTTGAGGGGGTCTAGGAGACAGCTGCAGGAGAGGAATTTGAGAAAGAGGATGCAGACGACTCGCTCAAGGGGTTTGGAGAGGAGTGGTATATGGGGCAATAACTGGAGGGAGCTGTGTGGGGTCAAGGGAGAGTTTTTTAGGATGGGGAGACAGGCATATTTGAAGGAAGTGGTGGAAAAGGCACTGGAGAGTGAACGGTTGAAGATAGTTGTTAGGGAGGGAAGAAGGGAGGGAGAGAGAGTTTTGATAAGGTGCAAAGGAATGGGGTCTGATTTGCATGTGGAGTGGGAGGAGTTTGAGAAGAGACAGGAGCTCTCCTCTAGAGATATTCCTGGGAAGGATGGGAGAGTCGAAGAAGGGGCTTTTGAGGAGGTAGGACGAGGGCGATTTTGGGGAGGTAACACCTGACGGTATTAATTTCCTTAATAATGTAGATGATCGGGTCACTGGGGGCAAGTGATGGGGGAGGCGGGGGACAGAGAGCCTGAGGAGGCAGTTAAATGTCTGGAACAACTGGCGAGGACGATGGCATGGGTGTCAATAAGGAAGAGAAGCATTTTTGCGGGGCATAGGAGAAGGCAGAGTTAAAACATGCAAGGACAAACCTGAAATGGGCAAAGTCGTCCTGATATTTACATTTCTGCCAGTGGCGTTCTGCGGCTCGCGTACAAGAGTGAAGGAGGCGGACTGTGCAGGTGATTCAGGGCCATGGGTTAGTGGTAAGAAATCGACGAAGGGATAGGGGAGCGAGTGAGTTGAGTTCAGTAGAGAGCGCGGTGTTGGTTATCAAGAATGGGTAGATTGGATATGGAGGCTACGTGTGGCGTGATGAGTTGAGAATGTTGGATGGGATCCAGAGGTCTGAGATCACTGTGGAGGAATAGCACAAATTTACGGTGAGAGGGAGTGTGGGAGAGGAGGCAAGTGAGAGGGTTGTAGTCAGATAGAGGGCTTTAAGAGCTGGTGAAGTTAGAGGATTCGAGATGATGAGATACAGTTGGTGAGTGGGGGAGGTGGGGTGGAGCAGGAGGTAGGAAGAGTTGAGGAGTGATAGAAGGCAAGCAGTATAGGGGTCATCAGGAAAATCTATGTGGATATCCAAATCCCCAAGGATCGAAGTGGGCATTGAGAAAGAGAGAAGAAATGTGAGAAAGGGATCAGAATGGTTAAAAAAAGTTGGAGGTGTGACCAGGGGGACGGTAGATGACAGCTACAAATATCTGGAGGATGTGAAAGAGGCGGGTAATATGGGCTTCAAAGGAAGGGAAAGAAAGGAAAGGGAGAAGTGGAATGATGCGAAAGCGGCACTGGGGTGCGAGAAGGAAGCCAACACCTCCTACTTTCCCAGTGAGTCTGAGGGAGTGGGAGAAGAAAAGGACTCCTCTGGACAGAGCAGCAGGAAAGACAGTGTCATCTGAGAAGAGCCAGGTTTCAGTGATGGAGAGGAGGAGTGACTGAGGCAAGAACAGGTCAAGGATGAAGGGGAGTTTCTCCATGACGGAGCGAGGGTTCCACAGGCCACGTTTGGCAGCAGCTTTGGAAGGGGGATTGTGAGTTGGGGGGACGCTGCGAGGAGTGGGGAGGGTTTGGATGGGGGTATATTGACAGGGGCAGGCACGGGGGAGGGGACGAGGGGTGGCGCTGGGACAGGAAGACAAGGGTATGGTGGAGAGGAGGGGTGGGGGGAGAGCAAGGGGAGAAGAGGACTTGGGTGGCATAAGGGGCCGGGGAGGTGGGGTAGGAAAATAGGACTGGGTTGGGCACACAGGAGACGAGGGATTGAAGGGTCATGGTGAGGTCGGTGTGGTAAACAACGGCAATTAGAACAATTACCACTTAAAATACGACAGCAATAACAACATGATCTGGTGATACCCAGAGGAGATGGTTCAATTGTCCCTGGGCCGTGCAGTGTGAAAGAACCAGTGACTAGGCAAGCCCTGGAGCTCTAGCTGAATTATCCCTGGGGCGGGAGAGGGAGGGGTCCAGTGCTCAGAGCAATCCTGAGGAGCTGGCTGAATTGTCTTTGGGGGCATGGGGGTGAAGACGCCTGAGAAAACAATAGCCTGGGTTGGGCAAGGTAGGTGAGAAGGCAGGCAACTTTTGCAATGTAGTAATGTATGAACCTGGGCCTTTGTCACCTGGGGGTTAGTTAGCCACACCCTAATCCAAGCACAGGGAAAGAGGGAAAGGGAAGAAAATGGCCGTTTCTCGGCCACGAAAGCTCGAGAATGGAATATCCCACGGTCCTTGAGGGGCGGGCGGGTGGGCGGGAAGGCGGTAGGCAGTGTTCTTGATGGCTGATAGCCTGGTCAGGATGAGGCCGCTTGGAGGAGAGATTTTGGCTTCCTCGAACAGGAACCCTGACCCGGGTGGTGCTTGATGGCCTGGGCCGGCTTCTGGCCCTTCGGGAGGCGAGATCCCGGCTTCCTTGGGCAGGCTTCAGCCACACCCTCCCCCTGTCGTAGATTAAAAAAACTGGAGCCATACGTAGGTGGAGTCTGCTGTTGGTGTGAAGGAACACCACGCCCACCACGGACTAAAAATAGCTACCTCTTCCACCTTTCAGTGATGACGTTGAGTCCGCTGTTTGGGTGACAGACTGTATCTGTCCTCACCCACACAGATCAGTATTGAAAATTGCAATAAAAAGCCCTTGTGCTAAGTTGCTGAGACTTGATTTTTTTGGCCTCTACACCATTCAGCCCAGTCCAGCCCAGCCAGTGCAATACAACAGAGCCAGTCCAGCAACCCAGCTCAGAAGGTTCAGGAAACCATAGCCCTGCCAGCCACTTAGCCAGCCCACACTAGACTGCCCAGTCTGCGCAGTCAAGTCGGCCGACCTCAGCCTAGCCCAACCAAAGCATCCCAGACACACCAGCAAGCCCAGCACGCCCAGTCCAACCCATCCAGCCCCGTCTAGATAGGCCAGCCCCTCAGCCCAGACCAGAAAGCCCATGATAGGCCACCCAACCTAGCTAGCCCAGCCCGCACCAGCCAGCCCAGTCCGTCCAGCTCAGCCAGCCCAGCCAGATCCAGCCAGCATACCCAGCCCAGCCAATCCCAACTCATCCAGTCCACCCAGCGCAGCAATCAGCCCAGAAAGCTCAGGACAGGCGAGCCCCACCCAGCCCAGCCAGCCCTGCTATCCCGCCCACACCAGCCAGCCCAATCCATCCAGTCTTTTAGACTGTGAGCCCACTGTTGGGTAGAGACTGTCTCTATATGTTGCCAATTTGTACTTCCCAAGCGCTTAGTACAGTGCTCTACACACAGTAAGCGCTCAATAAATACGATTGATTGATTGATTGATCCAGCCTAGCCAGCCCAGCTAGCCCAGCCCACAGCAGCCAACCCAATTCGCTCATCCCAGCCAGCCAGACTTAGTGAAAGCCAGCCCAGCCCCAACTGCCAGCCACCCTAGCCCAGCCCACAGAGGACTGCAAATTCAGCACAACACAACCCAGGCCAACCAGCTCTTCCAGCCCATCCCATCTGGGTAGGGACCGTCTCTATATGTTGCCAACTTGTACTTCCCAAGCGCTTAGTACAGTGCTCTGCACACAGTAAGCGCTCAATGAATACGATTGAATGAATGAATCCCAACAACCTAGCCCAGAAATCTCAGGACAGGACAGCCCAGTCCAGCACAGCCAGCCCAATTAGCTCAGCCCACACCAGCCAGCCCAGCCAGCCCAGCACAGGCCATCTCAGGCCATCCAGTCCAGCCTATCAGAATCAGCTCAGCCTAGCTCAGTCCAGCAACCCAGCCGAGAAACCCAGCCCAGAAACAAGACAGCCCAGCCCAGCCCAGCCCAGCCACCCGAGATCAGCCCAGACCAGACCAGATCACTCCTCCCAGCCCATCCATCGCAGGTCAGCTCAAAACAACCCAGCCCAGCCCAGTCAGCCCAGCCAGCGTAGCCCAGGATATCATGGGACAGTCAACACTGCACAGCCAGCACAGCCAGCACAGCACAGCCCTACCCTGCCTAGCCCAGCGCATCCAGCCTTGCCACACTAGCACAGTACATCACAGCCACGTCCACACTAGCTAGACCCATACATCCTAGAAAACCCAGCAGCCCATCACAGAAAGCTCAGGAAAGATCATCCCAGTCCAGTCCATCCAAGTCTAGCCCTGCCTAGCGACCCAGCGATCCCAGTCCATCCCACACCAGCTAGGTCAGCCCAGCCTAAACCTGCCTGCCCAGCGTGGTGCAGTGCGGCCAGCCAGCCCAACCAAAACAGCCCAAACATTGCAGCCAAACTCAGACAGACCAACGCATAGAGCTTATCCAGTCCAGTCCAGGCCAGCACTCCAGTTCAGAAAGCTCAGGACTGTCCAGCTCATCCCAGCCCTGCCCAGCTAGCCCAGCCAACCCAGTCCAGCATTCATCCATTCAATCGTATTTACTAAGCACTTATTTACGCTCAGTAAATCGTATTTACTGAGCGCTCTGAGCGCAGAGCACTGTACTAAGCGCTTGGAAAGTAGAAGTCGGCAACATGTACAGATGGTCCCTACCCAACAACGGACTCACAGTCTAGAAGGGGGAGACAGACAACAAAACAGAACATCTAGACAGGAGTCAAAATAGTCAGAAAAAAATAGAATTTTGCTCTATGCACATCATTAACAAAATAAATAGAATAGTAAATATGTACAAGTAAAATAAATAGAGTAATAAATCTGTACAAATAAATACAAGTGCTGTGGGGAGAAGAAGGAGATAGGGCAGAAGGATGGGGAGGTGGAGAGAAAAAAGGGGGCTGAGTCTTGCAAGGCCTCCTGGAGGAGGTGAGCTCTCAGTAGGGCTTTGAAGAGAGGAAGAGAGCTAGTTTGGCGGATGTGTGGAAGGGAGGCATTCCAGGCCAAGGGAATGGCCTGGACGTGGGCCAGGGGTCGACAGTGGGACAGGTGAGAACGAGGCATAGTGAGGAGGTTAGCAGCAGAGGAGTGAAGGGTGCGGGATGGGCTGTAGAAGGAGAGTAGGGAGGTGAAGGTAGTCGAGGGCGAGGAGGTGGACAGCCTTGAAGCCGGGAGTTAGGCGCTTTTGCTTGATTCCTAGGTTGACAGGCAACCACTGGAGATTTTTGAGGAGGGGAGTGACATGCTCAGAGCGTTTCTGTACGACGATAATCCGGGCAGCAGAGTGAAGTATAGACTGAAGCGGGGAGACACAGGAGGATGGGAGTTCAGAAAGGAGGCTGATGGAGTAATCCATTCGGGATAGGATGAGATTGAACCAGCAAGATAACCCTTTGGATGGAGAGGAAAGGGCGGATCTTGGAGATGTTGTGGAGGTGAGACCGGCAGGTTTTGGTGACGGATTGTATGTGTGGGGTAAATGAGAGAGCTTGGAGTCAAGGATGACTCCAAGGTTGCAGACGTGTGAGTCAGTAAGGTTGGTAGTGCCATTCACAGTGACGGGAAAGTCAGGGAGAGGACAAGTTTTGGGAGGGAAGATAAGGAGCTCAGTCCTTATCTAAAACATGTTGAGTTTTAGATGGCGGGCAGACATCCAGATGTGGATGTCCTGAAGGCAGGAGGAGATACGAGCCTGGAGGAAGGGAGAGAGATTTGGGTGTCATGAGCGTAGAGATGATAGTTGAAGTCGTGGGAGCAAATGAGTTCCCAATGGGAATGAGTATAGATAGAGAAGAGAAGGGGACGAAGAACCGATCCTTGAGGACCCCCTACAGTAAGGGGATGGGAGGGGGAGGAGGAGCCCTCATCATCATCATCATCAATCGTATTTATTGAGCGCCTACTGTGCGCAGAGCACTGTACTAAGCGCTTGGGAAGTACAAATTGGCAACATGTAGAGACAGTCCCTACCCAACAGTGGGCTCACAGTCTCCCTCGAAGGAGACTGACAATGAACGGCCAGAGAGATAAAAGGAGAACCAGGAGAGGACAGAGTCTGTGAAACCAAGGTTGGATAGCGTGTTGAGGAGAAGGGGGTGGTCCACAGGGTCGAAGGTAGCTGAGAGGTCGAGAAGGATTAGGATAGAGTAGGAGCCATTGGAATTGACAAGAAGGTTGTCATTGGTGTCCTCTGAGAGGGAAGTTTGGTGGAGTGTAGGGAACGGAAGCTAGATTGGAGGGGGTCTAGGTGAAAGTTGGTGTTGAGGAATTCGAGGCAGCGAGTGTAGAAGACTCGTTCTAGGAGTTTGGAAAGGAAGGGTAGGAGGGAGAGAGGGCGATAATTAGAAGGGGCAGTGGGTTCAAGAGAGTATTCCGTATTCCAGACAGTAGTCCAGCCCAGCCCCACACACTCCAACGTGTCCAGCCCAGCTAGCCCAGCGAAGGCCAATTCATGCCAACCTTGGCAGTCCAGCCCACACAGCCCAGTCCTCCCAGACCAGCCAGCCAAGTTCACCCTAGACCAGCCCAAACCAGCTAGCCAAGCCAACCAAACCAACCTAGCTCAGCCAGCCCAGCCAGCCCAGCTACTCCAGCAATCCAGCCTAGAATACACAAGACAAGACAGCCCAGGCCAGCCGGCCCAGATAGCCCAGCCCAGAGCAAGCCCAGCCCAGCCCACACCAGTCAGTTCAGTCTGCCCAGCCCAGTCAGTCTAACTCATCTCAAAACAGAAGAGCTCAGCCAGCCCAGCCAACCCAGCCTAGCAGAGCCAATCCAGTCCAGCCCAGCCCTCTCTCTCTAGCCAGCCCAACCAGAACAGTACACATGCCCCAGCCAAACTCAGATAGCCCAGAACAGCACAGCAGGCCCAGCTTGCCAGCCTAATCCAATTGGACCAGTTCATCCAACTTAGCCAACCCAGCTCAGCCTGGCCCACACAACCTGTCCAGTCCACCCAACTCTGCCAACCCAGCTCAGCCCCAACCAGCAGAACTCAACTGGAAAAGCCAACCCGGTCCAGCCCAGCCAGGCAGATCCAGCCCAATCCAGACATGCAAAGCACATCCAGCCCAATCTTGACGCAAGCCCAACACCCAGCGCTGAAAGCTCAGGACAGGCTAGCCCTGCCCAGCCAGCCCAGCCAGTTCAGCTAGCCAATCCACGCCAACCAGCCCAGTCAGCCCAGACCAACCATCCCAGCTTAACCCAAACCAACCCAGCATAGCCAGCCCAGGAGGCCAAGCCCAGCAAAGCCAGCCAAACCCAGCCTAGCTGGCTCATACCAGAAAGCCCAATCCAGCCCAGGCAGTCTAGCCCAGAATACTCAGGATAGGCCAAACCAGCACATCCCACACCAGCCAGCCCAGCCCAAACCAGTCTAGGTAGCCCAGCCCAGCTCAGCCCAGTCCACTGAGCCCAGCCTGATAAGTCCAGCCCACTCTAGCTAGGCCAGCCCAGGTAAGCCCAGTCCAGCCAGCCAGCCAGCCCAACGAAATCAGCTCAGATATCACAGCAAGTTGAGACATCCCAGCCCAGAGCAGACATCCCAGCCCAGTGCAGCCCAGCCCTGACAGCCTGGACTAGCCATCCGCACCCAGACCTGCCCCGCCCAACCCAGCCAGGAGAACCCAGGCAAGCCTATCCAGCCCAGCCGAGCTGGCCCAGCCAACCCAGCCAATACAGCTCAGTCCAACCAGCCCTCTCCAGACAGGCCAGCCCATCCCACCCCAGACAACAAAGACAGCACAGTCCAGCCCAGCCAGTCCATTTCCATCCAGACCGTATAGGTGCATCCAATCTAGCTCCGCCCACCCAATGCAGCCAGCCCAGCCCAGCGCAGCCAGTACAACCAATTCAACCCAGCCCAGGCATCCCGGGCCTCTTCATCCATCCGGACCAATCAAAAGAAGGACTAAAGCATTACCAAGTGGATGGATCTGGGAGTCAAAAGAACCTGTGTTCTAATTACAGTTCGGCCACTTGTCTGCTCTGTGACCTTGGGCAAGTCGTTTAACTTCCCTATGCCTCTGTTCCCTCATCTGTTAAATCAATCAATCGTATTTATTGAGCGCTTACTGTGTGCAGAGCACTGTACTAAGCGCTTGGGAACTACAAGTTGACAACATATAGAGGCGGTCCCTACCGAACAGTGGGCTCACAGTCTGGAAGACTGTGTTAAATGAGGACTGTGAGCCCCATGTGAGACAGGGACTATGTCCAACCTGATTTGCTTATATCCACCTCAACACTTAGTACAGTGTCTGGCACATAGTAAGCACTTAACAAATACCACAATTATTAATCACTATTCAAACAGTCCAGGAACCCCAGTCAAGCCCAGACAGCCCAGCCCGGACCAGCCCAGACAGTCCAGCCCATCCGGGCCAGCCCAGTCGAGTCCAGCCAGTCCAGCAACCCACCCCAGGAAGTTCAGAATTGGCCAGCCCAGACCTGCAAGCCCAGCTCAGCCAAGCCCACAAAGGGCAGACCAGTACATCCAGCTCAGTGATGCCATCTTAAATCAGACCAGACCAACCCAGCCAGTCCAGCCAGTTCAGCCCCAGCAGCCCAGTCCAACCAGCCTAGCCCACTCCAGCCAGCCAGTCCAGCCAGCCCAGACCAATGCAGACGGCCCAATCCAGCCAGCCCACCGCAGCCCAATGTAGACAGTCCAGCCCAGCGAAGTTCAGCCCACTCCATTCCACTCCAGCCAGCAGAGCCCAGCCCAGCCCAGCCAAGTCAGCTTAGCCTAGCCAGGTCACTACAGGAAGCTCAGACCATTCCAGCCCTTCCAGTAGAGCCCAGTCCAACACAGATAGCCCATCCCAGGGAAGGCCAGCCCAGTCCAGCCCACACCGGACTTCCCAGCCCAGCCAGCTCAGCTCAGCAGGATAACAAAGCCCAGCACGGGCAAGCCCAGCCCATCCCATCCCAGCATAACAACCCCAAGCCAGCCAACCCAGTCCAACCCAGCCATCTCAGCACAAAGAAGCCTTGACCAGCCCAGCCAAGCCTAGAGTGGCCCAGCACAACCCCGGACAGCCAACTAGACCATCCCATTCCAGCCATCCAGCCGAAAAAAAAACGGTTCAGAGAGACCAGCCAATCTGACAGCACAGTCCAATCCAGACACCCTAGCCCAGCCAACCTAGTGCAGCCTTGCCAAGCCTAGCCCAGCCCAGAAAGCCCAGAAAGCCCAGACCATCCCAGTCAGCCCACTGCAGGCAGATCAACTCAGTGCAGCACTGCCAAATCCAGAGAAGCCAGCCCAGCCCAGCCCGGGAAACCCAGCCCACCCCAGTCCCACCACCACACTCCAGCCAGTCCAGCCAGCCCAGCAAAACCCAGCTGGACAAAACCCAGCTGCAGCTGGGCTTGAAGCTGAGGCTGGGCCTGGAGTACAAGTTGCAGCTGGAGCTGAGACTGGGCTGGTGCTAAGACTGGGGCTCAGACTGGGGCTCTAGCTGAGGGTAGGGATGCAACTGAGTCTGGGGCAGGATCTGGTGCTGAGCCTGGATCTGGGGCTGAAGTTGGAGCTGGAGCTAAGAGCCAGCCTAACCAGCCTAGCCAACCCAGGCCAGCCAAGAACAGCCAACACAGGCCAGCCAACACAGGCCAGACTAGCCCAGCCAGTCCAGCCCAGCCAACCCACCCCAGCCAGTCCAGCCAACCCAGATCAGCCAGTTGAGCTAACCCAGTCCAGTCCACCCAGCCCGGCCAGAACAGCAAAACCCAGCCAGCCCAACCCAGCCAGCCCAGCTCAGCAAAACGAGCCCAGCCCATTCGACTCCAACCAGCCAGCCACCCAAGAGGGCCCAGCCCATTCTACAGAGCCGAGCCCAACCAGCCCACCCAAGCTTAAAGCGGCCAACGCAGTCCAGCCCTTCCAGCCCAGACCAGCCCATCTAAACCAGCTCTTCCCACGCAGCCGGTCCTCTCCAGACAGCCTAGTTCAGCTCAGACATCCCACCCCAGTGTAGCCCAGCCCGAACAGCTCAAACCAATGTATCCCACCCCAGCACAAACAGTCCGCCCCTGGCAGCCCAGACCAGTCCATCCAGCCCAGCTCACTCAAACAAGCCCAGCCTAGTGCACTTTATCCAGTCCAGCCTAGCCCATCCCAGCCAACCCAGCCCAGCCCACTCCTGCCAGCCCACCCCAGATTAGCCATCAAATAACAGCTCTACTCTGCAAGCCCAGAATGGCCAAGTTTAGTCAACTCAGGTCAGCCCAGCCCAGCCCAGCCCAGCCCACTCCTGCCAGCCAGGCCAGAAAGCCCTGTCCAACCCAGAAATACCAGCCCTGTCCATCCTTCCCAGACCAGGGCAGCTCAGCCCAGCCCAGTCCAGCCCAGAGAGCCCTTCCCAATGAACCCAGCCCAACCTAACCTAACAAATCTATCCCAAGTCAGCCAAACCCACTCCAGTGAGCCTAGCCCAACTCAGCCAGCGAGGACAACCAAATAGCTCAGGCAGCCCAGCCCTGCCCAGATTGCCCAGACCAACACAGACAGTTCATCCCAGTGCAGCCCATCCCAGTGCAACCAGCCTAGCGCAGCCCTGCCCTGACCGAACCAAACAAGCCCCGCTAGCTAGTACAGCCAGTGCATCCCAGTTCACTCAGCCCAAACCATCCCACTAAAGCCTGCTAGGCCAGCGAGAGCAGCCCACTGCAGTCAGCCCAGTCCAGCCCGGTAAGCACAGCCCAGCTAAGCTCAGCACAGCACAGCCAGCCCATCATTCCAGCCCAGCGAGCTCAGCCCAGCCAGGCAAAAGCAGTGCAGCCCTGCCCAGGCCAGCCCAGTCAGCTAAGCCCAGCCCATGGCAGCCCAGCCCAGGCCCTACTGGCCAGCCCATCCTAGGCCAGCCAACCCAGCCCAGCTCAGACCACAATACCCAGCCCACCAACCTATCCACCCCAGACCATACAAGATCAGCACAGCAAAGCCATCACAGCCCAACTCAAACAACCTAGCTGCCACTCCAGCTTCAACTCCAGCTTCAGCTCCAGTCCCAGCCAGTCTCAGCCCCACACCCAGACCCAGCTCCTGCCCCAGGCTCAGCACCAGCTTCAGCCTTAGCTTCAGGCCAGCCTCAGAACAAACTCCAGCTCAGCTCCAGCTCCAACCTCAGTCCCAGATCCAGGCTTTGCACCAGATCCTGCCCCAGATTCAGTTGCATCCCCAACCTTAGCTAGATTCCCAGTCGTAGCATCATCCCCAGTCTCAGTTACAGCCCCAGTCCTAGCACCAGCCCCAGTCTCAGCTCCAGCTGCAACTTGTACTGCAGCCCCAGCCTCAGCTTCAGGCCTATCCTCAGCTCCATGTCCAGCCCCAGATCCAACCCCAGCCTCAGCTCCAGATCCAGCCTCAGCCCCAGCTCCAGCTCCAGCTCCAGCTCCAGCTCCAGCTCCAGCTCCAGACCCAGCTCCAGACCCAGCTCCAGTCCTACCTTCAGCCCCAGCCCCATAGTCTGCCCCAGACCTGTTCAGAGAGCCCAGTCCAGTCCAAACAGCCAATCTTATTTAAGCCCAGCTCAGCCCAACCAAAACAGCCCAGGAAGCCAGCCCAACCCAGATAGTCCAAACCAGTATAGCCTAACCCAATCAAGACAGCCCAGAGCAGCCGTGCCCAGTCCAGGCCAGCCCAGCCAGAGAAGAAAGCCCAGACATCCCATTCCAGCCAGCCAGTCCAGAAAATACCAACACAGCCCAACCGAAGCTGTCCACAGCCCATCCCAGCCAGCCCAACCCATCCAAACCACTCCCAGTCCAGCACAGGTAGTCCATCCCAACCAGCACAGCCCAACGCAGCCAACCCAGCCCTGCCTTACCCAGCCCAGCACAGATCACCCAGCCCCACCAACCCAGCCTGCCCATCCAGCCCAGCCAGCAGAACTCAGCTCAGCAAGCCCAACCAACCCAGCCCAAGCCAGACACCCCAGGCAAGCCCATTCCAACCACTCCAGCCAGCCCAGGAAGCAAAGCACAGCCCACCTTAAACCACCTCGGCCCAGACAGCGAGCTCAACCAAAACAGCTCAAGCAACCCAGTCCAGCTAACCCATTCCAATTTAGCCAGCCCATCCAGCCCAGTCCAGTCCTTCTATGCCAGCCCAGAACAGCCCACCCAGCCTAGCCAACTGAAGCCGGCCTAGCCACCTCAGCCCAGCCCAGCCACTCCAGCGCAGCCCAGGTAGCCTAGCCCAACCCAGTCCATCCTAATCCAGCCAGTCAAGCCCAGGCCAGTCAGCCCAGTCCATCCCAGTCCAGCCCAGCGCAGTCTAGCCCATCTAGCCCAACCAACTCAGATCAGGCCAGCCAAGCTCGGACAGCCCAGCCAGTCAAGCCAATCCCAGCCCAGAAAGCCTAGCCCAGCCTAGTACAGCTCAGTACAGACCAGTCCAGCCCACATCGGTCTAGCCCAGCCAGTCCAGTCCAGATTCATTCATTCATTCAATAGTATTTATTGAGCACTTACTGTGTGCAGAGCACTGTACTAAGCTCTTGAGAAGTACAGGTCGGCAACATATGGAGACGGTCCCTACCTAACAACGGGCTCACAGTCCAGAAGGGAAGGATCAGTACAGCCTCTCCCAGCCAGCGCAGATAGCCTAGGCCAGCCCAGCCCAGACCTAGGTTCTAATCCCAGTTCCTCCACAAATCCGCTGAGTGACTTTGGACAAGTCACTTACTTCTCTGTGCCTCCGTTATCTCATCTGTAAATTAGAGATTAGGACTATGAGCCCTAGGTGGAACATGGACCGTGTCCAACATGATTTTCTTATATCTACTCCTGCGCTTAGTATAGTACCTGACATTTAACAGATACAATTTTAAAAAAAGATGTCTGGATTTCTTCCAACAGCGCTCTGCAGCTTGGGCACCTAAGTGGTGGAAGCGTACTCTGGAGCATCTACAGGGTTTGCAGGTTAGTGTTACGAGACCGATGGAGGGACAGGGGAGCAAGGGGGGTGAATTCAGTGGGGAGATGGCGTTTAGTGTGTCACATTGTGCGTCAAGAGAAGGTAGTTTGGGTACAGAGACCAAATGGGGTAGAATGGCTGTAAAATTCATTGGAGGGTTAAAAGGATGAAGGTTTCTGTGAGGGAAAAGGACAGATTTGTAGCTGCTGAATGTATGGGACAGAGAGCATATGCGTAGGCTGTGGTCAGACAGAGAAATTTCAGAATTGATGAAGTTAGAGATTGTACAGTTACCGGAGATTACAAAATCACGTGTGTGTGCAAGTTAATGAGCGTGTGAGGTGTGGCGGAGCAGGAGTTCACTGGAGTACAGGAGTGAGAGCAGGTGGACAGTAGAAGGATCATCGGGGACATCCACATGAATATTAAACTCCCCAAGGATCAATGTAAGGATGGAGACTGAGAGAAGTATTGTGAAAAAGGGATCAAAATGATGCAGAAAGTTGGAGGTGGAGACTGGAGAACTGTAGATGATCATGACTAGTAATTGGAGTGGATGGTAAAGACAGATGATATGGGCTTCAAAGGAAGGGAAATAAAGGGATGGGGAAGTTGGGATGGTGCGAAACAGCACTGGGGAGCGAGAAGAAAGATGACTCTTTCTTCCTTCCCAGTGAGTCTGAGGTGGTCGGAGAAGATGATGTTCTCTAGAGAGAACAGCAGGGGAGACTGTGTCATCTGGGATGACCCAGCTTTCAGTGATGGCGAAGAGGAGCAGTGACTGCATCAGGAACGGGTCAATATTGAAGAAATGCTTCCCCATGATGGAGTGAAATTTCCATAGGCCACAGACTAACAGATCTGTGCATCTTTGGAGGGCATGTTTAAGTGATAGTAGGGCAGAGTGTTGCATTCAGCTTAGGTGTGATTGTCTCTCTTTGTCTGTACATGTCACCTCTCCTGGAATAGGAATGAATTCATTGTGGCTATAGACGAAAGGGCTGGGAAGCTGGAGGTTGTGGGGTCGCAGTACCATGCAAAGATGCCCTTTGTCCAGCTGAATATTGGCTACCCGAGCCTTCTGCGAGCGCCTCAAAACGGCCTCTAGACAGGCCGTGGGGCACGTCGGGGATAGTGGTTCTGTAGGCGGACGTGATCGCTGTCCAGAGAGAGCATCGGACTATGACTCTCAGAGGTCGTTGGGTCTCAAGCCTCCTCAGGAGGAAGTAGAATATAGTGTTTCCCCATAAAAAGAAAGTTATCTGCAAACCCCTACCCTTCTCCCTCCTGCTATGAGACCACTGATTCTCCTGGAGGCAATAGTGTCTAGTGATTTAGATGTGGGCTTCAGCTATTGACAGAGCACATTATTTTACATATCAATCTCTGCCTATCTTCACACCAACCGAGCTCCTGTTTGTCCTAAATGCTAACCTCTTTGCTCTCAAGGACCCAAGGACCTGCACCTCTCGCCCACATCCTGCCTCTAGCCTGGAACGTCCTCCCTACTCATATCTGGTAATCTCTTGAAGCTTTGTATAAATATACTACATTGGGTATTGCTTGCTGCAATCGCCCTACCGTGAAAATGTAGGCAGAGACCATGTCTAACAAGTTTGTCATATGGTACTTTCACAAGTGTACAGTACAGTGCTCTGCACGCAGTTAGTTCTCAGTAAATACCCTTGATTGAAAGATGCAAATCGAACTTCTACTGTTCATGAAAATTCAGGGCTTTTGGAAAAAAACACCATTATATTTGTGTCATATTCAAACTCATGAGTAGGTCCATATGTAGAGTAACTGATAAAAATGAATCTTTAAGTTTCTTACCCATGAAAAATATTTTTACTTGACTTTTGGTAGTCTTGAAAAACTTCCTTGACCTTCAAGTGTTTTTTCTTAACTTTTCAATTTTGTTGGGCCTAGTACCGTGCTCTGCACACAGTAAGCGCTCAATAAATATGATTGAATGAATAGCAGTTACTCTCCCTTGCTTCAAAGACTTACTGAAGGCACGTCTCCTCCAAAAGGCCTTCCCTGAGTTAGCCTTCTTTTCCCTTCAATTTCCCTCTGCATCTCCCTGACTAGTTCCTTTTATTCATCCTCCTCCCAGCCCCACCGCACTTATGTGCTTATCTGTACGTTATTCATTTATATTAATGTCTGTCTCCACCTCTGGACTGTAAGCTCGTTGTGGGCATGAAATGTGTCTGCTTATTTTTATATTGCATCTCCTAAGCGATTTGTACAGTGCTGTGCACACAGTAAAGCACTCAATAAAAATGATCATTCATTCAATCGTATTTATTGAGCGCTTACTGTGTGCAGAGCACTGTATTAAGCGCTTGGGAAGTACAAGTTGGGAACATATAGAGACGGTCCCTACCCAACAGTGGGCTCACGGTCTAGAAGGGGGAGACAGACAACTAAAGAAAACATATTAACAAAATGAAAGAAATAGAATAAATATGTACAACTAAAATTAATAAAGAAATGAATAGAGTAATAAATATGTACAAACATATACACATATATGCAGGTGCTGTGGGGAGGGGAAAGAGGTAAGGCGGGGAGGATGGGGAGGGGGAGGAGGGGGAGAGGAAGGAGGGGGCTCAGTCTGGGAAGGCCTCCTGGAGGAGGTGAGCTCTCAGTAGGGCTTTGAAGGGAAATCAATTAACTGACTGACTGCACACAATTCAACAAACTCCTCAGGGAATCACCAGACTAAGTAGCTATTGTTGAAAAGGCCCTTGTTATCACCAAGTTACATTAACGACAACCTCATTGGCACCTACTCAGCCCACCCATGCTAGTTGGCTGTTCACTACTCCCCCCTGGTATCTCTGCTCCCTGATCCCCTTAACAGGTCCACCCTACTCAAGCACATGATAGTTTGTACCTGCTCTTTATGACATCATTATCTGCCAATTTTATTATTGCCGTAGCTTGTTAATTGTTTAACTACCCCCTGTGATGCCATCGCCTACTTATATCATTGTTACTGTTTTATCGCTTCTGCATCTCAATTGTTAACCTCCCGCTGTACTGTCACTCGCCCTGCTGACCTCACCATAAACTTTCAATTCCCTTGTTCCCAACTGCCATTCAAATTCCTCACCTTCCCCTTCCCCTCTCCCACCCAGCTTTTCCCTCCCTCTCCCCCACCAAGACCACACCCCCTCACCCCCTACCAAGGATCCCTCTGTACCAGCGCCAGTCCTCCGCTCCTCCCTCCCAGCCCCCTCCCTCCCCTTCTCCCCGCCCCCACCCCATCCCAGTTCTCCTTTCCCATCTCCACCCCTCTTCCCATTCTCCCCGCCTAGGCCCCCGCCAACTCATCCCAATCCAAACCCTCCCCACCCCTCGCACTCTTCCCGCTCCCTCCCCTCCCTCGGCAGCTGCTGCCAGGCGTGGCCTCTGGAACCCCCGCTCCGTTTTAAATAAGATCCCTTTCATCCTGGACCTATTCCTTTCCAGCTCTCTACTCCTCCTCACCCTAACTGAAACATGGTTGTCTCCGGACGACACAGTCTCTTCCGCTGCTCTCTCCAGTGGAGGCCTCTTCTTCTCCCACTCCCCCAGACTCACCAGAAAAGGAGGAGGTGTCGGTTTCCTTCTCGCCTCCCAATGTCGCTTTCGCACTATCTCTCCTCCCCCTTCCCTTTCCTTCCCTTCCTTTGATGCCCACATTATTCGCCTCTACCACCCCGTTCAGATTCTTGTAGCCGTCATCTACCGCCCCCCCGGCCCCAACTCCAACTTCTTGGAGCAGCAGCGTGGCTCAATGGAAAGAGTCCGGGCTTTGGAGTCAGAGGTCATGGGTTCAAATCCCGACTCCGCCATTTGTCAGCTGTGTGACTTTGGGCAAGTCACCTAACTTCTCTGGGCCTCAGTTACCTCATCTGTAAAATGGGGATTAAGATTGTGAGCCCCACGTGGGGCAACCCGATCACCTTGTATCCTTCCCAGCGCTTAGAACAGTGCTTTGCACATAGTAAGCGCTTAACAAATGCCGTCATTATTTATTTATTTATTTATTCTTTAACGATTTTGACCCCTTCCTCACCTTCCTTCTCTCCTTTTCCATGCCCACTCTCATCCTCGGAGACTTCAACATCCACATGGATATCCCTGATGACTCCTCTGCCGCCGGCCTTCTATCTCTCCTCGACGCTGCCAACCTCTTGCTCCACCCCACCTCACCCACTCACCAACTTGGTCATACCCTCGACCTCATCATCTCCTACCGCTGCACTGTGTCCACCCTCACCAACTCTGAAATCCCTCTCTCTGATCATAATCTTCTCACCTGCCTCCTCACTCACACTCCTTTCCCCTGTAAATCCATATTCCTCCCTCACAGAGATCTCCGCTCTCTTGACCCCATCCGTCTTTCTGAGCGCCTCACACCCCACCTCGCCTCCCTCTCCTCTCTGCCCAGTCTTGATGATAAGATTACTGCTCTTAACTCTACCCTTTCTACTCAGTTAGACTCACTCGCTCTCCTTTCCCTTCGCCGCTCTCGTACCAGAAACCCACAGCCCTGGATCACTGTCACTGTCCGCCTCCTTCGCTCTTATGCTCGAGCTGCCGAACGCTGCTGGCGAAAGTCTAAACACCATGCCCACCTCGTTCACTTCAAGTTTATCTTTTCCTGCCTTAACTCGGCCTTCTCCTCTGCCAGAAAAAAACTATTTCTCCTCCCTTATTGACACCCATGCCCATCATCCCCGCCAGCTCTTCCGTACATTCAACTCCCTTCTCAGGTCCCCGGTTCCTCCCTCTCCTCCTTCCCTCACCCCCAACGATCTGGCCTACTACTTCATTAACAAAATTAAATCCATCAGGTCCGACCTCCCCAAAGTCACTCCCCCCCCCCCTTCTCTAACCCCCCGGCTCTCAACACTCTCTGCTACTCTCCCATCCTTCCCAGAAGTATGCTCAGAGGAGCTCTCCTCCCTCCTCTCAAGTGCTACTCCGGCCACCTGTGCTTCTGACCTCATTCCCTCTCATCTCATGAAATCTCTCGCTCCATCCCTTCTCCACTCCTTAACTTCCATCTTCAACCGCTCACTCTGAACTGGTTCCTTCCCCTCTGTCTTCAAACATGCCCATGTCACTCCGATCCTAAAAAACCCCTCTCTTGACGCCACCTCACCTTTTAGTTATCGCCCCATATCCCTCCTACCATTCCTTTCCAAACTCTTTGAACGAGTTCTCTACACGCGCTGCCTCGAATGCCTTAAAACCAACTCTCTCCTCGACCCCCTCCAGTCTGGCTTCCATCCAACTACATTCCACGGAATCTGCCCTCTCAAAGGTCACCAATGAATCCTGCTTGCCAGATCCAACGGCTCATACTCTATCCTAATCCTCCTCGACCTCCCAGCTGCCTTCGACACTGTGGACCACCCCCTTCTCCTCAACACGCTATCCGACCTTGGCTTCACAGACTCCGTCCTCTCCTGGTTCTCCTCTTATCACTCCGGTCGTTCATTCTCAGTCTCTTTGGCAGGCTCCTCCTCCCCCTCCCATCCCCTTCCTGTGGGGATACCCCAAGGTTCAGTTCTTGGTCCCCTTCTGTTCTCAATCTACACTCACTCCCTTGGTGTCCTCATTCTCTCCTACGGCTTCAACTATCATCTCTACGCTGATGACAACGAGATCTACATCTCTGCCCCTGCTCTCTCCCCCTCTCTCCAGGCTCGCATTTCCTCCTGCCTTCAGGACATCTCCATCTGGATGCCTGCCCGCCACCTAAAACTCAACATGTCCAAGACTGAACTCCTTGTCTTCCCTCCCAAACCCTGCCCTCTCCCTGACTTTCCCATCTCTGTTGACGGCACTACTATCCTTCCCGTCTCACAAACCCGCAATCTTGGTGTCTTCCTTGACTCCGCTCTCTCATTCACCCCTCAAATCCAAGCCGTCACCGAAACCTGCCGGTCTCAGCTCCGCAACATGGCCAAGATCCGCCCTTTCCTCTCCCTCCAAACCGCTACCCTGCTCGTTCAAGCTCTCATCTTATCCCGTCTGGACTACTGCATCAGCCTTCTCTCTGATCTCCCATCCAAGTGTCTCTCCCCACTTCAATCCATACTTCATGTTGCTACCCGGATTGTCTTTGTCCAGAAACGCTCTGGGCACGTTACTCCCCTCCTCAAAAATCTCCAGTGGCTACCAATCAATCTGCGCATCAGGCAGAAACTCCTCACCCTGGGCTTTAAGGCTCTCCATCACCTCGCCCCCTCCTACCTCACCTCCCTTCTCTCCTTCTACAGCCCACCCCGCACCCTCCACTCCTCTGCTGCTAATCTCCTCACCGTACCTCGTTCTCGCCTGTCCCGCCATCGGCCCCCGGCTCACGTCATCCCCCGGGCCTGGAATGCCCTCCCTCTGCCCATCCGCCAAGCTAGCTCTCTTCCTCTCTTCAAGGCCCTACAGAGAGCTCACCTCCTCCAGGAGGCCTTCCCAGACTGAGCCCCTTCCTTCCTCTCCCCCTCGTCCCCCTCTCCATCCCCCCATCTTACTTCCTTCCCTTCCCCACAGAACCTGTATATATGTATATATGCTTGTATATATTTATTACTCTTTTTATTTATTTATCTTACTTGTACATATCTATTCTATTTATTTTATGTTTTTAGTATGTTCGGTTTTATTTTCTGTCTCCCCCTTATAGACTGTGAGCCCGCTGTTGGGTAGGGACTTTCTCTATATGTTGCTGACTTGTATTTCCCAAAGGCTTAGAACAGTGCTCTGCACACAGTAAGCGCTCAATAAATACGATTGACTGATTGATCTCACCCCACCGCTTACATTTCCTCGATGCCACCGTGTTCCCTCAAACCCAGCTCTCCAGTCAGTCCATCCCAGATCTGCTCTCCCAACACATTTGCCCTTCCCCCTCCTCCTCCTCCATCCAACCCCTCTCTACCCGTTTTGTAATCCCCACCCCTCCCCCACCCCAATTTTGTAATCCTGTCCCAGCACCACCCTTCGTCCCCCTCCCCTTACACCAGCCCATCAACTCACTTACAACCAACACCCCCCCCACACCCCTCGCCCCGTCCCCTCCCCAGAACACCCTCCCCAGCCTCAGCCAAGTCTGGCCTGAGGAACCCCTGCTCTATCATATGGACACTTCCCTATATTATTGAACTGTTCCATACCTAAGCAGTGCTCCTCCTAGCCAACACTGAAACCGCACTCTCCCCCGATGACATGGTCTCCCCTGAAGCCCACTCTAAAGGGAGCTTCATCTTCACCCAATCCCTCAGATTCAATGAGAAAGGGGAAGATGATTTCTCCCCAGTGCCTCTTTTGCATCATTGCACCGCCCCCATCCCTTTCTTTCCCTTCTTTCAGAGCCCATATCATCTGCCTCTACCACCCACTCCAGATTCTAGTAATGGTCATCTACCGACTCCCAGGCCCTACCTCCAACGCTTTTAACCAGTTTGATCCCTTTCTCACAGCCTTCTTTTTTCTCCATTCCTACATTGATCCTTGGGGACTTCAATATCCACAAAGATGTTCTTGATGACCCTCACACTGCTGTTTTCTATTGCTCCTCAACTCCACTGACCCCCTGCTCCACTCCCAGCTCGCCCACTCACCAACTTGGACATACACTTCAACTCATCATCTCTAGCCACTGAAAACTCTTTACTGTCCCTAACTCTGAAATCCCTCTATCTGACCATAACCAGCTCATCTGCTTTCTCTTTCACTCACCTCATCTCCACAACTCCACCACAGAGTCCTCTGAACTTCTGACCCCATCCAGTTTTCTCAAGTTATAATGCCTCATTTAGCCTCCATACCTAAACTACCTCCCTTGATGACCAAATTGGCTCTCTCAACACCACCCTCCCTGCTGAACTCAACTCACTCACTCCCTTATCCCTTCATCGGCCTCATGCCAACGCACAGCCCTGGATATCCTCAACAGTCTGCCTCCTTCGCTCTTGTGCACGAGCCGCTAAACAGTGCTAGTGGAAATCTAAATATCAGGCCGACCTCGTCCACTCCAAGTTTATACTTGCATGCTTTAACTCTGCCCTCTCCTCTGCTTGGCAAAATCATTTCTCCATCCTTATCGACACCCAAGTCCATTGTCCTCGCCAGTTGTTCCAGTCGTTCAACTCCCTCCTCAAACTCCCTATCCCACTGCCTCTTCCATCCCTTACCCTAATACTCTGGAGACCTACTTTACTGAGAAAATTGAAACCATCAAGCATGATTGCCCTAAAATCTCTCTTCCCCCTGCCTCTTCTTCAACTCTCCCCTTTTTCCCAGGAGTAGCTCAAGAGGATTACAGGAGAATAGTGAGGTGGGTGTTTGGCACTGACCCAGTGGCTGATTCTGGAATTGGGACTGGGGCTCTATGCAGGTCACTGGTTCTGTTTGACTTGACTGTGGGACCAAAAAGACCCAGGGCCTGAACTGAATAGATGGGTTAAACCTTATTCTTGACAGTCCAAAACGGTTTAAGATTTCGTCTGCCTCTGAAGCTTGTAAGAATGTGTTTCTTGTTCTAGGTCACTCTTTACTATAGAGGGATGACCAGGTGCATTGCCCCTTCCATTAGATTTCTAACCTTAGAACCTCAGACCTTTACTTTAAATGCTTTCCCTAGACAGTGGGCTCACCCTCTGGAAGGTGGAGACAGAACAAAACAAAACATATTCACAAAATAAATAGAATAAATAAGTACAAATAAAATAAATAGAGTAATAAATACGTACAAACATATATACACAAATACACGTGCTGTGGGGAGGGGAATATCGCACTTTCCAAGTGCTTGGTACAGTGCTCTGCACACAGTAATCGCTCAATAAATACGATTGAATGAATGAATGCATTTATTTTACTTGTACATATTTATTCTATTTATTTTGTTTGGTTTATATGTTTTGTTTTGTTGTCTGCCTCCCCCTTCTGGACTGTGGGCCCGTTGTTGGGTAGGGACCGTCTCTATATGTGGCCAACTTGTACTTCCCAAGCGCTTAGTCCAGTGCTCTGCACACAGTAAGCGCTCAATAAATACGATTGAATGAATGGATGCATTTATTTTACTTGTACATATGTATTCTATTTATTTTATTTGGTTTATATGTTTTGTTTTGTTATTTGTCTCCCCCTTCTATCAATCAATCAATCAATCAATCAATCGTATTTATTGAGCGCTTACTATGTGCAGAGCACTGTACTAAGCGCTTGGGAAGTACAAATTGGCATCACACAGAGACAGTCCCTACCCAACAGTGGGCTCACAGTCTAAAAGGGGGAGACAGAGAACAGAACCAAACATACCAACAAAATAAAATAAGTAGGATAGAAATGTACAAGTAAAATAAATAAATAAATAGATAAATAGAGTAATAAATATGTACAACCATATATACATATATACAGGTGCTGTGGGGAAGGGAAGGAGGTAAGACGGGGGGATGGAGAGGGGGACGAGGGGGAGAGGAAAGAAGGGGCTCAGTCTGGGAAGGCCTCCTGGAGGAGGTGAGCTCTCAGCAGGGCCTTGAAGGGAGGAAGAGAGCTAGCTTGGCGGAGGGGCAGAGGGAGGGCATTCCAGGCCCGGGGGATGACGTGGGCCGGGGGTCGATGGCGGGACAGGCGAGAGCGAGGTACAGTGAGGAGATTAGTGGTGGAGGAGCGGAGGGTGCGGGCTGGGCAGTAGAAGGAGAGAAGGGAGGTGAGGTAGGAGGGGGCGAGGTGATGGAGAGCCTTGAAGCCCAGGGTGAGGAGTTTCTGCTTGATGCGCAGATTGATCGGTAGTCATTGGAGGTTTTTGAGGAGGGGAGTAATATGTCCAGAGCGTTTCTGGACAAAGATAATCCGGGCAGCAGCATGAAGTATGGATTGAAGTGGAGAGAGACACGAGGATGGGAGATCAGAGAGAAGGCTAGTGCAGTAGTCCAGACGGGATAGGATGAGAGCTTGAATTAGCAGGGTAGCAGTTTGGATGGAGAGGAAAGGGCGGATCTTGGCAATGTTGCGGAGCTGAGACCGGCAGGTTTTGGTGACGGCTTGGATGTGAGGGGTGAATGAGAGAGCGGAGTCGAGGATGACACCAAGGTTGCGGGCTTGTGAGACGGGAAGGATGGTAGTGCCGTCAACAGAGATGGGAAAGTCAGGGAGAGGACAAGGTTTGGGAGGGAAGACCAGGAGCTCAGTCTTCGACATGTTGAGCTTTAGGTGGCGGGCGGACATCCAGATGGAGATGTCCTGAAGGCAGGAGGAGATGCGAGCCTGGAGGGAGGGGGAGAGAGCAGGGGCAGAGATGTAGATCTGGGTGTCATCAGCGTAGAGATGATAGTTGAAGCCGTGGGAGCGAATGAGGTCACCAAGGGAGTGAGTGTAGATTGAGAACAGAAGGGGACCAAGCACTGAACCTTGGGGAACCCCCACAGTAAGAGGATGGGAGGGGGAGGAGGAGCCTGCAAAAGAGACTGAGAAGGAACGACCGGAGAGATAAGAGGAGAACCAGGAGAGGACGGAGTCTGTGAAGCCAAGGTCAGATAACGTGTTGAGGAGAAGGGGGTGGTCCACAGTGTCAAAGGCAGCTGAGAGGTCGAGGAGGATTAGGACAGAGTATGAGCCGTTGGATTTGGCAAGCAGGAGGTCATTGGTGACCTTTGAGAGCGCAGTTTCCGTGGAATGAAGGGGACGGAAGCCAGACTGGAGGGGGTCGAGGAGAGAGTTGTTGTTGAGGAATTCTAGGCAGCGCGTGTAGACAACTCGTTCAAGGAGTTTGGAAAGGAATGGTAGGAGGGATATGGGACGATAACTAGAAGGTGAGGTGGGGTCAAGAGAGGGTTTTTTTAGGATGGGAGAGACATGGGCATGTTTGAAGGCAGAGGGGAAGGAAGCAGTGGAGAGTGAGCGGTTGAAGATGGAAGTTAAGGAGGGGAGAAGGGATGGAGCGAGAGATTTCATAAGATGAGAGGGAATGGGGTCAGAAGCACAGGTGGCCGGAGTAGCACTTGAGAGGAGGGAGGAGAGTTCCTCTGAGGATACCGCTGGGAAGGATGGGAGAGTAGCAGAGAGTGTTGAGAGCCGGGGGGATGGAGAAAGTGGGGAAGAGACTTTGGGGAGGTCGGACCTGATGGATTTAATTTTGTTAATGAAGTAGGAGGCCAGATCGTTGGGGGTGAGGGAAGGAGGAGGGGGAGGAACCGGGGGCCTGAGAAGGGAGTTGAATGTACGGAAGAGCTGGCGGGGGTGATGGGCATGGGTGTCAATAAGGGAGGAGAAATAGTTTTGTCTGGCAGAAGAGAGGGCTGAGTTAAGGCAGGAAAGGATAAACTTGCAGTGAACGAGGTTGGCATGGTGTTTAGATTTTCGCGAGCAGCGTTCAGCAGCTCGAGCATAAGAGCGAAGGAGGCGGACAGTGGCAGTGATCCAGGGCTGTGGGTTAGTGGTGCGAGAGCGGCGAAGGGAAAGGGGAGCGAGCGAGTCTAGCTGAGTAGAAAGGGTAGAGTTGAGAGCAGTAATCTGATCATCAAGACTGGGTAGAGAGGAGAGGGCGGCGAGGTGGGGTGTGAGGCGCTCCGAAAGATGGGTGGGGTCCAGAGAGCGGAGATCTCTGTGAGGGAGTAATACGGATTTACAGGGGAAAGGAGTGTGAGTGAGGAGGCAGGTGAGAAGATTATGATCAGAGAGAGGGATCACAGAGTTGGTGAGGGTGGACACAGTGCAGCGGTAGGAGATGATGAGGTCGAGGGTATGACCAAGTTGGTGAGTGGGTGAGGTGGGGTGGAGGAAGAGGTTGGCAGCGTCAAGGAGAGATAGAAGGCGGGCGGCAGAGGAGTCGTTAGGGATATCCATGTGGATATTGAAGTCTCCGAGGATCAGAGTGGGCATGGAGAAGGAGAGAAGGAATGTGAGGAAGGGGTCAAAGTCGTTAAAGAAGTTGGAAGTGGGGCCCGGAGGGCGGTAGATGACGGCTACAAGAATCTGGAGGGGGTGGTAGAGGCGAATAATGTGGGCTTCAAAGGAAGGGAAGGAAAGGGAAGGGGGAGGAGGGATAGTGCGAAAGCGACATTGGGGGGCGAGAAGGAAACCGACACCTCCTCCTTTTCCGGTGAGTCTGGGGGAGTGGGAGAAGAAGAGGCCTGCACTGCAGAGAGCAGCAGAAGAGATCGTGTCGTCCGGCGACAGCCATGTTTCAGTTAGGGCGAGGAGGAGTAGAGAACTGGAAAGGAAAAGGTCCAGGATGAAAGGGATCTTACTTAAAACGGAGCGGGGGTTCCAGAGGCCACACTTGGCATCAGCTGTCGAGGGTGGGGAGGGAGGGGGAAGGGTGCGAGGGGTGGGGAGGGTTTGGATTGGGATGAGTTGGCGGGGGCCTGGGCGGGGAGAGTGGGAAGGGGGGTGGCGATGGGAAAGGAGAACTGGGATGGGGTGGGGACGGGGAGAAGGGGAGGAGGGGGGCTGGGAGGGAGAAGCGGAGGACCTGCGCTGGTACAGAGGAATCCTTGGTAGGAGTTGAGGGGGAGCGGTCTTGGTGGGTGAGAGGGAGGGAAACAGCTGGGTGGGAGAGGGGAAGGGGAAGGTGAGGAATGGGAATGGCAGTTGGGAGCAAGGGAACTGAAAGTTCATAGTGAGGTCAGCAGGGCGAGTGACAGTACCGCGGGGGGTTAACAATTGAGATGCAGAAGCAATAAAACAGTAGCAATGATAAAAGTAGGCGATGGCATCACAGGGTGTAGTTGAGCAATCAATATGCTATGGCAATAATAGAATTGGCAGACAATGATGCCACAGAGAGCAGATACAAACTATTAAGAGCTGGAGTGGGGTGGGCCAGTTAAGGGGGGTCAGGGAGCAGAGATACCTGGGGAGGGGAGCGAACAGTCAACTAGCATGGGAGGGCTGAGGAGGTGTGAATGAGGTTGTCGTTAATGTAACATGTAACATGGTGCTAACATGGTGCTAACAAGGTGCTAACAAGGGCTTTTTACCCGGGTGCGGGGGATCTAGACAGTGAGCCCGCTGTTGGGTAGGGACCGTCTCTATATGTTGTCAACGTGTACTTCCAAAGCACTTAGTACAGTGCTCTGCACACAGTAAGCGCTCAATAAATACAACTGAATGAATGAATGAATCACTGATGGTTTTACTTCCTTATATTGCCTCTATAACGTATCTCTTATCATCATAATAATAATCATGATATTTGATGATAATGATAATAATAATACTTGCTATGTGTTTATTATATGCCAGGCATTTTTCTAAGCGCTAAGATAGATACAAGGTAATCAGGTTGGACACAGTCCCTGTCCCAAATTGGGCTCTCAAATTAATCTCTGTTTTACAGATGAGGTAACTGACGCAGAGAGAAGTGAAGTGACCTTCCCAAAGTCACACAGCAGATACGTGGCAGAACTGAGATTAAAACTCACTGCCTCTCACTCCCAGGAGAGTGCTCTTTCCACTAGGCAACACTGCTTCCCAGTTTAGAGGGAAAGACAAGTATTAAAATAAATTAGATAAGAACACGAGCGAGGTGGAGTTAAGGGTGGGGGTAAATAGAGAGTACAAATCCAAGCAAGCATGATGCAGAAAGGAGACGTAGTAAAGGAAATGAATGCTTAGTCGAGGAAGGTCTCTGAGAGGACTGTGATTTTAATAAGGCTATAAAGGTGGGGAGAGCGATCGTCTGTTGGATATGGAGTGGGGGAGATGTAAGCAAAGGGATAGGAGCAAGACCAAGATATATATCTGGTTTATTTAACACCTGCCTCCCTCTCTAGATGGTAAACTCTCACAAGCCCTTAGCGCAAAGTAAATGTTCAAATTGTATTTGAAGCGTTGATTACCTAGAACTGACCCATACGGGAGACAATATGAAATCAACATGAAGAACAATAAACCGTAAATGAAGGGGCTTAAGACTTGCAAAAACATTTAGGATACAGTTATGAAGCTCTAGTACAGAAATCCATGGGAAAGGATAACAGAAAAATTCCAAGAAAAACACAACGATGTAGTGTACCTCAGGCTGCTGGTTATAGTAGGAAGTCAACGAGGTAAGATAGAAGGGGGCAATGCGATGGAATGCTTTAAAGTCTGTGGTAAAGAATTTCTGTTTGATGTGGAGGTGGATGGGCAACTACTGGAGATTCTTGGAATGGTAAACATGGTATGAATTTTTTTTAGAAAAATGATTAGGGCATTGGATGAATTATGGATTGGAGTGGGGACTCATACTTGTCCTGGTTCCCAGTGTTGTTTTTCAGGTTCTGATTTTCTGGAAGGATCTTCCTTTGTTTAAATATTTAATTCCCTCTATGAAACCTAGCAGAATCTTCTGAGTCCTTTCCCAAGTTCCAGAACCTTCCTAGAGGATGCGTTCATTCATTTATTCAATCGTATCGACTGAGTGCTCACTATGTGCTGAGATTGTACTAAGCGTTTGGGAAAGTACAATACAGAAATAAAGAGAGACAATCCCTGCCCACAACGAGCTCACAGTCTAGAGGGGGAGACAGACATCAATATAAGTAAACAGACAACAATATAAATAAATAAAATTACAGATAGAGGCATAAATACTGTGGGGCAGGGAGGGGGAATGAGCAAAATGAGCAAGTCAGGTTGACGTGGAAGGGAGTGAAAGTTGAGGAAAAGTTGGGCTTAGTCCGGGAAGGCCTCCTGGAGGAGATGGGCCTTCAGTAAGGCTTTGAACGGGGAGAGTAATTGTCTGGAAGATTTGAGGAGGGAGGGTGTTCCAGGCTAGAGGTAGGACGTGGGCCAGGGGTTGACAGCAATACAAGAGAGATCAAGGCAAACCAGAGGAGCGAAGGATGCGGGCTGGGTTGTAGGAGAGACAGGAGTTATGTTAAGAGGGGGCAAGGTGAAGAAGAGCTTTAAAGCCAATGGTGAGGAGTTTTTGCTTGATACGGAGGTGTACAGGCAACCACTGGAGCTTTTGAGGAGGGGAGTGACCTGCCCTGACAGTTTCCACAGGAAGATCATACGGGCAACGGAGTGAAGTAAAGACTGGAGTGGGGAGAGGAAGGAGGTTGGAATGTGAGAAAGGAGGATGATATAGTAATCTAGGCGGGATAGGATGAGTGACTGAACTAACGCGGTAGACGTCTGGATGGAGAGGAAAGGGCGTATTTTAGAAATGTTGTGAAGGTGGGATCGACAGGATTTGGTGTTCGATTTGATATGTGTGTTGAATGAGAAAGCGGAGTCAAGGATGAACGCTAACATTGCAAGTTTGTGAGACAGGAGGAATGGTTGTGCCATCTAGAGTGACGGAAAAGTTTGGGAGAGGACAGGTTTGGGGGGAAGATAAAGAGCTCTGTTTTGGACATGTTAAATTTGAGCTGGTGGGAGGACATCCAAATAGAGATGTCTTGAAGGCAGGAAGGCATGCGAGCCTGGAGAGAGGGAAAGATAAGAGTGGCGTAGATGTAGATTTGGGTAACATCCGTATAGAGATATTAGTTGAAGCCTTTGGAGCGAATGAGTTCTCCATGAGAATGAGTGTAGATGGGCAATAGAAGAGGACCAAGAATTGAACCTTGAGGGGCCCCCACAGTTAGGGGTTAGGGGGCAAACGAGGAGCCCGCAAAGAAGACTGAGAATGAACGGCCAGAGAGGTAAGAGAAAAACTAGCGGAGGATAGAATCAGTGAAGGCAAAGTTGGATAACGAATCCAGGAGAAGGGGATGGTCCACAGTGTCGGAGGCAGCTGAGAGGTCGAGGATGGAGTAGAAGCCGTTGGATTTGGCAAGAAGGAGATCATTGGTGAACTCTGAGAGGGGGGTTTCAGTGGAGTGAAGGGGACTGAAGCCAAATTGGAGGGGGTCCGGGAAAGAGTTGTAGGAGAGGAATTTGAGGCAGAGGGTGTTGACAACTCCCTCAAGGAGTTTGCAGAGGAAACTAGACGGCGTCCGGGGCCCTCTCACAGCCCGAATGCTCCCTGCATATGACCGTCTTAGTGAATGATCGTCAGGAAATCTTCTTCCGTAGCTCCCGAGGGACCTATCCCAGGCCCCTCTCCCCGCTGACCCTGTTAGACCGAGGCCCGCGCCTGATTCACAGCCGTGAGTGCTCTGCCAGTGCCAATGTTCTGCCCACAAGAAGCGCTCTGTCATACCCTCCACGCCCTGCTGCTTCTGCACAGAGAACACCGCTCATCGAGTAACAGGCCTCATGGAAGCCCCGAGCGAGACCCTCCCCAGCCCAACAGGCCATTGTGGCACGGCCTCTCCCCCGGACGACCCCCACCGATTCCAAACCCACAGACGCTCCTTCCTAGGATCGGGGTGGATCACAGACTCTGTGCTAGACGCTGAGAAGTCAATTCACGTAGGTTTCACCGAATCAAATTGTTCGAGCCTAGTAGCCATACAGTTTCCCGTTCTGCTCTCTCAGGCAGACAGGGCCCGGCGGTGGTCGGGGGCGGAATGAGGTGGCTCCATGAGCGCCATTGTAGAGGGAGGGTCTTGATGAGGAAGGAGGCGGAGCATGGGAGAAGATAGTAGCAAGAGGCGGGGCTTGTCACGAGTGGGAGGGGCATCACCTGACTTTGGGCCCAGACTTCTGGCCAGAATCAATCGGACTCAGTGCCCAGGGGCTAGTGCGTCCAGAGGTGGGGCCATGGACATTTCCTGCCCAGAGTATGTGTGAGGATTATTGATTTCATGATGTTTCCAGGAGAAGAGGGAGGTCCATCGTGCCGAAGGCAGCTGAGTGGCCGAGGAGGATCAGAATGGAGTAGCGGCTATTGGATGGGGCAAGAAGGAGTTCATTGGCGATTTGAGAGAGGGCACTTTCCGTGGAGGAAAGGGGGCTGAAGCCAGATTGGAGGGGGTCAAGGTGGGAATTTGAGGAGAAGAAGGGGAGACGGCGGGTGTGGACAACTCGCTCAAGTAGTTTGAAAAGGAATGGTAGTCGGGATATTTGGGCTGATAACTGACAGAAGCCTTTGGGTCAAAGGAGGGTTCTTTGAGGATATGGGAGACATGGACATGTTTGAAAGCAGTGGAGAAGAAGCCACTGGAGAGCAAACAGCTGAGGTTGGTTGTCAAGAAGACAAGAGAAGAGGGGGTGGTCAGGGAGGAAAGAAAGGAAAGAAGGAGTTTTGAAAAACTGCGAAGGCATGGGGAGGGAAGCGCAGGTGGAGGGCGTGGATTTTGAGAGGAGATGGGAGATCTCTTTTTGAGATACTGCCGGGAAATATGGGAGAGTTGACACAGGGGCAAGAAACGGAAGGGCCTGGAGACGAGGAGGGGAGATTTTAGAGAGATCCCACCTGGTCACCACTGATTTTCTGGCCAAATCCGCTGGCCTCTACTCCACCCAAATCCTCCTTGATCTCTCAGCTGCTTTTGATACTGTGGACCACCTCCTTCTCCTGGAGACATTATCCAACCTTGGTTTCGTGGACATTATCCTCTCCTGGTTCTCCTCCTACCCCTCCGTACCCTCAATCTTCATCTCTTTCAAGGGCCTCTCTTCTGCCTCCCACTCCCTAACAGTGGGGATCCCTAAAGGCTCACTTCAGGGTCCTCTTCCATTCTCCATCTACACCTACTCCCTTGGAGATCTCATTCATTCTCATGCCTTCAGTTCCTATTTCCATGGGGATGTTTCCTAAATCTTCATCCCCAGCCCTGTTCTCTTTCCCTCTCTTCAGTCTCGCATTTACTCCTGCCTTCAGGGCATCTCTAACTGGATTTCCTGCTGACTCCTCAAGATGGACATGTCCAAACCAGAACTCCTCATCTTCCCACCCAGAGCCTTCCCCCCACCAATTTTCCTGTCACTGTGGACAGTATCACCATCCTCCCTCTCTCACGAGCCGATACCCTGGGCGTTTTCCTCGACTCATCTCGCTCAATCAACCTACATATTCAATCTGTCACTATATCCTATCAGTTCAACCTTCACACAGCACTAAAAATGTGCACTTTCCTCTCCACTCCCATGCTGATCCAAGCACCTATCCTATCCCGCCTTGACTTCTGCATCAGCCTCCTTGCTGACTTTCCTGACTCCTCTCTTTCCCCAGTCCAGTCCATACTTCATTCTGAAGTCCGGATTATTAGTCTGTCCACGCCTCCCCACTCCTTAGGACCCTCTATATCAGACTGAAATCCGTAACCATTAGCTTTAAAGCCCTCCATCAGCTCACCCCTCCTACCTCTCCTCACTACTGTCCCACTACAGCCCACACTGCACACTCCACTTCCCTAATGCCAACCTACTCACTGCCCACCGATCTCGCCTATCTCACCCCGACCTCTCACCCACGTCCTGCCTCTGGCCTGGAACTCCCTTTCTCTTCATATTCAACAGATCAACGCTTTTTCACTTTATTGAAGGCACATCTTCTCAAAGAGGCATTCCCTGACAAAGCTCTCATCCCTCTTCTCCCACTCCCTCCTGCGTCACCCCGACTTACTCCCTTTATTCACCCCCTCGCCCAGCCCGACGGCACGTATGTCCATGTCTGTAATTTATTTATATTAATATCTATCTCCCCCTATAGATTTGTAAGCTTGTTGTGGGCCGCGAATACGTGTGTTGTGTTGTTACACTTGACTCTCACCACTGTTCATTACAGTGCTGTACATACAGGAACTGCTCAATAAAGACAATTGATTGTCCTTGCCCGTGGATTTGCACTCTTCATTCTCCCCCTCCCTCTGCCCTACAGTGCTCATGTCCATATCCAGAATTTATTATTCATGCAGGTATCTGTCTCACTCTCTTGACTGCAAGCTCCTTGTGGGCAGGAAACGTCTCTACCAACTCTGTTGTCTTGTACTCTCCCACGTGTTCTGTACAGTGCTTTGCAAAGAGTAAGTGCTCACCAAATACAATTGATCGATTTATAAACACGGCTGAATATCACTGCACGGATTTGCCTGTGTCCTTCTCACCAGTCAAGCACCGCTGCTCTAGACTCCAGATGGGGTATGAGAAGCAGAGCAGCTTAGTGCGAAGCAGCATGGCTTTGTGGATAGAGCATGGACCTGGGAGCCGAAAGCTTCTGGGTTCTAATCCTGACTCTGTTCTGGAACACCCTCCCTCCTCAAATCTGACAAACAGTGTCTCTCCACCCCAACAAAGCCTTACTGAAGGCACATTTTCTCCAAGTAGGCTTCCCTGACTTTTCCCTCCATTTCCCTTCTTCCACACCCTTCTGCATCAGCCTGAATTATGTCCCTTTATTCATCCCCCATCTCAGCTCCACAGCACTTATGTACTTATCTGTAATTGATTTACTTATAATAATGTCTGTCTCCTCCTCCAGACTGTAAGTTCATTGTGAGTAGGGAATGTTTCTGTTTACTCTTATATTGTATTCTCCCAAGCGCTTAGCACAGTGCTCTGCACACAGTAAGCGCTGAGTAAGTATGAGTGAACGAATAAATGAATAGGTTGAGAAAGCGAGGTGTGGTAGGAGGGAGAAAGCTGATGGAGAGCTTTAAACCTGATGGTGAGTGGTTTCCCTTTTATGTGGCGGGGGATGGGCAACCACTGGTGGTTCTTGAGTAGTGGGGAAATATGACCTGGGCTGTTTAGTAGAAAAATGTTCCGGGCAGCAGACTGAAGTCAGGCCTGGAGTGGGGAGAGAATGGAGGCAAGGAGGTCAGCAAGAAGGCCCAACCTCTGTCTCACTCAAATGTCTCACAGGGCTCTTTTCAGGACAAAAATTAGGTGGTGGTAAGATTAGTACGCTGGAAAGAAGAAGGCATTCTACAAATTCTACAAAAAAAAATCTACAAACTTTTTTTTCTACAATTTTCTTTCTTTAAAAGATGCTACAAAAAATTAGTGCTCTGGAAAGAAGAAGGCATTCTACAGATTCCCTGTATCATCATGATTGTCTTCGCTGGGCCATGGCTATCAAAAGGATCCTTTTTCCCTCATCACCTGCCTTACTCCACTTGGTTTTCAGTCTCCATTTTGCATCAATCTACCTCGTTTTCCCTAAGTCATGTTATTGCTGCACCCTTTCCCTGACGCTACCTTTCCCACCCGTCGGTGATGAGGCTGAGCTCATTTTAGGACAATAAACTCTGTCTGTATTCACGCATGCAGGTTTGTATTAATATTGCAATAAAGAAATCCTTGCATTGTGACTTGATTTTTTTCCTTAGACTCCACATCTGGGATCTATGTCCTGGATCCACTTGAGTTCTTGGGAAAGGCACGCTTGGGACCTGCTGGACCAAGGACTCTCTGTAGCACAGCGCATACCTAGATTAGGGAGACTTTTAAAATCCCTTGGTGGATTTCAGTCCATCGGACCCCTAGCTGGGGGGTCTCCCTGGCCACCGTGGATCTCATTCAGCCCAGCACAACAAGGAAAGGAGGAAACAAATTTTTTCTTGGGAGCAGATCCCATAAGAACCGATACTGGGGCGGACCCCTCAAGAACCAATACGGGGGCCATCCCCTAAAAAACTAAGGTACCTAGGGAAGGTACCTAGGGAAGTAGGGGAACATGCTGGGTCGCTTGTCCTGCTGTCCAGGCATGGGAATAGATGTGGTGGAATATGCTAGGCTGCTTGCCCTGACTCCACCTAAGTTTTATTTGGTGTGAAAGTTGCCCAGTGTGTCTGAATATAAGTCAACGCACCAGGTCTGGGACTCTACTGGTGGTCAAGACACCCAGAACCCGTCTGCTAACCATGGCCATGACCAGTACGACCTCCAATGCAAGTGGACCACTGTGAACCCCGTGACCCCAGAGATTGTGTGGGGCTGTCGGAAGACCCAGTGGGGACCTTTCGCCTGCTTTGCCCGAAGAAAGACTCCCTGAGGCCCCTAAGATAAACCGCTAAAACTAATTCGATGGACCCCCGGTAATACTCCTGTGAGTCACCATACGGGATTGCAAAAGGTGGTAGGAACGTGGGGACAAGATGCTCCATCTTTGTCCCTAAGAATGGCCCCGAGTGGACAAGGAGAACAAGTGCGGGTCCATGTTGCCGGTCTATGTCCTTGGATCCCTGGTGATTTAAGGGCCCTGATGAAATAATTTCCTAGTACAAAAGGAAAGCTGGGAAAGTTTAAGGAGGAACTTGCCACTAAAATCCAGTGCTATGCCCTGGAGTGGGCCAATAAGCCAGCTATGATGGCTCCTAACTCCTGATGTTTGAAATAAAAATCATTCGAAGAGTCATTCTGGCCTGCAGGACCTAGAACGTATTAGGTAGACTTTGAGCGTGATCGGGAAAAGCTGTTAGAAGCAGTCACTGTGGCCTGTCAGCCTAAAACTGATTAGTTAAAAATTAGCAACCATAAGCAAGGGGAAGAAGACAGTCCTGGGATGTAGATGGAAAGACTATGGAAAATTTTTGAACAGCATTCAGGTATACCACACGCTAGGACTGTGACCCCACATCGCCTAGGGGGCTGCCTTTGTGGCATGCCTAACTCAGAAAATCCACTTCCAACTCAAGTTAAACTGTGTGGGCGGCTGACAGGCAGAATCCCTTGAGAAATTAGTAGAAGTAGCCAATCACTGTGCCGCCAACCAGAAACAAAAGACTGAAAAGTTCAGGCTCTGAACAGACCCAGCAGATGATCTCATGGGATGTGCCTTCTGCCCCCGCCTCAGATAGATAAAAGGCCCTAAGGGGCCTTATTTTTACTGCAGCCACGAAGGTCATTGGAAGAATAAATGCCCCCTTAACCCAACAAAATCTAGAAAGATGCCCCATCACGCTTTCCCAGAAAAGTGGCACCAGGAATGAGAGTATGTGGGGCAAGGTGAGGGACGTTCCACCTTTGTCCACATACCGGTAGCGTAAAGTCCCTGGGGCCCAGCAGTTCAATGCAACAAAGCGAGAATGACCCTTCCTAATCTTCTTACTCGATGCTGGAGCCGCGCGCTCCACCATTCAGCGGTCGACTCTCCCAGGTGTCCCATTATGAGGGAGCGTTGTTAGACCTATTGGATAAGCTAAAGTTTCTTTAACTATAGGCGTTATTGAACCACTGGGTATGAGGCTAGGAGAGCTGGTAACACAACACCCATTCATGCTTAACCCCCACCCGCCCAGTAAATTTATTAGGACTCGACGTGCTAGGGAAATTTGGTTGCTCACTATGGTGCACCCCGTAACGGAGTCTACGGCTACCCCTGGCCCTTATCAAGAGATATCACTTTTCTCTGTGCTACCTATTAAGGAGAAGGTACATTCAGATTGGAGTCCTGTTCCCGATGCTTTACCTCTCTATGATCAAGCCATACGAACAAGGTAGGCTCAGCCCTTGCCCCACCCCCTTTACGGGTAAATTAAGAGCCCCTAACAAGCCCTTCCTCGAAGACTTCAGTACCGTCTCTCCCCGAGCAAGGGCAGGACATTGCTACAGCACCTCAGAGCAGTTAGCTCTGTGGTCCCATTATATTTCTGCCCTTTTGAAGGTACCCCGCCCTACTAGCCCAGCATAAACTCGGTCTTTTTGTGAGATGAAGGGTTACTGCTGCCAATGGACCGCGTCCTATTCTTACAGGGCCAGGCCATTGCGGACCTTCGCTACTGGCCCCCAGGAGCAGTTCCTGTGGATGGCCGAGGACGAAGCCTCTCTTACATATTTGAAGCAGGCCCTCTCTGTGGCCCCAATTTTGGGATTACCTAGTTATTCTAGACCATTCACCTTCTTCTGTGTGGAATGAGAGGGTTTGCACTAGGCTGTGCTTACCCAGAAAAATGGAGATTCCCACCGACTCCTCTCCTTGGTTATTATAGCCACATCCTTTACCTAGTAGTGTCCGCCTCCCAGTAATGTCTCCGTGTGGTAGCTGCAGCCACACAATCAGTGGAAGCCTCTGAGGACCTAGTACTGGGAAATCCGCTCCAAGTCGTCATTCCCCATGCCCCAGCTGTGCTTCACTTGCGTTCTGGCACACAAGTCTTTTCAACAGCTAAGCAGACTAACAGCGAAATTCTCCTCCTGAGCTACCCCAATTTAACCATCAAGCTTTTTGTTCCACTCTAAATCCTGCCACCCCTGTTGCCAACGAAACATGAGGGGGAACATCACGATTATGTCGTAAACCGAATTATAAGAACACGTTCAGCTTTTCAGGACTGGTCCTTACAAATCCCTGACCTACTGCTGTCCGTTGATGGCTTTTGCCTTTGGGATTGTCAGGGGCTGCTCAGACCTTGCAGACTCCAAACGGAGTCTGCTGTTTTGGAATCCCCATTATTCCGCATAAGAGGCTGAGTTAGTTTCTCTTACTTGTGCCTGCGATCTGGCCTCCGGACAGAGTGTGACAATTTATACTGACTCCCGGTATGCCTCTAGGATTGTGAATGATTTGAGTTTCCCGTATCAACAACGGGGTTTCTTCTTGGATGTGGGAACTCCTAACCGAAATGAGCTACTTGCTGCATCCCTTTTAAAGGCCATCTTGATACCTGTGACTCTTGCAGTTGTGAAATGTGCGGTGCATTTCTCCTCTCATCTCGTGTCCATGGGTAATGCCCGCGTGAATGCCGCTTCGCGAGTGGCGCCTCTACATTCCTCAGAATTTCCTGATGCCGCCACTTTTGTGTCTCTCTCCTCTACTCCCTGGCCCTCCCTCCACGATTTCATTTCACACCAGAAAGCAGCCTCTCTGGGAAAGGCAAAATCCTGGTTAACACTGAAGAGTTTTCAAACGCCTTCAGAACTATAGGTTGGGGGGCACAACAACCTTCCTGTTGCCCACTGAGCTGTGTTGTCTTTCCTTGTCAGGATGGCACATGGTCATGCCCATTCAGAAAAAAAGGGTGTGGTGGAATCCATTACGAGGCTCTGCTTTGCGCCCTAGATAGGGAAGCTAGCTCTCCAGTGTGCCTCGAGATGCCTAATAGGTCAACAATATAAAGTAGGGAAAATCATCAAGGTTCCCTGGGCAACACACAGAATCCCTTGGGTCCCCTTTATTAACGTTCAATTTGATTTTTTTTCAATATCTAAGGTGATGGTTTTTGGGCTTGTTGTGGTGCTAATAGATACCAGTTTAAGATGGGTTCATTCATTCATTCAATCGTATTTATTGAGCGCTTACTGTGTGCAGAGCACTGTACTAAGAGCTTCGGAAGTTCAAGTTGGAAACGTATAGAGTAGGTCCCTACCCAACAGCGGGCTCACAGTCTAGAAGGGGTAGATAGATAACAAAACAAAATATATTAACAAAATAAATAGAATAGTAAATATGTACAAGTAAAATAGAGTATTAAATATGTACAATCACACATACAGATATATACATATATATATATATATATATATATATGTGAAGGGTTGTGTGTACATATATAGATATATAGATAACTATATATATCTACAGATATATATATATATATATGTACAGGGTTGTGTGTACATATATATATATATGTATGCATATATATACATATATATATATGTATGCATATATATATATATACAGGGTTGTGTACACACACACACGCACACACACACACACACACACACACACACATATATATATAGTTGAGGCCATTCCTCTGCCGACAGGCAGATAGCAAGACAGTAACAAAGTTGTTTTTAAAGGAACTTATTCCGTAATTTGGCTTGCCTACCAGAATCAATAGTGAACGTGGGACCCATTTTATTGGACAAATAGTTGGTGATATCTGTATAGGACTAGGCATAAACCTGCATTTCCATTGCCTTTATGACCCACAGTCTGCAGTACTGGTCGGACGGTACAAGAGGATGCTGAAAAACAGATGAGTTCTGACACTAGATTGAAATGGCCAGAATGCCTTCCCTTGACTCTCTTCGGTCTAGGAAACCTGCCTAGTAGAAAGACAGGCTTGAGCCCACACGACGGTCTGATGGGGAAGCCTATGTGCCTCTCTATGCCCCCTACTGTGGGCTGGCAAATATGGAATATAACCCTTACCAGTGATGCCTTATTGGTCTATTGTAAATTGGTAAATGACTTCCTTAAGGCCTTATATTCACAAGTACAAAAAGCACTGCCAATAGCAGACCCAAAGCAGAGCCATAGACTCAAACCAGGTAACTGGATGGATGTTAATTCCTTCACACGAAAGAATGTCCTTGAGCCACTGTTGAAGGGGCCTTATCAGGTGTTGCTAACTACAGGAACTGTTGATACAGTGTCGGGGACAAACCACCTGGATCCACGCATCCCACCCTAAGCAGGCTCCAGAGCCATCAGAAGAGAACCCTGAGGTCATATGAAGTTATGAATAACGGCGACCCCTTGGAGAAACTGCTGAACTATTGGGATAATGAAATCGAGCAGGGATTCTAGACCTTGGTTTCTGTAAAATCTCTCATGAACTCTTAATAGTGGACCCAGTCATTGGTTGGGTCTACTATACACATGTGAGGGGGAGAGTATGCATCCACCTGGTTCAAAATCACTTGCACCCACTCAGAATGGTATTGGGTCTATGTCATCCCAATTTCTTTTCTACCCAGTGGGGCCACAGCACTTAGAACAGTGCTCGGCACATACTAAGTGCTTTCATTATTATTATCATTATCGAGGTGCACTGAGTAGGTTGGCATTAGATGAGCAGAGTGTGTGGTCTGGGTTGTAGGTAGTCAGCAGCCAAGCGAGGTAGGAGGGGGTGAACTTATTGAGGGCTTTAAAGCAAGCTGAGGGTGAGGAATTTCTATTTGTTTCGGGGTGAGGGGGAACTACCGGAGGGGCTTAAGGAGAGGGGAGATATGGACTGAACGGTTTTGTTGAAAAATGATTTGATCATCAGGGTAAAATATGGACTGGAGTGGGAGATACTCCAGTAGAGAAGCAGCGTGTCAGTGGAAAGAGCACGAGCGTTGGAGTCAGGGGTCATGGGTTCAGATTCGGGCTCCACCAATTGTCAACTGTGTGACTTTGGACAAGTCACTTAACTTCTCAGTGCCGCAGTTACTTCATCTGTAAAATGGAGATTAAAACTGTGAGCCCCCTGTGGGACAACCTGATCACCTTGTAGCTTCCCCAGCGCTTAGAAAAGTGCTTTGCACATAGTAAGCACTTAATAAATACCATTATTATTATTATTATTATTATTATTATTATTAGATAGAAGAGGCAGAGAGGTCAGTGATGAAGCTGATGCAGGAATCAACCTGGGATAGGATAGGTGTTTGAATCAGGATGGGAGTAGGTTGGATGGAAAGGAACACGGGCTGATTTTAGCGATGGTATGAAGGCTGAACCGACGGGATTTGGTGACATGATGAAAGAAAGTCCAATTAAGAATTGGATGTGGGTTAAATGAGACAGATGAGTCAAGGATAGTGCCATGCATAGGGGTTTGTGAATTTGGGAGGATGATGGTGCTGTCCACCGTGATGGGAAAGTCAGGGGGAGGACAGGGATTAGGTGGGAAGATAAGGAGTTCTGTCCTGGACATGTTAAGTTTGAGGTGACAGCAGGATATCCAAATAGAGAAGTGAAGTCAGGAGGAAATTAGAGACTGCAGAGACGAAGAGAAATGGGGGCTGGAAAGGGAGATTTAGGAGTCATCTGTCTAGAGATGGGAGATGAAGCTGTAAGAATCAAAGAATTCTCCAAGGGAGTTGGGGTAGATGGAGAGTAGAAGGGGCCCCCTAACTGAGGAATGTGAGGCAGAGGAGGAGGCTGTAAAAGAGACTGAGAATGAGCGGCCAGAGGGACAGGAGGAAAAGCAGGAGAGTCAGTGTCCGTGAAGTGAAAGTTGGATAATTTTTTCCAAAAGAAGGAAGTGGTCCACTGCTCCAGAGCACCTGAGCGGTTGAGGGGGATTAGCATGAAGTAAGGGCTGTTGGATTTCCCAAGAAGCAGATCATTTATGACTTTAGAGAGGGTGGTTTCTCTGCCATGTAGAGAACTAAGGCCATATTGAAGGGGGTCAAACAGAGAATTGGTAGAGACTAGCCTCAAGGAGTTTGGAGAGGCATGCTGGGAGAGCGCTGAGTTGATAACTGGAGGGAGCCATGGCGTGAAGGGAGGGTTCTTTTAGACATGTGTGGTCCTCACAAGTTCCTTGAGGGCATTCATTCAATCGTATTTACGAAGCACTTACTCTGTGCAGACCTCTGCACTAAGCACTTGGGAAATGTGTGGGTTAAGTGGGAGTAGGAGAGGTGAGATAAGAGGGGCAATGTGATTGAGCGCTTTAGAGCCAATGCATTGTGGCTCAGTGGAAAGAGCACGGGATTTGGAGTCAGAGGACATGGGTTCAAATCCCGGCTCCCCAATTGTCAGCTGTGTGACTTTAGGCAAGTCATTTAACTTCTCTCCGCCTCGGTTACCTCATCTATAAAGTGGGGATGAAGACTTTGAGCCCCCTGTGGGACAAACAGATTGTCTTGTAACGTCCCCAACGCTTAGAACAGTACTTTGCACATAGTAAGCGCTTAATAAATGACATTATTATTATTAATGGTGAGGAGTTTTTGTTTGATATGGAGGTGGATGGGCAACGGCTGGAGCTGTTTGAGGAGTGGGGAAACATTTTCTGATCGTTTTCACAGAAAAATGACTAGGGCAGCACAGTGGAGTGTGGACGGGAGTGGGGAGAAAGTGGAGGCTAGGCGGTCAGCAAGGAGGCTGATTCACTAATCCAGGTGGGATAGGATGATTGACTGTATTAATACGCTGGCAGTTTGGAGGAGAGGAAAGGGCAGATTTTAGCGATATTATGAAGGTGGGACTGACAGGATTTAGTTATGGATTGAATATGTGGGTTGGAACATGCAAGAAATGTAACTGATTGATTGTCTGATTGGTAGTAGCAATAGGTTTCATCCCTCTTATATTCTGAGAAGAATTGGGAGACGTTTCTGTTGAGCGCAACTGAGTTCCCTTAACTAATGTGTGGTACTCGTAATTGTTTGGTGCCTGTCCATTATTCTCTGAAAAAGCAGCATAGTCTGGATAAGCCACAGAACTGATAAAAAATACTTCTCCCTAAATATCGATGACACGTTCCTATTTTCTTCCGGGATGTGGTCTGAGACATTGAAAATATAAAGTTTTGGACCCTATTGGATCCCCAGGACATTATCTACATCTCTGGCCCTGCTCTCTCTCCCTCCCTCCAGGCTCTCATCTCCTTCTGCCTTCAGGACATCTCCATCTGGATGTCTGCCCGCCGCCTAAAGCTCAACATTTCCAAGACTGAACTCCTAGTCTTCCCTCCCAAACCCTGCCCTCTCCCTGACTTTCCCATCACTGTTGACGGTACTACCATCCTTCCCATCTCACAAGCCCGCAAACTTGGTGTCATCCTCGACTCCGCTCTCTCGTTCACCCCTCACATCCAATCCGTCACCAAAACCTGCCGGTCTCACCTCCGCAACATTGCCAAGATCCGACCTTTCCTCTCCATCCAAACCGCTACCCTGCTCGTTCAAGCTCTCATTTTAGCCCGTCTGGATTACTGCATCAGCCTCCTCTCCGATCTTCCATCCTCCTGTCTCTCCCCAATTCAATCCATACTTCACGCCCGGATTGTCTTTGTCCAGAAACGCTCTGGGCATGTTACTCCCCTCCTCAAAAATCTCCAGTGGCTACCAATCAACCTACGCATCAGGCAGAAACTCCTCACCTTTGGCTTCAAGGCTCTCCATCACCTCGCCTCCTCCTACCTCACCTCCCGTCTCTCCTTCTACAGCCCAGCCCGCACCCTCCGCTCCTCTGCCACTAATCTCCTCACCGTGCCTCGTTCTCGCCTGTCCCGCAGTCGACTCCCGGCCCACATCACCTCCCTGGCCTGGAATGCCCTCCCTCCCCACATCCGCCAAGCTAGCTCTCTTCCTCCCTTCAAGGCCCTACTGAGAGCTCACCTCCACCAGGAGGTCTTCCCAGACTGAGCCCCCTTCCTCTCTCCTTCCTCCCCCTCTCCATCCCCCCCGCCTTACCTCCTTCCCTTCTCCACAGCACCTGTATATATGTATATATGTTTTACGTATTTATTACTGTTTATTTATTTTACTTGTACATATTCTATTTATTTTATTTTGTTAATGTGTTTTGTTTTGTTCTCTGTCTCCCCCTTCTAGACTGTGAGCCCACTGTTGGGTAGGGACCCTCTCCATATGTTGCCAACTTATACTTCCCAAGAGCTTAGTATAGTGCTCTGCACACAGTAAGCGCTCAATAAATACGATCGAATGAATGAATGAATGAATGAATCTTGGACATCTGTCACCCGTCACCCAGGGACAGATTCGTTCGGGAATTGGCGTAGAGAGACAGAGAGAGAGACCGGGGATGGAAAGCCTGAGTTTTATACAACATTTATTCCTCGAGGCGAATTGAATTATTTGATTGTTTTAGACGGAGTGAATTGAACTTCCCTTTCGGTAGGAATAAGGTTACTTAATTGATATAAGAGCTTCCCTATCGGGAGGAATATGCTTATGTGTTACTCACGCGTGGCAAAACACCCAGATCCCACCCAGGCAGAATTCACTTATGGTTTATTCACACGTGGTGAAGCGGCTAGCTCCCACCCACTTGCAATCCCCACATGGGAGGAATCCACTTAAGCGTTGCAAACCCGTGATGAAGCCCCTAGCTCCAACCCACGAGTACCTTCCAGCTGGGAGGAATCCGCTTATGCGTTGCACACCCATGGCGACGTGCCTGGCTTCCAGCCCCACGAACGCTCAGCGGGACGGGTCACTCACCCATCTCACTCACCCATCCCATAGCTCCTTACTTGGTGTAGGCAGAGAGGGTTTCTCACGCTCTGGGCAGAGGCGACCTGCAGCTGGCTGCTGTAAGTCTCGATCCGCTACACAAAAGGACAGAGACTGCAGGTATTTATCACCTGTGCTTCTAGGCCATTTCAGATTCCAGCATCAGTTTATCCAATCTCCGCCTCCCCCGTCCTCCATACCTACTTTGATTGGCACGGGGGCAAGTGACACCTTCTGTAGTCCTGGTTTGGGCTGTCAATGTACAAGTTTGGGTTGTGGGGGCTGTACCCTACCCGCACTTCCAAGTTCTTCCTGCTGGCTCTGTGGTCACGAGATAGCATTTAACCTTGAGATGATGGGTACCCCGGGGTCACCATGGGACAGGATCTGAAAACATTCATTCTTTCATTCATTCATTCATTCATTCATTCAATCGTATTTACTGAGCGCTTACCGTGTGCAGAGCACTGTACTAAGCGCTTGGGAAGTGCAAGTTGGCAACATATAGAGACGGTCACTACCCAATAGAGGACTCACAGTCTAGAAGGGGGCGACAGACAACAAAACAAAACATATTAAAAAAATAAAATAAATAGAATATATATGTACGAGTAAAATAAATAGAGTAATAAATATGTACAAACATATATACATACATACAGGTGCTGTGGGGAGGGGAGGGAGGTAAGGCGTGGGGGATGGGGAGGGGGAGGAGGGGGAGAGGAAGGAGGGGGCTCAGTCTGGGAAGGCCTCCTGGAGGAGGTGAGCACTCAGTAGGGCTTTGAAGGGTGAAAGAGAGCTAGCTTGGCGGATGTGCGGAAAGAGGACATTCCAGGCCAGGGGGAGGACGTGGGCCGGGGGTCGACGGCGGGAAAGACGAGTACGAGGCACAGTGAGGAGTTTAGTGGCAGAGGAGCGGAGGGTGCGGGCTGGGCTGTAGAAGGAGAGAAGGGAGGTGAGGTAGGAGGGGGCGAGGTGATGGAGATCCTTGAAGCCAAAGGTGAGGAGTTTTACCTGATGCGTAGGTTGATTGGTAGCCACTGGAGATTTTTAAGGAGAGGAGTAACATGCCCAGAGCGTTTCTGGACAAAGACAATCCGGGCGTGAAGTATGGATTGAAGTGGGGAGAGACAGGAGGATGGGAGATCGGAGAGGAGGCTGATGCAGTAATCCAGACGGGCTAAAATGAGAGCTTGAACGAGCAGGGTAGCGGTTTGGATGGAGAGGAAAGGTCGGATCTTGGCAATGTTGCGGAGGTGAGACCGGCAGGTTTTGGTGACGGATTGGATGTGAGGGGTGAACGAGAGAGCGGAGTCGAGGATGACACCAAGGTTGCGGGTTTGTGAGATGGGAAGAATGGTAGTACCGTCAACAGTGATGGGAAAGTCAGGGAATCTGATTAAGTATTGGATTCTTTGAAGTGGGGTAAGACTTCCTTCCTTTAAATAAAATAAAAAATTTTAATTTTGTCTATGATATTTTTTAAGCACTTATGGTGTGCCAGGCACATACATTCCTTAAATTTTTAGTTCGTTGATTGGAGCTGCAGGGGACAGAGAGGCAAGCTGGATACCTGGGTGCTATCGTCAATTGTTTTATATAGTGTATAACCTTTAACATAGTTTTTACGATGAAAAGAGCCGTGATAATAATAATGACAATGGTAATGATAATGGTATTTTTTAAGCACTAATTTTCGCCCGGCACTGAACTACGTTCTGGGGTAAATTCAGAATGATTGGGTTAGACACAGTACTTTTCCCACAGTCTTACTTCCCATTTTACAGAAACGGTTAGAGAGGCACAGAGAAGTGAAGTGACTGGCCCACGATCACCCAACAGACAAGCGGCAGAGTCGGCATTAGAACCCAGGTCCTCTGACTCCCAGGCCCGTGCACCTGCCTCTACATGGGGCCTGATAATACCGATGACATTCTTCAGCTGAAGAGGGTCAGAATAATCTGATGGTGATATACAAGCCAGATTTCAGGCATAGGAAATCCGGAAAATTAAAGGAGTCTTTGATAGAAAGCCAACCTGTCCTTGCTCTTTTTGCCTCCTTATTGCACTTCTGTGTCAGGTCCAAATACCATCACATTCAAAGTATTATTGAGGTCACATCTCCTCCAATAGTCCTTCCCCGTTTTTCTCTTTTCCCCTACTCCTCCTCCCTCCTGTGTCATCTAAGCCTGTACATCTGGACCCTTTCAACACTTGATATTCAACCCACTCTCTGCTCCACAACACTAACGTCCATAGTTGTAACTTATTTCTTTAAATTCCTACCTCAGCTCGCTGCTCTCCTACTGCAACTCAGCCCTCACACTTCTCTCCTCTAATGCCAGCCTACTCACTCTTCCTCTATCTTGTCTATCTCACCGCCGACCCCTCACCCACGTCCTGCCTCTGACATGAAACTCCTTCCAGCTCTACATACGCCAGACTACCACTCTCTACACCTTCAAAGCCTTATTAAGGTCACATCTCCAAGAGACCTTCCCTGATTACTCTCTCCTTTCCCGGGTCCCTCTCCCTTCTGCATCATCTATGCACTTCGATCTGTGACCTTTGGACATTTGATATGCACCACACCCTCAATCCGCCCACACCCATGTGCCTATATTTAAATTATTTATTACAAATAACTTATTCATTCATTTTAATGTCAGTCTTCCCCTCTACCCTGTAAACTCATTACAGGCTTGTCCGTTATTTCAGTTATATTGTACTCTCCCAAGTTCTTAATATAGTGCTCTACACATAGTACGCGCTCAATAAATACGTTTGATTGATCGCTTGATTGACTGATCGTAGAAATAGCAGCACTACTTGTAGTAATTACTAGTAGCAATGACCATAGGAATAGTAAAAGTGGCAGTAGCAGAAATGTAATAGTTCTGTTTTCCATCTACACCCACTTCCTTGGAGAACTCTTTCACTCACGTGGCTTCAACTACCACATCTATGCATTTGATTCCCAAGTCGACATCGCCCTGGTGTCTCTCTCTCTGAAGTGTCGCATTTACTCCTACTTTCCATCATCTCAAATTTAACATGTCTAAACCAGAACACATCTTCTCATCTAAACCCTGTCCACTCCCTGCCTTTCCCATTACTGTAGATGGCACCACCATCTTTTCTGTCTCACAAGCTCATAACCTTGACATCATCCTTGACGCTTCTCTGGCATTCAATGCACATATTCATTCCATCACTAAATCCCTTCGGTTCGACCTGCACAACATTACTAAAATCTGCCCTTTCCTCCCTGTCCAAACTGCCACCACGTTAATCCAAACAGGTATCTATTTCCACCTTGATTACTGTATCAGTCTCTTTGCTGACCGCCCAGCTTCCTCTCTCTCCCCATGGCGATCCATAATTCACTCTGCTCAATGCATCATTTTTCTACGAAAGCATTTCCCACTCCTCAAGACCCTCCAGTGGTTGCCCATACACCTCCACATCAAACAGAAAATGCTTACCATCAGCTTCAAAGCACGCAATCACCTTAACCCTTCTCGCTTCTCCTCATTGCTCTCGTTCTACAACCCAGCCCAAACACTCCACTTATCTAAAGTTAACCTTCTCAGTGTACCTCGATCTCGTCTATCTCACTGCCGACCTCTCGCCACTGTCATGCCTCTGGCCAGGAACGCCATCCCTCTTTATTTCTGGCAGACAATTACTCTTCCCTCCTTCAATGCCTTATTGAAGGCACATCTCCTCCAAAAGGGCTTCCCTGACCAAGCCCTCCTTTCCTCTCCTCCCACTGCCATCTGCATCATTCATTCATTCAATCGTATTTATTGATCGCTTACTGTGTGCAGAGCACTGTACTAAGCGCTTGGGAAGTACAAGTTGGAAACGTATAGAGACGGTCCCTACCCAACAACGGGCTCACAGTCTAGAGTCAAGGCATCACCTTGACTCCCTTCACTCATCCCCACCTCCCAGCCCCACAGCACTTATGTCCATATCTAATTTCCCAACAAGATGGCAAGCTCGTTGTGAGCAGGGTACATGTCTGTTACATTGTTCTATTGTAGTCTCCCAAGCACTTAGTACAGTACTCTGCATACAGAAATTGCTCAGTAAATACCACTGACGGAATAGTAGTAATGAGAGTAGTAGTAAGAGTGTAGCAGTAAGAGTAGCAGTGCAAATAATAATAATAGCAATAATTACGGTACTTGTTAAGCGCTTACCATTTGCCTAGCACTGCTCTAATTGTTAGACACTAGTAGCAGTAGCAGTAGTAATAGTAGTAGAAATAATAGCAATACTAATAATGGTAGCAGTAGTAGCCATGGTAGTAGTGGTAGTAGCAGCAGTTGCAGCAGTATCATAGTAGTATAGCTTGGCCTAATGGACATTACATAGAATGTGGATTCAAGAGACCGAGGTTGTAATCTCAGCTCTGTCACTTGCCCACTCAGTGACACCTTGAATATGTTCCTTAATTCCTGTGTACCCTAGTTTCCCCATCTGTCAAGAGGGATTTCAAATCCTGTCCTGTCTCCTCCTTAGCCTGTGAGCCCCTTTGTAATTACACCAATGCTTAGGGCATGACTTGGCACACCCCGACCACTTATCAAAGCCCAAAGGTAATATTACTACGACCATGTTAATGGTGGCTCGGTGTTCTCGTCCAGTCTGGTTCCAGGGCAAATGGAGCAGACGAGATGTGGGGAGGGGAAGAAGGGTCCAGGTGGAAAAAGGAAAATTCCCCAGGCGGACTCTGGTCAGGAGACGCCCGTTGCCCCTCCCCAGGCAGCACTAGCCAGTGGGCCGCTGGGGCCGACCCACCTTATTATTAATATGATCAATTATAAAAATGACAATAACAACAACAAAAATGATTATGGTGTTTATTAAGCATTTTCAAAGCATCAAACACTGTACCAAGTGCTGAGCTAGAAGCAAGATCATCAGGTCAGACACAGTCACTGACCTACTTGGGGGGTCACAGTCTTAATCCCCAATTTACTGATGAGGGAAATGAGGACTAGATAAGTGAGGTCACTTGTGCAAGGTCACGCAGTACAATAGTGGTGGAGCCGGGTCTAGAGTCCAGGTCCTCCGACTCCCAGACCTGGGCTATTTGGACACATTCCAGGACCCAAGGTCAGGTGAGGCCCCGCTCACTACAGAATATTTTCCCCATGCCCCGCCCACACCTGACCAAGCCCCTCCTTCAACAATGGTGCCCGTGGCAATGGAACCCCCTCCCTCCGACCCCGCCCCGCTGGGCCCTGTCCCTCGGAGAGAGCCGAGTGAGCAGCTGTGCAGCCTCTAGGCTCAAGTCGGGACCCATTTTTGTTTAGTGAAGGCGGCTGCGTGTATTGATTTTCTCTGGTGTAGCGCAGAGTCCAGAACCCGTCCGGCCCCGGTGAGGAGTGTCTTTGTGTTTGTGGACGGGGAGAGGGTCGCTATGGTTGGGGGAAACCTGGCAGAAGTCCGGGGCGGGGTCGCTGGGCTGGCGGTGCGGGATGGGGAGGGTCTCGCCCCAGGCCTCCCTGGGGCCAATTATCCAAAGGCCAGTGCTTCCTGGGCAGGAGCGGCAGGGAGGGGAGCGCATCGATGGAAGCGCTTGCCACGGGCAGATCACTGTACTGAGCGCTGGGAGAGCACCACTGGCTAAGAATCAGGCACGGCCCCTGCCCCTCGGGGTCTCCCGGATTAAGGGAGTCAGCAGGAAGGAGGTACCTGGGGTCGACCCATCGTGAGCGACGAAACGATCTAGTACGATACAGTGTCAGACCACCGCGGGGGCCGATACGGTGGGAGTTGGCGGGGGGAGAGAAAAGTGGCGGACGGCGAGGGGCCGCCGCCCATCCTCACTGACGGCAGATTTACCCACGGGTCGCTTCCTTTCCAGAGCCGCAATGGCGGATCGGGACTGGGAGGCTCGCAGTCAGAAGAGATTCAGCTTGTGCCGGCGGGGAAGGTGGTGAGTCTGAGGGGCAGACAAGGCCTGCAGCCGCCTTAGGACTGGAAAAGGGAGCGAGGAAGGGAGGAAGGGAAGGAAAAAGTGTGGTAGGGCAACACCCTAGTCTTCCGGGCTGACCTGAAAGGCTGACCAAGCAAAGGTTAGGCTCAAAGAGATGCCTCGGGAGAAGGCCCAAAGTCGATAAGGAAGTGGGTCACAAGCCAGGCCAGAAACCATGAAAGGCAGAGATATCACCCAGCCAATCACTGAACCCCACGAGCCCCATCTACTGCCCCCACCCCCGCTCCATCGTCCAACCATGGAAGACCAGTCCGAGAACACCATGGGAGACACTGTGGACGTATAAGCCTACCGCGCGGCTTGATCGGGGCTGTCGCCTCCCAGAAGGAGCGAGGCCCGCTGTGTGCGTTACAAATATTGGGAACTCTGTCCGGGGCAGAACCAAACTAAGGGGAACTTGGACGGGAGCATAAAAGCTAGCTTAGCTGACATGATCCTCGGAGTAATTCTTTACTCGCCCGAACGAACGCGACGCGCTCCCTCGCCCTTGGGTTGAGCTGGATGCCGTCATCATTTTTGGGGCCCAACGTGGGGCTCGAGAAGATCAGGCCTTTCTTCCTTACCTATATCGGCGGGTGGCTCTGAGAGTCATCGAGGCACCCTTGCGGGGGTTGCTGGAAGTAGTGCTCCGTCAACAACCGACGGACCGGTGGGACGCCACCGAGTCGTAGGCGCCTGACTTAATACCTGAGGGTTTAGGGGCGGCGGGGCGCCTGATCTAGTGCTTGCGGGCCTAGGGGCGCCGAGCTGATCCCAGGCGGAGGACCCGAGATAGCGGTCGCCAGAATCGCCATAGACGCGATAGAGGCAACGGATTGCCGATCCAGGTAAGGAACATGGGTCAGGGGGGCTCCACTACCCCCTCCGATTCCCCCCTGGGCTGCCTTTTGCGCCCGGAAAATCATGACAAATTCGGCCTTGAGGCATTTCAACCAAAACATTTAATCTTTTTATGGAACACTGTCTGGCCTGAATACAAATTAGAGGGCGGGGAAGCCTGGCCTGAAAACAGCTCTTTTAATTACAACACGATTCTACAACTAGACTCGTTTTGCAGACAAGCAGGCAAATGGTCAGAGGTTCCGTATGTGCAGGCCTTCATGGCCCTTAGCCAAGCTCCGGAAGGGAGACGTTGCCGCATCTGCTTTGTGGGTCACCGCCTCCTTTACACGGGGCCAGAGGAGGATTTCTTCCTTGCCTAAAAACCGCGGAGCCAACGGCCTGCCCCACCCCAGTTCCCCTCTCTAACCCCCCTTCCCGTCTGCAGCCCTATATCCTTCCCTTCCTTCTCCTCACCCTCCCTTGAACCCCCTCCTATTTCCTCCCCCATACCCCTCGAATGCGCCCCCGGTCCTTAGACCCCCCCCCCAAACTCCGGGAGGAACAACCTTTGGTTCCCATGCTGTGGGTAACCCCACTACTATACTTCCCCTCAGAGAGGTCGCCGGTGAGGGCAATCATACCATCCGGGTTCAGGCCCCCTTCAGCCTTACTGAACTAGCGCAGGCCAAAACCCACTTGGGCTCGTACTCCCAGGACCCCACCCTGTTTCGGGATGAGTTCCAGCGTTTAACACTCCAATATGATTTGTCTTGGGACAATTTGAATCTCCTCGTGTCCACCTGCCTAACCGTAGCAGATAATCGCATGATTTGTGACCTGGCGATACAGGAAGGAGACAAGCGAGCCGTAGAGTCAAGGGGTGATCACCCGACCGGGAGGGTAGCCTGCCCCAGAGAGAGGCCTAATTGGGATTACCAAACGGGTAGCAGGGATAGGGAGCGAAGGTCAAGCCCCTGAACCACCTAACGGCCTGTGGGTATCGGGTGTCCCCTAAGAAACTGCAAGAGTGTAGTCTTGAGGTGACTTACCTAGGATGCCAGCTGACTAAGGGGATGCGGGCTGTTAGCCCGCAGAGGAAAGCTGCCATCCTCCAGATTCCCCCTCCTAGGACTAAGAGACAGCTTCAAGCCTATGTGGGCATGACCGGGTACTGCCGGATTTGGATTCCCAACTTCGGAATCTTGGAAAAGCCCTTATATGAGACCCTGAAGTATTCGCCAGGAGAAGGGCTGGAATGGGAGGTTCCCCAGAAGACGGCATTTAGAGAACTGTAGTGAGCCCTGACAAGGGCCCCGGCTTTGGCCTTGCCAGACACGACCAAACCCTATGTTCTATACGTGGATGAGGTCCCACTGTGTGGCGGTCCTAGGACAGCTTTTGGGCCCTCTCCTTTCCTTTCCGCTCCTGAGTTCCAGATCCCCATCCCTAACTTGACATGTCCAAGACTGAACTCCTTGTCTTCCCTCCCAAACCCTGCCCTCTCCCTAACTTTCCCATCTCTGTTGACGGCACTACCATCCTTCCCGTCTCACAAGCCCGCAACCTTGGTGTCATCCTCTACCCCACTCTCTCGTTCACCCCTCACATCCAAGCCGTCACCAAAACCTGCAAGTCTGAGCTCCGCAACATTGCCAAGATCCGCCCTTTCCTCTCCTTCCAAACCACTACCCTGCTAGTTCAAGCTATCATCCTGTCCCGTCTGGACTACTGTATCAGCCTCCTCTCCGATCTCCCATCCTCCCCACTTCAATCCATACTTCATGCCGCTGCCCGGATTGTCTTTGTCTAGAAATGCTCTGGGCATGTTACTCCCCTCCTCAAAAATCTCCAGTGGCTACCAATCAATCTGCGCATCAGGCAGAAACTCCTCACCCTCGACTTCAAGGCTCTCCATCACCTCGCCCCCTCCTGCCTCACCTCCCTTCTCTCCTTCTACAGCCCAGCCCGAACCCTCCGCTCCTCTGCCGCTAATCACCTCACCGTGCCTCGTTCTCGCCTGTCCCGCTGTCGACCCCCGGCCCACGTCATCTCCCGGGCCTGGAATGCCCTCCCTCCGCACATCGGCCAAGCTAGCTCTCTTCCTCCCTTCAGGGCCCTACTGAGAGCTCACCTCCACCAGGAGGCCTTCCCAGACTGAGCCCTGGAGCGGAGGGCGGAGCCCCTCCTTCGTCTCCCCCCTCGTCCCCTTCTCCATCCCCCCGTCTTGCCTCCTTCCCTTCCCCACAGCACCTGTATATATATATATATACGTATATATATATATATGATTGTACATATGTATTACTCTATTTATTTATTTATTTTACTTGTACATATCTATTCTATTTATTTTATTCTGTTAATATGATTGGTTTTGTTCTCTGTCTCCCTCTTCCAAACTGTGAGCCCACTGTTGGGTAGGGACCGTCTGTATATGTTGCCAACTTGTACTTCCCAAGCGCTTAGTACAGTGCTTTGCATACAGTAAGCGCTCAATAAATGCGATTGATTGATTTATTGATTGACAGGCCCCAGCTCCCCGATCCTCCCCTTCAACTAATCCAGCGAGGTATTCACCGAGTGCTTGCTGCATGTTGAGCTCTGTACCAAGCGCTTCCCGGGCCCCCTGGGCCCCCTCAGCTGACAGGGATCCTGGAGAGTGTCAGCCTGAGGGGAGGGTTAAGCCCAGGGGAGAGGATGACGAGGGGAGAGTCGGATAGGGGGAGACTGACAGATGCGGGAGGGTCAGTCGTGGGGAGAGTGAGACGGGGGAGAGTCAGTCCTGGGGAGAGTGCCAGGGGGAGAGTCACGCTGAGGAGAGTGAGATGGGGACTGCCATGCAAGGGAGAGTCTGATGGGGGAGATCCAGACCTAAGAGAGATTCAGACCCGGGGAGGTCAGACGGGGGAGAGCGACATGGGGAAACTCAGACAGGGTGAGAGAGTTGGGAGGGTCAGACATAGGGGAGAGAAAACAAGGAGAGAGTCAGCGAGGGGACAGAGTCAGGAGGGGGGAGAGACAGACAGGGTGAGAGCTTGGAGGGGCCAGCCATAGGGGAGGGAGCTAAGACAAGGGGAGAGTTCAGAAAGGAAGAGTAAGACAAGAAAAAGAGAGTCAGACAGGGCGAGCGTGAGACAGGAAGTATCAAAGGGGAGACCGGAGTTAGCCCACCGACCCCGTGCCCCCTTCCCCTTCCTGTGCCCTTTTTTCCCCTGTGTGCCCCGCCCTCTCAGGCCCCACCCGCCCCCTCCAGGCCCCCTGAAACCGTCGTCTTTGGGCCCCACCCCCGTTCTTCCTGACTGAAGTCACAGGGCAGGGCAGGGGAAGGAGGCCTCAGTTGACAGTTGAAGATGGCGTCGGAGGGAGCGGCACCACCTTTAAAGGGGTCGCGGCCGTTTGATGGGGTGGAGCAAACCCAGAGCGGCCTGGGCCAGGAGCTCCGGTAGAACTTCCCTCCTCAGCTTCAGTCAGGCCGCGGGAGAGGGCGGGACCATCACCACGCGCGCACACACACACACACACGCACACATGCACACACGTGCGCGCGCACACACTAATCCGCGAGTAAGAGAGGAGCTGCCTGGTTCATGCGGGAAGAGGCGGAGTGACCCCAAAACGAGTAGCCAATCAGCAAGAAAGAGAGGAGCGGCGCGGCCGGGGGGCGTGGCCGGCAGGCCAAGAGCAGCCAATCATGGTGGCTCCTAGGAGCCCTTCCCTCCCCGCCCCGAGGAGGACTCGAGCTGGTCCTGGGCGGGACAGGCCGGGGCTGAGGGGACGAAGGCAGAAGCGCCATGTTTGAGGGCGCTGCCTGACACACCTCATGGCAGAGGTCTCTGTGACTGGAAGGAGACGGGAGGTAGAGCAGGGACTCGCCCCCGCAACTCCCGTCCCCTCATGGACGACCCACTAAGTCATCCATATGCCTCCCTCCCCGGCGGTGACGTCACCGAGGGTCACGTGACGGGTCGCGCTTCCCTCCTCCTCCCTACGGCGCAGTCCGCCCGGGACCCCGGGGGACTCCTCAGGCGCTGCCCGTCTGATGTGGGCCGGGGCCCCCTCGAGCTGTAAGGCCGGCAGGCCCGTCCCCGGGGGGGGACAGACGGTCCCCGTATCACCTTCCCCGCCGACCGAGAGCGACGACCGTGAGGCGGTGGACCGGCCCTCAGGGGAGGGGGGCTAGGGACGGGCAGAGTGGGGAGGGGAAGCGGTGGTAGGCCTGGGCAAGGAGAAGGAGGAAGGGCAGGACTTGACAGCTGCTGGGGGCAGTGGGGAAGAGCGGTGGGGCAGGAGGAAAAGCAGAGACCCCGCTCGGTTCAGGTTGGAGACGGGGGCGGGCGGTCGGCGGGAGGAGGGGACCCGGGAGCCCTCGACCCTACTTCTCTGGCCTTCTGGCTGCGACAGGTTTGAAAACCTGGCCTACACCACCACGGCCCGGGAATACCAGTAAATTATCCGCATCGAGGAGGACAGGGAGGAGAACCTCGATGAGGAGGAAAAGGTGGAGAAGGACGAGGAGGAGCAGAAGGTAGAGAAGGAGGAGGAGAAGAAGGAGGTGTAGGAGGAGGAGGGGAAGAAGAAGGTGTTGGAGGAAAAAATGGAGCAGGAAATGAAGATGAAATGTATAAAGGAGAAGATGGAGGAAGGGGTGGAGGTGAACGAGAAGGAAAAGAATACGAAATTGGGAAAGAATACGGAAGAGGAGGAAAAGAAGGTGGAGGAGGGCGAGAAGGAGTGGGAAAAGATGATGAAATTGGAAAAGGAGAAGATGGAAGTGGAAGAAGATGTGGAAGAGTGGAAGGTGGAGGAGGAGGAGATGAAATTGGAAAAGGAGGAGGAAGTTGGGGAGGATGAGAAACAGGAGAAAGAACAGGAGAAACATGAGGGTCTAAGAACGTTCTTTCCCCAGAGCCCACCGCAGGTGGTGATATTCTGCGTGCTGGGGTCCCTGTTTCCGCGGCCTAGAAGAATTTGGCCCGAAGCAGGAGATGGTGCCAAAAAGAAGGGGAAGAGAGGGGTGTTGGCCTGGTTGGGCCATGCCCGCAGGTGGGTGCGGAATTCCCTGAGGGGGAAGACCAGAGTGCACCCCCAGGGCAGGGAGTGAGCACAACGTCGGCCTCTCCCTGTGCCCTGGCGATGCCCAGCTGGAATCCCATGCCCCCCACCCTGCCCGACCACCATATGAATCCCGGCTGTTACCTCTCCCCAGGAATCTGGCCTCTGCATCTTGCCAAAATGCTCCTCTCATGTAACCTACACGAGTCAGGTCTACATGTCTCCTCTCCTTTAAAATCAGCGGGCTACGTCCAATCCAGTCCATTAATGTCAGCCGACCACATCCACATCCTCCCCATCCTTTAAAGTGAGCCAGAAAAGTCCACGTTGCCCTGGCCATTAACACTAGCAGGAAATGTCCTCATTGCCCTTATCATTTAACATCTGCCATCCATGTCCACCTCGCCTTAGACTTTTAACATCAGGCATAAATATCCACATCGCCCCTGTTCTTTAATATCTGCCGGTCACGTCTTCGTCACCTACATCCTTTATTGTCTGATGGCCATGTCCGGATCACCCCATCTTTCAGCTTCTGCCAGTCATGTCTGCATCTTTCCCTCCTATAACTTCTGTTGGCCACGACCTTATCACCCCTGACATTGACCATTGGCCGACCACATCCGGATCGCCCCCAACTTTTAACGTCTCCTGGGCACGTCCTCATTGCCTCCGACATTTAACGTCAGGCAGCAGCATCGTCCCCGTGCTTCATTGTCCGCCAGCCACGTGTGCATCTCCCCGTTCCTTTAACATCTGCCGGCCAGTTCTTCATCGTCCCCGTCTTTTAAGGTCTTCTGGCCACATCTTCCTCATGTCCTTGAACGTCTGCTGGCTATGTCTGGATTGCCCCCACCCTGCAACGTCTGCCGGTGAGGTCTGCATCTCCACGTTCCTTTAACGTCTGCCAGCCAGGTCGGCATCGTCCACCTCCTTTACAGTCTGCTGTCCACGTCCTCACCGCTTCTTTGAGCATCTACCAGCCACCTCTTGATCATCCCCATCCTTATTTGTCCTCTACCACATCTTCAATACCCTCACCCTTCGGCGGTTGTTGGCCACGTCTTCATCGCCTCATCTTTTAACATCAACCGGCTGCATCCGCACTGTCCCCTTTGTTCAACATTTGTCAGCCATGTCCTCATCTCCCCTGTCGTCACTGCGGGACCCGTACGGCACTCTGTAAGATGGCCCCAGGGTGACCCTACACCGGGGTCCCGTCGCCAGCACCCGCCCACCCTGTTCCTGTGGTTCTCATCACCTTGGCCTCTGATGAGGACCTCTCCTGTGCCTCTCCCCCATCGCACTCTCTCAGGGGGCCTGGCCCGCTGCCTGCCTCATAGCCTTATATGCTCCCTGCAGCTGCAAACCCTAATGACCTTGCAGCCACGAGACCCTGAACCCCCAAATGCAGCAACTGTGTGGGGTAGCTCGCTGCCTGTTCATCTGTCCAGGGGACGATGGGATCAGGTTCCGGGCTCCTGGCCAGCTCTGGGAAGAGCCTGGGCACCAGCTCCCAGTCAGGTTCCTGATATTCCGAGTACACCTGCTGCATTCCCTGGTGGGAGCCCGGTGCCCCAACTTCAAAATCCCCGGACCGATCTCTATTTCCACTAGGCCCTGCTCTAAACTTCTCATTGGCGAGAAACATAAAAGCTCAGCCCTGGGAATGACAAGTTTCATAAAATATTTTCTAATGGAGCCCTCATCTCCTCAAAACACCCATCATGAGTGAATGAATGAATCAACGCTGTGAAAAATAAAACTATTGCTCACATTCCAAAAATAAAAAAGATTTTAAATTTCAAAAAAAATGACGTGTAAAAATAATTTTCTAATTATAATAATGATAGTGATTATTGTAGTACCCGCTAAGCACTTATTACATGCCAAGCAGTGAACTAGGCTCAGGGGTTAATAGAAGATAATCAGGTCCCACATGAGACTCTCGGTCTAGGTAGGAGGGAGAGCAGGATTGAATCTCCAATCTGCAGATGAGGGAATTGAGGCACAGAGAAGTGAAGTGACTTGCCCAAGATCATAAAGCAGAGAAATGGTGGGGACAGGATTAGAACCCAGTTTCTGTGACTCCGAGGCCTGGGGTCTATCCACTAGGCCACATTGCTTCCATCACAAGCTAGTCTAATGAAATCCTTCAAAGGTTCAAAGTCCACCAAGTTGATCAATGACCTATCTTCGGAAATAAAGACGAAGGTGCGCAGTGTGGATAATAATGATAATGATGAAAATGATATTTTTAAGCACTTATTATGTGCCAGAAACTGTACTAAGTGCTGGGGTGGATACAAGCAAATCGTGTTGGAAACAGTCCTGCCCCACATGGGGCCCACAGGCTTAATCCTCATTGTACAGGTGAGGTAACTGAGGCACAGAGAAATGAAGTCACTTGACTAAGGTCACACAACCAAGTGGAAGACTGAGCCTCAGACTTCTGTTCCCTCTACCCCACTGAAATCATCCTCTCAAAGGTCACCAATGACCTCCTTCTTTCCAACTCCAATGGCTCCTACTTCATCCTAATCCTCCACGAACTCTCAGCTGCCTTTGACACTTCGACCATCCCCTTGTCCTCAACACGTTATCCAACCTTGGCTCCACTGACTTCGTCCTCTCCTGCTTCTCCTCTTATCTCTCTGGCCGTTCATTCTTAGTCTCCTTATCGGACTTCTCCTTGCCCTCCCATCCCCTAACTGTAGGGATTCCTCAAGAGTCAGTTCGTGGCCACCTTCTGTTCTCCATCTACACTCACACCCGTAGTAGATTCATTCGCTGCCATGCCTACAACTATCATCTCTATGCGCACGATAAGCAAATCTCTGTTTCCTCCCTTGTTCTCTCTCCCTCCCTCCAGGCTCCCATCTTCTCCTGCCTTCAGGACATCTCCACCTGGATGTCCTCCCGCCACCTAAAACTCAACATGTCCAGGACTGAGCTCCTTACCTTTGCAACGAAACCCTGTCCTATCCCTGACTTTCCTATCACTGTGGAAGGCCCTACCATTCTTTCCGTCTCACTGGCCCGCAAACTTGGTGTCATCCGTGACTCTGTTCTCTCATTCACTGTATCCAAACTGTCAATAAAACCTGCCAGTCTCACCTTCACTACAACTCCAAGAGCCGCCCTTTCCTCTCCATCCCAACCACTACCACGTTAGTACAATCACTCAGCGTATCCTGACTGGATTACTGCATCAGCCTCCTTTCTCATATCCCAACCTCTTGTCTCTCCCCAGTTCAGTGTATACTTCACTCTGCTGCCCTGAATAGCTTTCTACATAAAAGCTCTGGGCATATCACCCCCCTCCTCAAAAATCTCTAGGGGTTGCCTATCAACCATCTCCCACATCCCAGTCTTCTAGACTGTGATCCCATTGTTGTGTAGGGATTGTCTCTGTTACCTAATTGTACTTTCCAAGCGCTTAGTACAGGACTCTCCACATAGTAAGCGCTCCACAAATACGATTGAATGAATTGAATGAATGAATGAACCTTCATATCACGCAAAAATTCCTCACTATTGGCTTCAAAGTTCTCCATCACCTTGCCCCCTCCTACCACACCTACCTTTTCTCCTTCTACATCACAGCCCGCAAACTCCACTCCTCTTGTGCTAACCTTCTCACTGTGCTTCGCTCTCCCCTGTCCCACCGTCGACCCCTGGCCCACGCTCTACCTGTGGCCTCGAATGCCCTCCCTCCTCAAATCCGCCTAAGAATCACGCTTCCCCCCTTCAAAGCCCTACTGAAGGCTCACCTCCTCCAGGTGGCTTTCCCAAACAAAGGCCCCCTTTTCCTCTGCTCCTCCTCCCCTCCACATCGCCCCGACTCACTCCCTTTGTTTTACCTCTTCCCCGCCCCACAGCACCTGTGTATACATGTACATATTTGTAATTCTATTTATTTATATTAATGACATGCATAGATCTTTAATTTTACTTATTTACATTGATGATATTGATGTCTGTTTACTTGGTTTGATGTCTGTCTCCCCCCTTCTATACTGTGAGCCCACTGTGGGCAGGGGATGTCTCTGCTGCTGAATTGTACTTTCCATGTGTTTATAATATAGTGTTCTGCACACAGTAAGCGCTCAATAAATACACCTGAATGAATGTGGGACCCTATGATCTTCTGTCTACCTCAGAGCCTAGTAAAGACCTTGGCATGTGTCGAGTCCAAAAACATCAAGTCGCAGGAACACAGCATTAAGGGTTTTTTTAAATTGTAATACTTTATACAGATCCGTATGAGGGAAGACAGACATAGTCTATTGCCGTCATAGCGGGCTCAACCTTATCGCTGAAAGGCATCTAGATATTGTCTGTGGTGGGCGTGGTGCTTTTTCACAATAACAGCAGAAACTAGTGAAGTGTGACACCAATTTTCTTAACTGACAGCAGGATGCAGCTGAAATTGACAACAGGGAAAGGGTGAGGATGAAGCATGATTTAGGAAAACAGGCTAGATTAGTGCACAGTAGAGTCTGAAAACAAAGGTAAGGCAGGCTAAGAGTTAGTTTCCACATTCCCCTCTTCGATGCCTTCAATGGCAACACCACAGAAAATTATGTAGCAAATTCCCTTCCAGTTGTATCTGGGCTGTGGCCCATCTTAGACATCTTACCTCCTCTTGCTCTCGACGCCACCCGATCCCTACCTTCACATAATAGGTGCAGGGACAGACCCCTTTCGTTTGATCATGAGGCAGCTTTAGGGCGCTATCTGAATGAGTCTGAGGATCTCTTTATCTCTGGGTGTTACTTTGTTCTTCTTTCTTGAGGGCAGGCAGAAACTATCGCTTCCAGCCTACTCACATTAGCAGGTTCCTGAATACCTTTGCAGCAATACTTTAAAGTGAAAGCAACAGAAAAAAAGAACAGAGGTCATCAGGACAAGGAGGATTCCCAAACCTAGGAGCTGGAGTTTGGTCTTAGACCATCCCTTCACATTGGAGAAACAAGACGTGAGAGTAGACCACAGTTTTCCCCTATCTTGGGAAATTTCACATGCTTCCTGTAACCCCTGCAAGACAGAGAGAATTGTAACACTGAGAGAAGCGTAAGACTTTGAGAGTTATCAGGTATGCATACAAAACAATGTGTACCACGGACAACACAAGTCCTCACCTTGAGCGGCAAGCAGCATGTCTAAAACCATACGGTTCTACAGGGCAACCAGGCCTGCACTCTCTTGCTTAAACAGCCGAGGGCCTTGCTTGTTCGGTTAAGAACTGCCTCTATTAACTTGGCAAACGCACATATGCCATCTATGGCTCTACCCCATAATGTGGAAAAAAATTGGATGCCATAGAGCCAAAACCGCTCTGAGTTGGAGTAAGTGATTTTGGACCAGGCAGATGCATACTCTCCCCCTCATATACGTATAGTCGACCCAAGCAATGTCCGTGCCCACTATTAAGAGTTCATGAGGGACATTACAGAAACCAAGGAATATTGCCAGCCCAAGATCAAGAGTCCCTGCTGGATATCAACGTCCCAAATAGTTCTGCAGTTTCTCCCAAGGGTCGCTGTTTTTCATAAGTTCATATGACCTGAGGGCCCTCTTCTGATAGCCTTAGAACCTGCTTAAGGGGGGGATGCGTGGATCCAGGTCCGCTTTCCTCAACACTTTACCGCGGTTTCTGTAGTTAGCAGCATCTGATCTGGGCCCTTCCTCTGTGGCTCATGGGCTTTCTTAAGTTTGAAGGAATTAACAAGTATCCAATTGCCTGGTTTGAGTCTGTGGCTCTGGTTTGGGTCTGGCTTTGGCAGTGCTTGTTCTACCTGTGAATGTAAGACATTAAGGAAGCCATTTACCAACATACAATAGTCCAATAAAGCGTCATCGGTAAGGGTTATAGTCCATCTTTCCCAGTCCACAGAAGAGGACAGTAGAGAGGCACGAAGGCCTCCGCATCTGAATGTCCTGTGGGCACACGACTGTCTTTCCACTAGGCATGTTTTGTCGAGCAAAGAAGGCCAAGGGAAATCATTCTGTCCATTTCAATCTAGTTTCAGAGCATAGTTCTGCTCATCTGTTTTTCAGCCTCTCCTTGTATCATTCTACCAGTCATGCAGACTGTGCATCATTAAGGGCAATGGAAATGCAGTTTTATGCCTAGTCCTTTACAGTAATCTCCAGCCATTTGTCCAATAAAATGAGTCCCGCAGTCACTATTGATACAGGCAGGGAAGCCGAATTATGGAGTAAATCATTTAAAAACAACTTTGCTACTGTCTCGCTGTTTGTCTGTCGCCAGGGGAATGCCTCAATCCATCTTGAAACGGTATCTATTATCACCAGAACAAACCCAAAATCCATCACCCTAAGCATTTTAATAAAAGCAACTTGAACGTTACCAAGGGCCCCCAAGGGGTTGGGTGTGCTACGCAGAGAACCTTGGTGGTTTTCCCTACATTATGTTGTTGACATAATAGGCATCTTGAGATATACTGGATAGTTAGATGCCCTATCTTATTTTCAACCCAGAACCTCGTATTGGAGTCCACCACCCACCGTTTGTCCATGTGGGCATCTCCATGAGCCAGCAGGACAAGGAAAGGCAATACAGCAAAGGGATGCAACAGGAAGGTGGCTGGGACTCATCCAAAGTTCTGAAGGAGTTTGCTAACCGTTAAGTGTTAACCAGGATTTTCCCTCCCCAGGAGCAGCCACTTTCTGCAGTGAAACCAAATTGTGGAGGGAGGTGCAGGGAGTAGAGGGGACAGACACAAAGTTGGTGGCATCATGATATTGTGAGTATTGCAGAGCCTCCATTCGTGCAGTGGCATCTGCACAGGCATTACCCTTGGACACAAGGTTGGGAAAGGAGTTATGTACCACACATTTCACCACAGCAAGAGATTCAGGTAGCAATATTGCCTTTAAAAGGGTTGCAACAAAGGGCTGTTTTGGTCAGGGGCACCCACAGCCGTGAGGAAACCTCAATTCTGCCAAGGGAAATCAAAATCATGCACAACCCCAAAGGCATACTGGAATCAGTATGGATTATTGAGCTCTGTCTGGAGGCCAGAACGCAGGCACAGGTAAGAGCAACTACCTCAGCCTGTTCTGCAGAATAAGAAGAAGGCAGGAACTGGAATTTCAGAATAGCGGACTCAGAGCAGACAGCATAGCCTGATCTGAGTTGCCCTTGATCATCCTGAAGGTAAGCGCCACCAGCGAAAAACAAGAGGTCAGGGTTTAGCAAGAGCTGGACCTTTAAATCAGGGCGCGATCTTATTAAGGGATTAATGGTAGCCTCACCAGCATGGGATTCCCCCTCATCATTGGTTGGCAACAGAGTGGCGGGATTCAGAGTAGAAAAATGCGTAATGGTCAGGTAGGGGGAGCTCAGGAGGAGAATATCGTATTTAGTCTGCCTAGCTGTACAAAAGACCTAGGTGCGCGACCGCAGCGCTTAGAACAGTACTTTGCACATAGTAAGCGCTTTATAAATGCCATTTAAAAAACCAGAAATGCTACTATGGCATGGGAGACAGCGACTTGGAGCGGATGTCCCTGTACTAGGTCCTCAGTGACTTCCACTGTTCGGGTGGCTGCAGCTACCGCGCAAAGACGTGGTGGGAAGGCTGCAGCCATTGGGTAAAAGATAGACCTATAATAACCAAGAAGGTCGGTGGAAATGTCCATGTTTCTGGGTAAGGACAGCTTGTGCGCAGGCCTGTCATTCTGCACAAAACAGGGTGAATGGCCTAGAATAATCAGGTGATCCCGAAACAAGGTCTACAGAGAGGGCCTGCTTCAAATCTGTAAAAGAGACTTAAGCCTTGGCCGCCCACGGAAACGGCTCCTGGGGGCCAGTAGCGAGGGCCTGCCATGGTTTGGCCCTTTCAGAATAGGACGCGATCCACGGGCAGTAGTAATCCGTCATCCCAAGAAAAGAACGAGCTTCTGCCAGGCTTGAAGGGCGAAGCACCTTCAAAACGGCAGAGATATTCATTCATTCAGTCAGTCGTATTTATTGAGCGCTTATTGTGTGCAGAGCACTGTACTAAGATATGATCAGGGGACCACAGAGTTAAACGTATTGTGAATGGTAGCCTTGCTCTTTCGCATCAGATAAGGAGTGACCTCTTTATGTCAGCTCAAGAACGAGAAACATTCACCTAGCGAAAGCAGAAAACCAGTGAGCCAATATAAAAAATAATGTATAATTGTGGTATCTGTTAAGGGCTTAGTATGTGCCAGTCACTGTACTATGCATTCATTCATTCATTCAATCGAATTTATTGAGTGCTAACTTTGTGCAGAGCACAAAGCGCTTGGGAAGTACAAGTCGGCAACATACAGAGACAGTCCCTACCCAACAATGGGCTCACAGTCTAGAAGGGGGAGACAGGCAACAAAACAAAACATGTAGACAGGGTCAAAATCGTTAGAGCAAATAGAATTATAGCTATATTCACATCATTAACAAAGTAAATAGTATAGTAAATATGTACAAGTAAAATAAATAGAGTCATAAATCTGTACAAATATATACAAGTTCTGTGGGGAGGGGAAGAAGGGGGAGGGGACGCAGGTAGGGCGGGGGGATGGGGAGGAGGAGAGGAAAAAGGGGGCTCAGTCTGGAAGGCAAAATGGAGAAAGTGAGCTCTCAGTAGGGCTTTGAAGGGAGGAGGAGAACTAGCTTGGCAGATGGGGGAGGACATTCCAGGCCAGGGGAAGGACGTGGGCCGTGGGTCAATGGCGGGACAGGCGAGAACTGGGTGGATACGGGCAAATCAGTTTGGACACGGTCTACGTCCCACACGGGGTTCACAGCTTTGGTCCCCATTTCACAGATGATGTAACTGAGACACGGGGAAGCTAGGTGACTTGCTCAAGGCCATACAGCAGAGAAGTGACAAAGCAGGGATTAGAACCTTTCTGGGACTCTTAACTTCCCTTTACCCCAGACTTAGAGACAGTCTCCTCACAATTAAAGATCAGTTGAAATTTGACTTTTGGATGGTAAGAATGAAGTCAGCTGCAACAACAGAAATCTCCATCATAAAAGAGTAAATTGATCCCAACCCTGCCACGTCTCTGCTGCATGACATTGGACAAGCTAATTCACTTCTCCAAGCCTCAGTTACCTCATCTGGAAAATGGGTATTAAGAGGGTGAGCCGATGTGGGACAGGGATTGTATCAAACCCGAGTATCTTTCATCTACCATAGTGTTTAGAACAGTGCTTGGCACGTAGTAAGTGCTTAGCAAATGTCACTATTATTATTAATATTATTATTTCAAACAAGCACCTGCCTTAAGTTGATAATATTGGAAACCAGAGTTGAACGTCAGATAGGTGGAGATAACTGGGAGAAATTCCACAGGCAACCAGAAAGAGGACAGCTACGTTAATTTCCTTACTTGTCATCAGGTTTCTGCCTTCAATCGGTAGCATTTATCGAGGACCTCTGTGACCAGAGCACTGCTCTTTAACTGTGAAATAGAGATCAGATTTGAAAATTCGACCTAAACCCCAGTAGCAGAGGAAATAGAATCCATAGAACACAGGTTTCTGGGGAAACAATCCTGGAATTCAAATGATCGTGCAAGACGAGTTATAATGGTAAGAATTTTTGTGATGCTAATAGACGCCCACCGTTCTTCAGAATGAAATCATGCAGATGATTTCAGAGCACTGGAAGGTTAGAAATCTATCAGTTGTATTTACTGAGCACTTTTCCCGAGCACTGTATTAAGGGTTTGGGAGAGCGCAAATGCAATGTTCCCTGCCCACAACAAACTTTAATTCTAGAGGGAGAGACAGACATTAATGTAATTAAATAACATGTAATATATCATTTAGACAGTTGTTACAGACATTTATTTTTGCCAACAGCAACGCTTTAAAAATTGCTACCTGGAGCTGGTCTTACGGTCGACCACAGTGTACATATAGAATGACCCTCCGTTATCAAAGAAGGAGCAGCAGGGCCTAGTAAATAGTGTACAGGTCTGGAGTCAGAAGGACGTGGGTTATAATTCCAGTTCTGCCACTTGTCTGCTCTGTAACATCGGGCAGGTCACTTCACTTCTCTATGCCTCAGTTACCTCATCTGTAAAATGGGGATTTAGATGGTGAGCCCCATGTGGCACAGAGACCGTGTCCGACCTGATTATCTTCTATCTACCCCAGTGCTTACTACAGTGCCTGACACAAAATAAGCACTTGTTATGTTCATTCTCAGTCTCCTTCGCGGGCTCCTCCTTCCCCTCCCTTCCCCTTACTTTCATTCCATTCAATCGTATTTATTGAGCGCTTACTGTGTGCAGAGAACTGTACTAAGCGCTTGGGAAGTACAAGTCTGCAACATTGCCAAGATCCGCCCTTTCCTCTCCATCCATACCGCTACCCTGCTCGTTCAAGCTCTCATCCTATCCCGTCCGGACTACTGTATCAGCCTCCTCTCCGATCTCCCATCCTCGTGTCTCTCCCACTTCAATCCATACTTCATGCTGCTGCCCGGATTGTCTTCGTACAGAAACGCTCTGGGCATGTTACTCCCCTCCTCAAAAATCTCCAGTGGCTATCACTCAATCTGCGCATCAGGCAGAAACTCCTCACCCTGGGCTTCAAGGCTCTCCATCACCTCGCCCCCTCCTACCTCACCTCCCTTCTCTCCTTCTACAGCCCACTCGGCACCCTCCGCTCCTCTGTCGCTAATCTCCTCACCGTACCTCGTTCTCGGCTGTCCCGCCATCGACCCCCGGCCCACGTCATCCCCCGGGCCTGGAATGCCCTCCCTCTGCCCATCCGCCAAGCTAGCTCTCTTCCTCCCTTCAAGGCCCTACTGAGAGCTCACCTACTCCAGGAGGCCTTCCCAGACTGAGACATTTCCTTCCTCTCCCCCTCGTCCCCCTCTCCATCTCCCCATCTTACCTCCTTCCCTTCCTGACAGCACCTGTATGTATGTATATATGTTTGTACATATTTATTGCTTTATTTATTTATTTATTTATTTATTTATTTATTTATTTATTTATTTATTTTACTTGTACATATCTATTCTATTTATTTTATTTTGTTAGTATGTTTGGTTTTGTTCTCTGTCTCCCCCTATTAGACTGTGAGCCCACTGTTGGGTAGAGACTGTCTCTATATGTTGCCAACTTGTACTTCCCAAGCGCTAAGTACAGTGCTCTGCACACAGTAAGCGCTCAATAAATTCTTTGGTTGATTGATTGATTGATACCCATTCCATTCCTAGTTTGGGCAGTGGTTAGCGAGTGGAAGGCAATCTGCTACAAGTCAAAACTCCCCTGTGCTGGGCATCAGTGCCATGGGAGAAATTCGAGGATGGAGACGGGTTTACTACGTGGAAGGTGGCAGTGGTAAGCCACTGCCGCATTTTCACCAAGAAAAATCTATGTATACACTACCAGAATGATTGCAGATGGAGAGCAGGGCATTCTGGGAGAGATGTGTCCGTGGAGTCACTATGGGTCGGAAATGACTCGACGGCATAAGGCAAGACAAGAGAAACTATGGATTTAGAGTAATCTCAAGTTAGAATCTGCATTGTTAGAGATGCAGCGTGACCTCGAGGAAAGGGTATGAGCAAGGAAGTCAGAGGACCTGGGTTCTAATACTGCCTCCACCACTTTTAGTTGCTGTGTGACTTTGGACAAGTCATTTCACTTCTCAGTGCCTCAGTTATCTCATTCTGTAAAGTGGGGATTAACATTTTGAGCCCCACGTGGGACATGGATTCTGTCCAACCTGATTAGTTTATATCCACCCCAGTCCTTAGAACAGTGCCTGGCACATTGTAAGTGCTTAGAAAATGCTGTAAAAACAATCCTGGCTCTGCCACTTAGGTTCTGAATGACCTTAGGCAAGTCAGGTACCTTTTCTGTGCCTTAGTTACCTCCTCTGCGAAATGGGGATTCAATACGTGTTCTTCCTTAGTCAGTCAATCTTATTTAGAGCTTACTATTCATTCATTCAATCATATTTATTGAGCACTTTCTATGTGCAGAGCACAGTTCGAAGAGCCTAGAAGCATGCAATATAGCAATATAACAATATCCCTCCTAATTAGACTGTGAGTACCATGTGGGACCTGATTATTTTGTGTTTACCCCAGCACTTATACAGTGCTGGCACAGAGTAAGTGCTTAACAAATGCCACAGTTATCACTACTCTGCTCAGCACCCATCAGGTGTTCAACAAATCCCACTGAAGGACTGTAATAATGAAATAGACGTGGAATAGGGTAGGAGGGAAATAGCAGTGTTTCCAATCTTTGTGATTTTCCAGGTTCTGGAACAGAGGGCTGGACTTGACAGAGGGCTGCCAAGGTCATTTTCCTACAAAAATGTTTAGGCCATGTTTTCCACTCCTCAAGAACCTCCAGTTGTTGCCCATCCACCTCCGCATCAAACAGAAGCTCCTTACCATAGACTTTAAAGCAATCACCTTGCTCCTCCTGCCTCACCTCACCGCTCGTCTACTACATCGAGCCTGCACGCTTCATTCTTTTAATGCTAAACTTCTCACTACCTTGGTCTATTTCACCACGTACCTCTCTCCTACGTCTTTCCTTTTGCTTGGAACACCCTCCCTCCTCATACCAGATAAACAATTACTCTCTCCTCCTTTAAAGTCTTATTAAAGTCATATCTCCAAAAGGTCTTCCCTGACTAAGCCCTCCTTTCCTCTTCTATCACTTCCTCCTGGTTTCCCTGACTTGCTCCCTTTATTCATCTCATCTCCTAGCCCCCTAGCACTTACGACATATATGTAATCAATTTATTTATATTTCTATATGTCTCCCCTTCTAGACAGTAAGCTCATTCTAGGCAGGGAATGTGTCCATTTATTGTTGTATTGCACTCTCCCAAGTGCTTTGTAAAGTGTTCCGCTCAATAAATATGATTGAATCAATGCATGAACTTGATAGCCTGGGTGACATGCTGTCATTGTGGAAGGAAGAGATGGCTAGGTGTGGGTAACTATTCCCGCCTGTACTTTAGTTTCCGGCTTTGGGTTTCAAAGAGCCCATTCACATATGCAAATGTGACTGAAAAACCTAGTGAGGGATCACCTGTATTGTATTCAGTCAAAGATGAACACCATACCTTCTACCTTTCTACCCTTCTACCATAATAAGCTGTTCCAGTACTTCCCTTCTCTCCTTTCTCCTTTTTCAATCTTAGAGCCCCTCCACTAAGCTCTCTAGCTATCCTGTGGTCATCCATTCTCCTGACAACTGCCTACCAGGCTCCAGTAGAAACTAAACTACTGAAACTAAAGGAGAAATGTTCATGAAGGAGTACTGTCCCACTTTATTCAATCCTCAAAAATCCAATTCCCTGGATGCTCCAGAGGAGAGAAGCAGCATGGCCTAGTGGGTAGAGCAAGGGACTGGGAGTCAGAAGATCCTGAGTTCTAATCTTGGCTCTGCCACGTGCTTGCTGTGGGATCTTGGGCAAGTCGTTTCACTTCTCTGGGCCTGGGTTATCCCAAGAGCTTACAGTCCTCTTGACGGTAAGCTCATTGTGGGCAGGGAATGTAACTACCAACTCAGTTATCAATCAATCAATTGTACAGAACACTGTACTAAGAGCTTGGAAGAGTAGAATACAAAGTAATTTCCAGACACATTCCCTGTTCATAATGAGCTAGCAGTCTAGAAGTGTAGGCAGACAAGAATATGAATACAAAAGTCATTTATAACATATACTTTAAAGATACATATCGTATCTGTCCCAGCAGTATCTGTAGAGGAGACTTCCTGCATCTTCTCAAAATCCACCTGCACGCCCGACCCCATTCCTCCGTGGCTTATCAAAACACTTGCCCCCTCCTTTCTTCCCTCCCTAAAAACTGTATTCAACTGTTCTCTCTCCAATAGCTTCTTCCTCACTGCTTTCAAACATACCCATGTCTCCCCTATCCTAAATAAGTCCTCTCTTGACACTGTGGCTCTGTCCAGCTACCTCCCCATTCCCCTTCTACCATTCCTCTCTAAATTCCTTGATCGAGTTGTCTACATGGCCATCTCAAATTCCTCTCCTCCAATTCTCTCCCTGACCCCCTCCAATCTATCCTCTTCACTCCACAGAAACTGACCTCTCAAAGGTCACCAATGATATCCTTCTTGCCAAATCTAGTGGCCGTTACTCCATCCTAATCTTCCTTGACCTGCAAGCTCGTTGTGAGCAGAGAATGTGTCTATCATTCTGTTGTACTCTCCCAAACGCTTAGTACAGTGCTCTGCACACAGTAAGTGCTCAATAAATGCAATTGATTGACTGATTGACTGACTTTAAGCAGCCTTTGACACTGTCGACCACCTCCTTCACCTGGAAGCATTATCTGACCTCAGCTTCAGTTACACCGTCCTCTCCTGGTTTTCTGCCTATCTCTCTGGCCGCTGATTCTGACAGTGTCAAAGACTGCTTAAAGTCAGTCAATCAGTCAATCAATTGCATTTCTTGAGCACTTACTGTGTGCAGAGCACTGTACTAAGCGTTTGGGAGACTATAATAGAATGATAGACACATTCTCTGCTCACAACGAGCTTGCAGGTAGAGGAAGATTAGGATGGAGTAGAGGCCACTAGATTTGGCAAGAAGGATATAATTGGTGACTTTGAGAGGTCAGTTTCTGTGGAGTGAAGAGGATAGATTGGAGGGGGTCAGGGAGAGAATTGGAGGAGAGGAATTTGAGATGGCCGTGTAGACAACTCGATCAAGGAATTTAAAGAGGAATGGTAGGAGGGGAATGGGGAGGTAGCTGGACAGAGCCACGGTGTCAAGAGAGGACTTATTTAGGTTAGGGGAGACATGGGTGTGTTTGAAAGCAGTGAGGAAGAAGCCATTGGAGAGAGAACAGTTGAATACAGTTTTTAGGGAGGGAAGAAAGGAGGGGGCAAGTGTTTTGATAAGCCACGGAGGAATGGGGTCGGGCGTGCAGGTGGATTTTGAGAAGATGCAGGAAGTCTCCTCTACAGATACTGCTGGGACAGATATGATATGTATCTTTAAATTATATGTTATAAATGACTTTTGTATTCATATTCTTGTCTGCTTACACTTCTAGACTGCTAGCTCATTATGAACAGGGAATGTGTCTGGAAATTACTTTGTATTCTACTCTTCCAAGCGCTTAGTACAGTGTTCTGTACAATTGATTGATTGATAACTGAGTTGGTAGTTACATTCCCTGCCCACAATGAGCTTACCGTCAAGAGGACTGTAAGCTCTTGGGATAACCCAGGCCCAGAGAAGTGAAACGACTTGCCCAAGATCCCACAGCAAGCACGTGGCAGAGCCAAGATTAGAACTCAGGATCTTCTGACTCCCAGTCCCTTGCTCTACCCACTAGGCCATGCTGCTTCTCTCCTCTGGAGCATCCAGGGAATTGGATTTTTGAGGATTGAATAAAGTGGGGCATTACTCCTTCATGAACATTTCTCCTTTAGTTTCAGTAGTTTAGTTTCTACTGGAGCCTGGTAGGCAGTTGTCAGGAGAATGGATGACCACAGGATAGCTAGAGAGCTTAGTGGAAGGGCTCTGAGACAAGATTGAAAAAGGAGAAAGGAGAGAAGGGAAGTACTGACACAGACTATTATGGTAGAAGGGTAGAAAGGTAGAAGATATGGTGTTCATCTTCTATCTCTCCTTGATGCTGCCAACCTCTTCCTCCACCCCACCTCACCCACTCACCAACTTGGTCATACCCTCGACCTCATCATCTCCTACCGCTGCACTGTGTCCACCCTCACCAACTCTGAAATCCCTCTCTCTGTTCATAATCTTCTCACCTGCCTCCTCACTCACACCCCTTTCCCCTGTAAATCCGTATTACTCCCTCACAGAGATCTCCGCTCTCTGGACCCCACCCATCTTTCGGAGTGCCTCACACCTCACCTCGCCGCCCTCTCCTCTCTACCCAGTCTTGATGATCAGATTACTGCTCTCAACTCTACCCTTTCTACTCAGCTAGACTCACTCGCTCCCCTTTCCCGTCGCTGCTCTCGCAACACAAACCCACAGCCCTGGATCACTGACACTGTCCGCCTCCTTCGCTCTTATGCTCGAGCTGCCGAACGCTGCTGTCGAAAGTCTAAACACCATCCCAACCTCGTTCACTTCAACTTTATCCTTTCCAGCCTTAACTCAGCCCTCTCTTCTGCCAGGCAAAACTATTTCTCCTCCCTTATTGACACCCATGCCCATCACCCGCGCCAGCTCTTCCGTACATTCAACTCCCTTCTCAGGCCCCCGGTTCCTCCCCCTCCTCTTTCCCTCACCCCAACGATCTGGCCTCCTACTTCATTAACAAAATTAAATCCATCAGGTCCGACCACCCCAAAGTATCTTCCCCCCCTTCTCCAATCCCCCGGCTCTCAACACTCTCTGCTACTCTCCCATCCTTCCCAGCAGTATCCTCAGAGGAGCTCTCCTCCCTCCTCTCAAGTGCTACTCCGGCCATCTGTGCTTCTGACCCCATTCCCTCTCATCTCATGAAATCTCTCGCTCCATCCCTTCTCCCCTCCTTAACTTCCATCTTCAACCGCTCACTCTCCACTGGTTCCTTCCCCTCTGCCTTCAAACATGCCCATGTCTCTCCCATCCTAAAAAAACCCTCTCTTGACCCCACATCACCTTCTAGGTATCGCCCCATATCCCTCCTATCATTCCTTTCCAAACTCCTTGAACGAGTTGTCTACACTCGCTGCCTAGAATTCCTCAACAACAACTCTCTCCTCGACCCCCTCCAGTCTGGATTCCGTCCCCTACATTCCACGGAAACTGCCCTCTCAAAGGTCACCAATGACCTCCTGCTTGCCAAATCCAACGGCTCCTACTCTGTCCTAATCGTCCTCGACCTCTCAGCTGCCTTTGACACTGTGGACCACCCCCTTCTCCTCAACACGCTATCTGACCTTGGCTTCACAGACTCCGTCCTCTCCTGGTTCTCCTCTTACCTCTCCAGTCGTTCTTCCTCAGTCTCTTTTGCAGGCTCCTCCTCCCCCTCCCATCCTCTTACTGTGGGGGTTCCCCAAGGTTCATTGCTTGGTCCCCTTCTGTTCTCAATCTACACGCACTCCCTTGGTGACCTCATTCGCTCCCACGACTTCAACTATCATCTCTACACTGATGACACCCAGATTTACATCTCTGCCCCTGCTCTCTCCCCCTCTCTCCAGACTCGCATCTCCTCCTGCCTTCAGGAAATCTCCATCTGGATGTCTTCCCGCCACCTAAAGCTCAACATGTCGAAGACTGAACTCCTTGTCTTCCCTCCCAAACCTTGTCCTCTCCCTGACTTTCCCATCTCTGTTGACGGCACTACCATCCTTCCCGTCTCACAAGCCCGCAACCTTGGTGTCATCCTCGACTCCGCTCTCTCATTCACCTCTCACATCCAAGCCGTCACCAAAACCTGCCGGTCTCAGCTCCACAACATTGCCAAGATCCGCCCTTTCCTCTCCATCCCAACCGCTACCCTGTTCATTCAAGCTCTCATCCTATCCCGTCTGGACTACTGCATCAGCCTTCTCTCTGATCTCCCATCCTCGTGTCTCTCTCCACTTCAATCCATACTTCATGCTGCTGCCCGGATTATCTTTGTCCAGAAACGCTCTGGGCATATTACTCCCCTCCTCAAAAGTCTCCAGTGGCTACCAATCGATCTGCGCATCAGGCAGAAACTCCTCACCCTGGGCTTCAAGGCTCTCCATCACCTCGCCCCCTCCTACATCACCTCCCTTCCCTCCTTCTACAGCCCAGCCCGCACCCTCCACTCCTCCGCCGCTAAATTCCTCACTGTACCTCGTTCCCGCCTGTCCCGCCATCGACCCCCGGCCCACGTCATCCCCCGGGCCTGGAATACCCTCCCTCTGCCCATCCGCCAAGCTAGCTCTCTTCATCCCTTCAAGGCCCTACTGAGAGCTCACCTCCTCCAGGAGGCCTTCCCAGACAGAGCCTCTTCCTTCCCCTACCCCTCGTCCCCCTCTCCATCCCCCCCATCTTACCTCTTTCCCTTCCCCACAGCACCTGTATATATGTATATATGTTTGTACATATTTATTACTCTATTTTTTTATTTATTCATTTATTTATTTCATTTGTACATATCTATTCTATTTATTTTATTTTGTTAGTTTTTTTTGGTTTTGTTCTCTGTCTCCCCCTTTTAGACTGTGAGCCCACTGTTGGGTAGGGACTGTCTCTATATGTTGCCAATTTGTACTTCCCAAGCGCTTAGTACAGTGTTCTGCACATAGTAAGCGCTCAATAAATACGATTGATGATGATGATGATGATGATGAATACAATACAGGTGATCTCTCACTAGGTTTTTCAGTCACATTTGCATGTGTGAATGGGCTCTTTGAAACCCAAAGCCAGAAACTAAAGTACAGGCGGGAATAGTTACCCACACCTAACCATCTCTTCCTTCCACAATGGCAAGTTCATGCATTGATTCAATCTTATTTATTGAGCGAAATACTGTACACAGCACTTGGGAGAGTGCAATACAATAATAAATGGACACATTCCCTGCCTAGAATGAGCTTACTGTCTAGAAGGGGAGACAGATAGAAATATAAATAAATTAATTACATATATGTCTTAAGTGCTAGGTGGCTAGGAGATGAAATGAATAGAGGGAGCAAGTCAGGGAAACCAGAAGGAAGTGATAGAAGAGGAAAGGAGGGCTTATTCAGGGAAGACCTTTTGGAGATATGTCTTTAATATGACTTTAAAGGAGGGGAGAGTGATTGCTTATCTGGTATGAGGAGGGAGGGTGTTCCAAGCCAAAGGAAAGACATATGGGAGAGGTAGGTGGTGAAATAGACCAAGGTAGTGAGAAGTTTAGCACTAAAAGAATGAAGTGTGCAGGCTCGATGTAGTAGACGAGCGGTGAGGTGAGGCAGGAGGAGCAAGGTGATTGATTGCTCTATGGTAGAGAGTTTCTGTTTGATGCGGAGGTGGATGGGCAACCATTGGAGGTTCCTGAGGATTGGAAATCATGGCCTAAACATTTTTGTAGAAAAATGACCTTGGCAGCCCTCTGTCAAGTCTAGTCCTCTGTTCCAGAACCTGGAAAATCACAAAGATTGGAAACACTGTTATTTCCCTCCTACCCTATTCCACGTCTATTTCATTATTACAGTCGATCAGTGGGATTTGTTTAACACTTGATGGGTGCTGAGCAGAGTAGTGATAACTGTGGCATTTGTTAAGCACTTACTCTGTGCCAGCACTGTATAAGTGCTGGGGTAGACACAAAATAATCAGGTCCCACATGGTACTCACAGTCTAATTAGGAGGGATATTGTTATATTGCTATATTGCATGCTTCTAGGCTCTTCGAACTGTGCTCTGCACATAGAAAGTGCTCAATAAATATAATTGAATGAATGAATAGTAAGCTCTAAATAAGATTGACTGACTAAGGAAGAACACGTATTGAATCCCCATTTCGCAGAGGAGGTAACTAAGGCACAGAAAAGGTACCTGACTTGCCTAAGGTCATTCAGAACCTAAGTGGCAGAGCCAGGATTGTTTTTACAGCATTTGTTAAGCACTTACAATGTGCCAGGCACTGTTCTAAGGACTGGGGTGGATATAAACTAATCAGGTTGGACAGAATCCATGTCCCACGTGGGGCTCAAAATGTTAATCCCCACTTTACAGAATGAGATAACTGAGGCACTGAGAAGTGAAATGACTTGTCCAAAGTCACACAGCAACTAAAAGTGGTGGAGGCAGTATTAGAACCCAGGTCCTCTGACTTCCTTGCTCATACTCTTTTCTCGAGGTCACGCTGCATCTCTAACAATACAGATTCTAACGAGATTACTCTAAATCCATAGTTTCTCTTGTCTTGCCTTATGCCGTCGAGTCATTTCCGACCCATAGTGACTCCACGGACACATCTCTCCCAGAATGCCCTGCTCTCCATCTGCAATCATTCTGGTAGTGTATACATAGGTTTTCTTGGTGAAAATACGGCAGTGCCACTGCCACCTTCCACGTAGTAAACTCGTCTCCGTCCTCGAATCTCTCCCATGGCTCTGTTGCCCAGCACAGGGGAGTTTTGACTTATAGCAGATTGCCTTCCACTTGCTAACCACTGCCTAAACTAGGAATGGAATGGGTATGCCTCTGCTTGACTCTCCATCCCGTAGCCAAGACAGGTAGATTAGTGGAAGCTCTCCAGGTGTGACCCTAGAGTAAACAGACACATTCCCTGCCTACTACGAGCTTACAGTCTAGAGGGTCTGTAACTCATTTATGTATAGATAAATTTGATCTCTTAATACAGTTCTTGGCACCTAGTAAGCACTTAACAAATCCCATTATTATTTCGATTATTGTGATTATTATTATTATTGCATTATTGTCACTATTATCAGCAAACAACCATGACCAAACTGGTCTAGGGTGTCTCCACTGGACCTCCCAGGAGATTCCAGTAGAAGGTCCTGGCTGGGGTCCCTTAACCATGAAGAATCTCACCACCATCACTGAGTTCATCCTCCTGGGGTTCAGAGGCGGGCCGTGGTTGCAAGGCACGCTATTTCTAATGTTCCTGTATGGTGTGACTGTGGTGGGCAATCTGGAAATGGTCGCCATCATCAGCCTGGACCCCCAGCTTCACACCGACATGTACTCCTTCCTCTGCAGTCTGTCTTTCCTGGACGTCTGCTATTCCTCTACTATCGTCCCCAGGGCCCTGATTAATTTCCTCTCAAAGCAGGCAGCCATCTCCTTCCCTGGTTGGGCCACTCAGTTCTTCTTCCTCTCCCTCTTTAGAACGACAGAGGCTTTTCTCCTGGCTGCTATGGCACACGATCGCTTCATCACCATCTGCGACACCCCCAGTATTCCAGGATGATGTCCCATGGAATCTGCCAGCTGCTGGTGGAGGGCTCGTACCTCTGGGGAGTTGTCAATGCCATTACACAAACCACCATGAGCTTCCAGTTGCCATTCTGTGCGCCCAACATAATCGATGGCTTCTTCTATGATGTCCTCCCGATCTTGACCCTGTCCTGCTCTGACAAGCTGACTAACCAGTTGGTCTTACTTGGCCTGTGTTGCTCCATTATCGTGGGCACCTTCTCCATCAACTCGATCTCCTATGCCCTCGTCATCTCTACCACTCTGAGGATCTGCTCGACAGAGGAACAGACGAAATCCTTCTCCACTTGTGTCTCCCACCTTGTGGGGGTGGGTCTGTTCTATGGCTCTGTCTTCTTCATGTATGTCCAGCCCTGTGCCATTTCGAACGTGGAGCAGACCAAGGTGGTGTCCATCTTCTACACCGTCATGATTCCAATGCTGAATCCTATCATCTACAGTCTGAGGAACAAAGATGCCAAGGAAGCATTGAAGAGGATCAAAACGAAAGTCTCTCTGTGATCGTTTGATGACGGGTGGACAGGGTTCCAGACATCTCTGGGCCAAAAACCTTCACTCTATGATTCCCCACTCCTCAGGAACCTCCAATTGTTGTCCGTACACTATTGCATCAAACAGAAATTCCTTACCAAATGCTTTGAAGCACTCAATCACCTTGCCCTCTCCTACCTTATCTCCCTGATTTCTTACTACATTCTAGCCCACACATTTCACACCTCTGGTGCCCATCTACTCACTGCACCTCCATCTCGTCTATCTCGTTCATTCATTCGATCGTACGTACTGAGTACTTACTGTGTGCAGAGCACTGTACTAACTGCTTGGGAGAGTACAACTATAAACACATTCCCTGCCCGCAGTGAGCTTACAGCCTAGAAGGGGGAGACAGACGTTAAGATAAATAAATGAATTAAATGTATGTACATAAGTGATGGGGGGGCTGGGAGGGAGGAAGAACAACGGGAGCAAGGGTGACACAGAAGGGAGTGATAGAAGAGGAAAGAGGGGGCTTAGTCAGGGAAGGCCTCCTGGAGGGGATGTGCCTTCAGTAAGGCTTTGATAGGGGAGAGTAATTGTCTCTAGAATTTAAGGAAGGAGGACGTTCTAGGCCAGAGGCAGGATGTGGGTGAAGGGTCAACAGCGAGGCAGGAGAGATCAAGGCACAGTGAGAAGGTTAACGTTAGAGGAGTGCCATGTGAGGTCTGGGTTGTTGCAAGAGATTAGCGAGGTGAGGTAGGAGGGGGAAAGGTGATTGAGTACTTTAAAGTTAATGGTGAGGAGTTTGGTGTGATGCAGAGGTGGATGGGCAACGACTGGAGTTTTGGGAGGAAATGGGGTGACGAGTCTTGAACGGTTTTGTAGAAAAATGATCCAGGAAGCAGATTAAAGTATGGACTAGAGTCTTGCCACCAACCTCTAGCCCATGTCCTGCCTCTGTCCCAGAATCCCCTCCCTCTTCATTTCTGACAATCACTCTTCCCACCTTCAAATCCTTATTGAAAACACATCTCCTAGAGGCCTTCCCTGAATATATCCACATTTCCTCTGAGCCCAGTTCATTTTCTCAGATAGAGAAAAATCCTATTCAGGTTGACTCTACCATTAGGAAAAATCTCTCCTCCCTTACCTTGCTGATTTCCTACTAAAACCCAGTCCACATACTTCATTGTAATAATAATGATAATTATTGTCGTATAAGCACTTTCAATGTGCCAAGCACTGAACTAATCATTGCAGCAGACACAAGATAATTAGGCCCCACATGGGGCTCTTAGTCGAAGTAGGAGGGAGAACAGGTATTGAATCCCAATTAAGCAGATGAGAAAACTGAGGCACAGAGAAGTTGAGTGACTTGCCCCAGGTCACTCAGCATGTAAGTGGTAAAACTGGGATTAGAACCCAGGTCTTCTGATGCCCAGACCTGTTCAGTTCCTCTAATGCCAACCTATTCTCTGGACCTCAATCTTGTCTATCTCTTTGCCGACCCTTTGCCCATATCCTCCCTCCGGCCGGGAACTCCCTCCCACTTCATATGTGATGGGCCATCACTTTCTCCACCTTCAAAGACTTGTTAAAATTATATTTCCGTATTAACGGCTTCCCCAACTGATTCCTCTTTTCTTCTATTCCTTCTTCCTTCTGCATCATCATTGCACTTGAATCTTTATCCTTTAAGCAATTGATATTCACCCCACCCTCAACCCCGTAGCATATATTCACATACCCATAATGTATCCATGTATTTTAATGTCTGCCTTCATCTCTAGACTGTGAGCTCCTTGTGGTCAGGGGACATGCCTACCACCTCTACTGTATTGTCTTCTCCTGAGTGCTTAGTACAGCGCTCTGCACACAGTCAATGCTCAATAAATTCCACTGACTGATTGATTGATTAAACACCTACCAGCTACTACATGAAGGTGTGGGCAAAAGATAACCAGATTGGGCATAGTCTCCAATCCAAGTGAATGGATGTGGGTATCTTATTCTCATTTTATAGATGAGGAAGCCAAGTCCCAGAGACGTTAAGGGACTTCCCCAAAATCATATAGCAGGTCAGGAGCGGAGTTGGGATTATAATTCAGGTCTACTGAATTCCAGCCCATATACTGTCCACTAGTCCATGCTGCACCACAGGTGGTGTACAATGAAAGAAGTGGGCCAAGGGGTTACACCGGAGGGGTCAAAGAACCTCTTTTCAGTGGGGGCAAAAGGGTGCCCTCTATAAGATCATTGTGGGCAGGGAATGTACTCTCCCAAGTGGTTAGTACGGTGCTCTGCACACAGTATGTGCTCTCCCTCCCTCCAGGCTCGTATCTCCTCCAGCCTTCAGGACATCTGCATCTGGATGTCTGCCCGCCATCTAAAACTCAATATGTCCAAGACTGAACTCCTTATCTTCCCTCCAAAACCCTGTCCTCTCCCTGACGTTCCTGTCACTGTAGACGGCACTACCATTCTTCCCGTCTCACAGGCCTGAAGCTGTGGTGTCATCCTCGACTCTGCTCTCTCATTCACCCCACACATCCAATCGGTCAACGAAACCTGCAGGTCTCACCTCCACAACATTGCCAAGATCCGCCCTTTCCTCTCCATGCAAATCGTTATCTTGCTGGTTCAATCTCTCATCCTATCCCGACTGGAATACCACATCAGCCTCCTCTCTGATCTCCCATCCTCCTGTCTCTCCCCGCTTCAGTCTATACTTCATTCTGCTGCACGTATTATCTTTGTACAGAAACGCGCAGGACATGTCACTCCCCTCCTCAAAAGTCTCCAGTGGTTGCCTGTCAACCTACAAGTCAAGCAAAAACTCCTCACTCTCAGCTTCAGGATTCTCCATCACCTATCCCCCTCCTACCTCACCTTCCTTCTCTCCTTCTACAGCCCATCTTGCACCCTCCGCTCCTCTGCCACTAACCTCCTCATTGTGCCTCGTTCTTGCCTGTCCTGCCGTCGACCCCTGGCCCACGTCCTTCCCGTGGCTTGGAATGCCCTCCCTCCAAACATTCGCCAAGCTAGTTCCTTCCTTCCCTTCAAAGCCCTACTGAGAGCTCACCTCCTCCAAGAGGCCTTCCCAGACAAAGCTCCCTTTTTCCTCTCCTCCTCCCCTTCTCCCCTGGCCCTACCTCCTTCCCCTTCCCACAATACTTGGATATATTTATAAAAAATTATTACTCTATTTATTTTACTTGTACATGTTTACTACTCTATTTTGTTAATGATGTACATATAGCTATAATTCTATTTATTCTGACGGTTTTGACACCTGTCTACTTATTTCGCTTTGTTGTCGGTCTCCCCCTTCTAGACTGTGAGCCCTCTGTTGGGTAGGGACCATCTCTATATGTTGCCGACTTGAACTTCCTACACGCTTAGTACAGTGCTCTCTGCACACAGTGAGCGCTCAATAGATACGATTGAATAAATGAATGAATAAATGAATTCCTGACACTGAAGGGAGACATAACTCCCTTAATGTTACTCGTATCATTACCCATGATTCTCCTTTCAAAGTGGCTTTGACCTAGCGCACTCCGTTTCCCATTTCCATGGCATCTGGGCTCCTTGGGATTTCTTCCTGCCACCCCAATTCCTGGCTGATCATTCTCCAATAACCTCCGAGCTATACAACTTCTGTAGCCATGGGAACCAAGGCAGCAGTGCACACTGTGGACCCCGTTTCCTTCTGATACAATTCACCTGTCTCTGTGTGCACAATACAGGAATCTCTTGACGGCATTAATAGCCAATGTGTCTCTGGCCCCTTTCACTGGGGCTAACAGTAGATACAATAAATGCATCATCAATCGTATTTATTGAGCGCTTACTATGTGCAGAGCACTGTACTAAGCGCTTGGGAAGTACAAATTGGCAACATATAGAGACAGTCCCTACCCAACAGTGGGCTCACAGTCTAAAAGGGGGAGACAGAGAACGAAACCAAACATACTAACAAAATAAAATAAATAGAATAGATATGTACAAATAAAATAGAGTAAAAAAATATGTACAAACATATATACATATATACAGGTGCTGTGGGGAAGGGAAGGAGGGAAGATGGGGGGATGGAGAGGGGGACGAGGGGGAGAGGAAGGAAGGGGCTCAGTCTGGGAAGGCCTCCTGGAGGAGGTGAGCTCTCAGTAGGGCCTTGAAGGGAGGAAGAGAGCTAGCTTGGCGGATGGGCAGAGGGAGGGTATTCCAGGCCCTGGGGATGACGTGGGCCGGGGGTCGATGGCGGGACAGGCGACAGAGAGGTACGGTGAGGAGATCAGCGGTGGAGGAGCGGAGGGTGCGGACTGGGCTGTAGAAGGAGAGAAGGAAGGTGAGGTAGGAGGGGGCGAGGTGATGGACAGCCTTGAAGCCCAGGGTGAGGAGTTTCTGCCTGATGCACAGATTGATTGGTAGCCACTGGAGATTTTTGAGGAGGGGAGTGATATGCCCAGAGCGTTTCTGGACAAAGATAATCCGGGCAGCAGCATGAAGTATGGATTGAAGTGGAGAGAGACACTAGGATGGGAGATCAGAGAGAAGGCTGATGCAGTAGTCCAGACGGGATAGGATGAGAGCTTGAATGAGCAGGGTAGCGGTTGGGATGGAGAGGAAAGGGCGGATCTTGGCAATGTTGCGGAGCTGAGACCGGCAGGTTTTGGTGACGGCTTGGATGTGAGGGGTGAATGAGAGAGCGGAGTCGAGGATGACACCAAAGTTGCGGTCTTGTGAGACGGGAAGGATGGTAGTGCCGTCAACAGAGATGGGAAAGTCAGGGAGAGGGCAAGGTTTGGGAGGGAAGACAAGGAGTTCAGTCTTCGACATGTTGAGCTTTAGGTGGCGGGCAGACATCCAAATGGAGATTTCCTGAAGGCAGGAGGAGATGCGAGCCTGGAGAGAGGGGGAGAGAGCAGGGGCAGAGATGTAGATCTGGGTGTCATCAGCGTAGAGATGATAGTTGAAGCCGTGGAAGCGAATGAGGTCACCAAGGGAGTGCGTGTAGATCGAGAACAGAAGGGGACCAAGCAATGAACCTTTGGGAACCCCCACAGTGAGAGAATGGGAGGGGGAGGAGGAGCCTGCAAAAGAGACTGAGAAAGAACGACCGGAGAGGTAAGAGGAGAACCAGGAGAGGACGGAGTCTGTGAAGCCAAGGTCAGATAGCGTGTTGAGAAGAAGGGGGTGGTCAACAGTGCCAAAGGCAGCTGAGAGGTCGAGGACGATTAGGACAGAGTAGGAGCCGTTGGATTTGGCAAGCAGGAGGTTATTGGTGACCTTTGAGAGGGCAGTTTCCGTGGAATGTAGGGGACAGAAGCCAGACTGGAGGGGGTCGAGGAGAGAGTTGTTATTGAGGAATTCTAGGCAGCGAGTGTAGACAACTCGTTCAAGGAGTTTGGAAAGGAATGGTAGGAGGGATATGGGACGATAACTAGAAGGTGAGGTGGGGTCAAGAGAGGGTTTTTTTAGGATGGGAGAGACATGGGCATGTTTGAAGGCAGAGGGGAAGGAACCAGTGGAGAGTGAGCGGTTGAAGATGGAAGTTAAGAAGGGGAGAAGGGATGGAGCGAGAGATTTCATGAGATGAGAGGGAATGGGGTCAGAAGCACAGGTGGCCGGAGTAGCACTTGAGAGGAGGGAGGAGAGCTCCTCTGAGGACACTGCTGGGAAGGATGCGAGAGTAGCAGAGAGTGTTGAGAGCCGGGGGGATGGAGGAAGGGGGGAAGAGACTTTGGGGAGGTCGGACCTGATGGATTTAATTTTGTTAATGAAGTAGGTGGCCAGATCGTTGGGGGTGAGGGAAGGAGGAGGGGGAGGAACCGGGGGCCTGAGAAGGGAGTTGAGTGTACGGAAGAGCTGGCGCGGGTGAGCGGCATGGGTGTCAATAAGGGAGGAGAAATAGTTTTGTCTGGAAGAGGAGAGGGCTGAGTTAAGGCAGGAAAGGATAAACGTGAAGTGAACGAGGTTGGGATGGTGTTTAGACTTTCGACAGCAGCGTTCGGCAGCTCGAGCATAAGAGCGAAGGAGGCGGACAGTGGCAGTGATCCAGGGCTGTTGGTTAGTGGTGCGAGAGCGGCGAAGGGAAAGGGGAGCGAGTGAGTCTAGCTGAGTAGAAAGGGTAGAGTTGAGAGCAGTAATCTGATCATCAAGACTGGGTAGAGAGGAGAGGGCGGCGAGGTGGGGTGTGAGGCGCTCGGAAAGATGGGTGGGGTCCAGAGAGCGGAGATCTCTGTGAGGGAGTAATACGGATTTACAGGGGAAAGGAGTGTGAGTGAGGAGGCAGGTGAGAAGATTATAATCAGAGAGAGGGATTTCAGAGTTGGTGAGGGTGGACACAGTGCAGCGGTAGGAGATGATGAGGTCGAGGGTATGACCAAGTTGGTGGGTGGGTGAGGTGGGGTGGAGGAAGAGGTTGGCAGCGTCAAGGAGAGATAGAAGACGGGCGGCAGAGGATTCATTCAATGCAATTGATTGAATGAATGACTGAATAAGCCCACCATCGGCAGTTGTTGGAATGGTGACTATGAAAAACAGGGCTTTCCTTCCTCCCTATTGGTCTCTCCTGGAGATAGGAGAGCTTGGTGCTGATGTAGGGAGGGATGTTCCCCCTTGAACCCTTGATCATTTCTTGTAGTGGGAAGAGAGCTGGCAACCAGAGCAGTTGAAGATGTTGATAGCTTGGTGCTGGATGCATTCAGGTGAGTCTTTCACTAAGCCTCCCATACAATCTGCTCCCTCGAGACTGAAAGCCCATCTTCGGCAGGGAACCTATCTGCCCAGTCTGTTGTACTGGACTCTTCCAAGCGCTTAGTACAGAGTTCTGCCCAGAACAGGTGCTCAATAAGTAACATTGATTGATTGATTAATATATGTCTCCCCTGCTAGACTGTGAGCTACCTGTGACCTGGGAAGGTGTCTACCAGCTCTGTTGTGTTTACTCTCCCAAGTGCTTAGGACAGTGCTCTGCACTTAGTAAGTGCTTAATACATCACTATTATAGGCAGAGGGCCTGGGTTCTAATTCCATCTCCGCCATTTGTCTGCTGTGGTACCTTGAACAAGTCACTGAATTTCTCAGTGCCTCAGGTCTCTCATCTGAAAATTGGAGATACAATACCTGTTCTCCCTCCTTCTTAGACTGAGCTCCAAGTAGGACCTGATTATTTTATATCTACCCCAGCGCTCAATACAGTGCTTGGCACATAGTAAGCGCTGAACAAATACCACAATTGGTGTTATTAATAATGAATACCATTTATGGATTGGGGTAGACTCAAGATTCGTTCAGTCATTCGATAATATTTTTTGAGTGCTTATTGTGTGCAGTGCACTGTACTAACTTCTTGGGAAAGTACACTGAAGAAATAAAGAGGAAAATCCATGCTCACAGCAACCTCACGGTTTGGGGGGGAGACAGACATCAGTACAAATAATTAGAAATTAGTATAAATAAATAAAATTACAGATATATACATAAGTGCTGTGGGGCTAAGAAAGGGCGGATGAGCAAAGAGAACAAGTCAGGGTGCGCCCTCAGTGGGGTTTTGAAGGTGGGGAGAGTAATTGTCGGATTTGAGAAGGGAGAGCATTCCAGGCCAGAGGTAGGATGTGGGCCAGGGGTCGGTGGTGAGACAGGCAAGAATGAGACACAGTGAGAAGGTTAGCACCAGAGGAACGAAGTGAGCAGGCTGGGTGTTCTGCTGGTATCTCTGGTATCTCGGCTCCCTAATCCCCCTTAACAGGTCCACCCGACTCCAGCACATAATAGTTTGTATCTACTCTCTGTGACATAATTATCTGCCTATTTCGTTATTGCCACAACATGTTAATTGTTAGCTACCCTCTGTGATGCCATCGCCTACTTATGTCATTGCTACTATTTTATTCCTTCTGCATCTCAATTGTTAACCCCCGCTGTGCTGTCATTTGCCCTGCTGACCTCACCATGAACTATCAATTCCCTTGACCCCAACTGCCATTCCCATTCCTCAACTTCCCCTTCCCCTCTCCCACCCAGCTTTTTCCCTCCCTCTCCCCCACACCACCTCTCCCCCTCACCCCCTACCCATGATTCCCCTGCAACAGCGCCAATCCTCAGCTCCTCCTTCCCAGCCCTCTCCCTCCCCTCCTCCCCACCCCTACCTCATCCCAGTTCTCCTTTCCCATCGCCATCCCGCTTCCCACTCTCCCCGCCTAGGCCCCCGCCAACTCATCCCAATCCAAACTCTCCCCACCCCTCGCACCCTCCCCCCTCCCTCCCCTCCCTCCGCAGCCGCTGCCAAGTGTGGCCTCTGGAACATCCGCTCTGTTATCAGAAAGCTCACTTTCATCCTGGACCTATTCCTTTCCAGCTCTCTACTCCTCCTCGCCCCAACTGAAACATGGTTGTCGCCGGACGACACGGTCTCTTCTGCTGCTCTCTTCCGTAGAGGCCTCTTCTTCTCCCACTCCCCCAGACTCACCGGAAAAGGAGGAGGTGTTGGTTTCCTTCTCACTTCCCAATGTCGCTTTCCCACTATCCCTCCTACCCCTTCCCTTTCCTTCCCTTCCTTTGAAGCCCACGTTATTCGCCTCTACCACCCCCTATAGATTGTTGTAGCCGTTATCTACGGCCTCCCTGGCCCCACCTCCAAATTCTTAAACGATTTGGACCCCTTCCTTACCTTCCTTCTCTCCTTTCCGATACCCAATCTGATCCTCGTAGACTTGAACATCCACATGGATATCCCTGGTGACTCCTCTGCCGCCCGCCTTCTATCTCTCCTTGACGCTGCCAACCTCTTGCTCCACCCCACCTCGCCTACTCACCAACTTGGTCACACCTTAGACTTCATCATCTCCTACTGCTGCACGGTCTCCACCCTCACCAACTCCGAAATCCCTCTCTCTGATCATAATCTTCTCACCTGCCTCCTCACTCACACTCCTTTCCTCTGTAAATCCATATCACTCAATCACAGAGATCCTTTTCCTCTCTACCCAATCTTGATGATAAGATTACTGCTCGCAATTCTACCCTTTCTAGTCAGCTAGACTCGCTCGCTCCCCTTTCCCTTCGCCACTTTCGTACCACTAACCCACAGCCCTGGATCACTGCCACTGTCTGCCTCCTTCGCTCTTATGCTCGAGCTGCTGAACGCTGCTGGCGAAAGTCTAAACACCATGCCAACCGCGTTCACTACAAGTTTATCCTTTCCTGCCTTAACCCAGCCCTCTCCTGTACCAGATAAAACTATTTCTCCTCCCTTATTTACACCCATGCCCATCATCCCCTTCAGGTCTTCCGTACATTCAACTCCCTTCTTAGGCCCCCGGTTCCTCCCCCTCCTCCTTCCCTCACCCTAACGATCTGGCCTCCTACTTCATTAATAAAATTAAATTCATCAGGTCTGAGCTCCCCAAAGTCACCCCCACCTTTCCAGCCCCTCGGCTTTCAACGCTCTCCACTACTCTCCCATCCTTCCCAGAACTATCCTCAGAGGAGCTATCCTCCCTCATCTTAAGTGCGACTCCGGCCACCTGTGCTTCTGATCCCATTCACTCTCATCTTATGAAATCTCTCCCTCAGTCCCTTCTCGCCTCCTTATCTTCCATCTTCAACCGCTCACTCTCCACTGGTTCCTTCCCCTCTGCCTTCAAACATGCCCAGGTCTCTCCTATCTTAAAAAACCCCTCTCTTGACCCCACGTCGCCTTCTAGTTATTCCCCTATCTCCCTCCTACCATTCCTTTCCAAACTCCTTGAACGAGCCGTCTACACGCGCTGCCTCGAATTCCTCAACGCCAACTCTCTCTCTGACCCCCTCCAATGTTGCTTCTGTCCCCTACGTTCCACGGAAACTGCCCTCTCAAAGGTTACCGATGACCTCCTGCTTGCCAAATCCAACGGCCTCTACTCTATCCTAATCCTCCTCTACCTCTCAGTTGCCTTCAACACTGGACCACCCCCTTCTCCTCAACACACTATCCAACCTTGGCTTCACGGACTCCATCCTCTCCTGATTCTCCTCTTATTTCTCTGGCCGTTCATTCTCAGTCTCTTTTGCAGGCTCCTCCTCCCCCTTCCATCACCTTACTGTACGGGTTCCTCAAGGTTCAGTTCTTGGGCTCCTTCTGTCCTTGACCTACACTCACACCCTTTGTGACCTCATTCGTTCCCACGGCTTCAACTATTATCTCTAGGCTGATGACTCCCAAATCTACATCTCTGCCCCTGCTCTCTCTCCCTCCCTCCAGGCTCGCATCTCCTCCTGCCTTCAGGACATCTCCATCTGGATGTCTGCCCGCCACCTAGAACTCAACATGTCCAAGACTGAACTCCTTGTCTTCCTTCCCAAACCCTGCCCTCTCCGTGACTTTCCCATCACTGTTGATGGCACTACCAACCTTCCCGTCTCACAAGCCCGCAAGCCTGGTGTCATCCTCGACTCTGCTCTCTCGTTCACCCCTCACATCCTAGCCGTCACCAAAATTGCCGGTCTCACCTCCGCAACATTGCCAAGATCTGCCCTTTCCACTCCATCCAAACCTCTAAACTGCTCGTTCAATCTCTCATCTTATCCCGTCTGGATTACTGTATCAGCTTCCTCTCCGATCTCCCATCGTCCTGTCTCTCCCAACTTCAATCCATATGTCACGACGCTGCCCGGATTGCCTTTTTCCAGAAACGCTCTGGGCATGTTGCTCCCCTACTCAAAAATCTCCAGTGACTACCAATCAACCTACGCATCAGGCAAAAACTCCTCACCCTCAGCTTCAAGGCTCTCCATTACCTCGTCCTCTCCTACCTCACCTCCCTTTTCTTCAACAGCCCAGCCCGCACCCTCCGCTCCTCTACCACTAATCTCCTCACCGTGCCTCGTTCTCACCTCTCCCGCCGTCGACCCCCTGCCCACGTCATCCCCCTGGCCTGGAATGCCCTCCCTCCGCACATCCTCCAAACTAGCTCTCTTCCTCCCTTCAAGGCCCTTCTGAGAGCTCACCTCCTCCAGGAGGCCTTCCCAAGCGGAGCCCTCTCCTTCCTCTCCCCTCCTCCCCCTCCCCATGCCCCTCGCCTTGCATCCTTCCCCTCCCCACAGCACCTGTATATTTGTCTATATGTTTGTACTTATTTATTACTCTATTTATTTATTTATTTTATTTGTACATATTTATTCTATTTATCTTATTTTGTTAATATGTTTTATTTTGTTGCCTGTCTCCCCCTTCTAGACTGTGAGCCCGCTGTTGTGCAGGGACCAGCTCTATATGCTGCCAACTTGTCCTTCCCGAGCGCTTAGTACAGTGTTGTGCCCACAGTAAGCGCTCAATAAATCCGATTGAATGAATGAATGAATGGGTGCTAGACGGAGAGAAGTGAGGTGAGGTAGGAGAGAGCAAGGTGAGGGAGTGTGTTAAAGGCAATATTGAGGAATTTTCATTTGATATGGAGGTGGATAGGCAACTACTGGAGATTTTTGAGGAGTGGGGTGAGATGTCCTGAACTTTTCTGTGGCATGATAATCCTGGCAGAGGAGTGAAATATTGACTGGAGTGGTGAGAGGAAAGAGGTTGGGAGGTCAACAAGGAAGTTAATGCGGTAATCCAGGAGGGTTAGAATGAGTGATTGTACCAGTTTGGATGAAGAGGAAAGGTCGGATTTTAGCAATGTTGTTAAAGTAAGACTGGCAAGATTTGATGACAGATTGGATATGTTGAATGAGAGCGTGGAGTGAAGGTTAACATCAAGGGTACAGCCTTGTGAGACAGGAAGAATGGTGGTGCCATCAACAGTGATGGGAAAGCCTGGGACCTCACCTCCCTTCTCTCCTTCTACAGCCCAGCCCGCACCCTCCGCTCCTCTGCTGCTAATCTCCTCACCGTGCCTCATTCTCTCCTGTCCTGCCGGCGACTCCCGGCCCACGTCAACCCCTTGGCCTGGAATGCCCTCCCTCCGCACATCTGCCAAGCTATCTCTCTTCCTCCCTTCAAAGCCATACTGAAAGCTCACCTCCTCCAGGAGGCCTTCCCAGACTGAGCCCCCTCCATCCTCTCCCCCTATTCCCCCTCCCCATCCCCCCGGTTTACCTCCTTCCCCTCCCCACAGTACCTGTATATATGTATATATGTTTGTACATATTTATTTCTTTATTATAAATATACTCTATTTTATTTGTACATATTTATTCTATTTATTTTATTTTGTTAATACGTTTTGTTTTGTTCTCTGTCTCCCCCTTCTAGACTGTGAGCCCACTATTGGGTAGGGACCGTCTCTATATGTTGCCAACTTGTACTTTCCAAGCGCTTAGTACAGTGCTCCGCACACAGTAAGGGCTTAATAAATACGATTGAATGAATGAATGAATGGGAGAGGTCAAGGTTTGGATGGGAAGATAAGGAGTTCTGTTTTGGACACGTTACGTTTGAAATGATAGGGGGACATCCAAGTAGAGATGTCTTGAAGGCAGGAGGAGAAGCGAGCCTGGAGAGAGGGAGAGAGATCAGGGGAGGAAATGTAAATTTGGGTATCATCCGCCTAGAGATGGTAGTTGAAGCCGTGGGAAAGAATGAGTTCTCCAAGGGAATGGGTGTAGATGGAGAATAGAAAGGGACTGAATCATCTTCACCCCGAATGATCTGGCCACCTACGTCATCAGGAAAATTAACACCATCTGGTTTGAACTCCCCAAAATCACCCCTCCCCCTCTTTTCCCCCGACTCCTCTCGACCCGCTCTTCTACTTTCCAATCCTTCCTTGTGTATCTTCAGAGGAGATCTCCTCCCTTCTCTCAAGTGCCACGCCCTCCACATGCGCATCAGACCCCATTCTTTTCCACTTCATAAAAACTCTCACCCCTTCCCTCCTCCCCTCCTTAACTTCTATCATCAACTGCTCACTCTCCTATGGTTTTTTCCCTCTGCTTTCAAACATTCCCACGTCTCCCCCATCCTAAGAGAAACCCTCCCTTGACCTCACAGTCCCCTCTTTTACACTTAATAAAAACTCTCACCCCTTCCCTCCTGCCCTCCTTAACTTCTATCATCAACTGCTCACTCTCCTATGGCTTTTTCCCCTCTGGTTTCAAAAATTCCCCCGTCTCCCCCATCCTAAGAAAAACCCTCCCTTGACCTCACAGTCCCCTCCATTTATCGCCCCATCTCCCTGCTATCCTTCTATACAAACTCCTGGAGGGAGTCGTTTACACACACTGCCTAGAATTCCTCTCCTTCAGCTTTCTCCTGAACCCCCTCTAATCTGGCTTCCGTCCCCTCTACTCAACTGCAACCGCCCTCTCAAAGGTCATCGATGACCTCCTTCTTTCCAAATCCAACGGCTCCTACTCCATCCTAATCCTCCTCGACCTCTCAGCTGCCTTTGACACGGTCGACCATCCCCTTCTCCTCAACATACTGAGCCCCTCCTCCCCCTCCCCATACCCCCGCCCTACCTTCTTCCCCTCCCCACAACACCTGTATATATGTTTGTACAGATTTATTACTCTATTTATTTTACTTGTGCATATTTACTATTCTATTTATTTTATTTTGTTAATATGTGTTGTTTTGTTCTCTGTCTCCCCCTTGTAGACTGTGAGCCCGCTGTTGGGTAGGGACCGTCTTTATACGTTGCCAACTTGGACTTCCCAAGAGCTTAGTACAGTGCTCTGCACACAGTAAGCGCCCAATAAATACGAATGAATGAATGAATGAATGAATGAATGAATGAATGAACATGTTATCCAATTGTGGGTTAACTGACCCCATCCTCTCTGTGTTCTGTTCTTATCTCTCTGGCCGTTAATTCTTTGTCTCCTTTGCTGGCTCCTCCTCCTCCCCCCATCCTCTAACTGTAGGGGTTCCTCAAGGGTCAGCTCTTGGTGCCCCTCAATTCTCCATCTACATTTACTCCCTTGGTGAACTCATTCGCTTCCATGGTTTTAACTATCATCTCTACTTGGATAATCATCTCTAGATGGATGATTCCTAAATCTATATCTCCTCCCCTGTTCTCTCTCCCTCCCTCCAGGCTCGCATCTCCTCCTGCCTTCAGGACACCTCTACTTTGATGTCCTTCTGCCACCTAAAACTCAACATGTCCAACACAGAGCTCCTTATATTCCCTCCTACACCCTGTCCTCTCCCTGACTTTCCTGTCACTGTGGACGGCACTACCTTCCTTCCTGTCCCACAAGTCCTCAGCCTTAGTGTAATCCTTGACTCCAATCTCTCATTCACCCCACATATCCATTCTGTCATCAAGCCTGCATGTCTCACCTTCACAACATTGCCAAGTTCTGCCCTTTCCTCTCCATCCAAATCGCTACCACGTTAATACAATCACTCATCCTATCCTGACTGGATTACTGCATCAGCCTCGTTTCTGGCTTCCCAACCTCCTGTCTCTCCCCACTTCAGTGCTTCACTCCGCTGCCCGGAGTATCTTTCTACAGAAACGTTCTGGTCATGTCAACCCCCTCCTCAAAAATCTCCAGTGGTTGCCTATCAACCTCCATATCAAGGAAAAACTCCTCACTATTGGATTCAAAGCTCTCCATCACCTTGTCCCCTCCTACCTCACCTCCCTTCCCTTCTTCTACATCCCAGCTCATACATTCCACTCCACTGATGCTAACCTTCTCAATGGACCTTGTTCAAGCCTGTCTGCCATCGACCCCTGGCCCACGTCCTACCTCTGGCCTGGAACGCCCTCCCTCCTCAAATCCACCAATCACACTCCCCCCTTCAAAGCCCTACTGAAGGCTTACCTCCTCCAAGAGACCTTCTTAGACTAAGCCCCCTTTTTCCAGCCCCCTCTCCCCTTCCCATCACCCCGACTCGCTCTCTTTGCTCTACCCCTCCACCCCACAGAACTCGAGTACATATGTACATATCTATAATTCTATTTATTTATATTGATCCTATCCATTGAGGCCTGTTTAATTGTTTTGATGTCTGTCTCCCCTGTTTTAGACTGTAATCCTACTGTGGGCAGGGATTGTCTCTCTTTATTGTTGAACTGTATTTTCCAAGCACTTGGTACAGTGCTCTGCACTCGGTAAGGGCTCAATAAATACAATTAAATGTAAAAATGAATGTATTTTGCTCCACTGGTACCAACCTACTTATCTATCTCATCTCTGACCTCTGACCCACATCCTGCCTCTGGCCTGGAACGCCCGTCCTCTTCATATCCAACAGACGATCACCCTCCCCAACTTCAAAGCCTTATTAAAACTACATCTTTTCCAAAAGGTCTTCCCCAACTAAGCCCTCCTGTACTTTCCACCCACTCTCTTCTACGCCACCCTTGCACTTTGATTTTCTCCCTTTATTCACCCCTACGTTAGCCCCACAGGGCTTACAGCAATATCTGTAATTGTTTTAAATTATTGTTTTTCTCCCTCTCTAAACTGTAAGCTCACTGTGGGCTGGGACCAATTCCACCAACTTCGTTATATTGTACTGATTGCTTGAGATATGCAAATTAAATATTACAAATTATTTGTGTATATTAATGTGTTTCTCCTCTAGACTGTAAACTCACTGTGGGAAGGGAACATGTCTACTAGCTCTGAAGTACTGTACTTTCTCAAGTGCTAAGTACATGACCTGCAAACAGTAAGCACTCAGTTTGATTGCTAGATTGATTGACTGATTGATTGATGGCATATGCTCTGTGGCTTCTATCATGTACCACATTTCAGGACCTTTCATCTTTGATTCCTGTCTTGATATTTGATTTTTGGTACCACACAAAACTCATATACATACACAATACATAACTAGTGTTGGTTCACTTTCTTTCCTACTTCTTCTCGAAAACAGCTAGTGAATCACACACCCTAAGAGATGACCAGCATCACCAAAGAGATGGACTTCCTGGTCCTGGGGTTCTCAGAGGTCTGGGAGCTGTAGCTGGTCCATGGCACGCCGTTCCTCCCGGTCTACCTGGCGTCCCTGATGGGGAATCTCCTCATCACCCTTCTAGACCAGTGCCTCCACACCCCAGTGTATTTCTTCCCCAAGCACCTGTCCATCCTCCACCTCTGCCTCCTCTCCAAAAGGAATCATTCCCTCTCCTCCCACTGCTTTGACATTGCACCTCTGCATTTGGTATCCCGTTTCTAAAGGTTTCTTTAAGATACTAATAGGCAAGAAGCAGGTAGCCTCCAGAACACTGTTTTGCCTGAGTGTTAATACTTGACTCTTCCCCTATTTTACTGTAAGTTGCTTGTGGGCAAGGAACACATCATATGCTTTTGTTGCACTTTATCTACTGCTTTAGTAATGTGAATTGCGAGTAGCAATGTGTATTACAAGTATGTGAGGTTGTTTTTTTCATGGTATTTGTTAAGTGTTTACTATGTTTCAGGCACTGGACTCAGTGGTGGCATAGATAGAAGCTAATCAGGTTAGACACAGTCCATGTCAAACTTGGGAATTGCAGTCCTAATCCCTATTATACAAATGCGGTAACTGAGGCCCAGAGAAATCAAATGACTTGCTCAAGGTCACGCAGCAAAGTGGCAGATTCAAGATTGTCTTATCTAGTCTTATGCTGTTGAGTGGCCTCTGACCCATAAAGACTCCATAGACACATCTCTCCCAGAACTCCCCATTCTCCATCTGCAATCGTTCTGTGAGTGTATTCATATAGTTTTCTTTTAAAAAATATGGAAGTGGTTTACCACTGCCTTCAGTAATGCAGTAAACTTGAGTCTTCACCCTCGACTCTCTCTCATGCCACTGCAGCCCAGCACAGATGAGTTTTGACTTGTAGCAGATTGCCTTTCACTCGCTAGCCACTGTTCAAGCTAGGAATGAAATGGGTAGGCCTCTGCTTGACTCTCCCTCCCATAGCTGAGACTTGTAGAATACTGGAAACTCTCCAGGTATGATCCTGAGAGGGGGATCCAATGTTAGAGCTGAATAAAGATAATTACTGCTATGAAAACACAGTGTGGTCTCATGGAAAGAGCATGGGGCTGGCAGTGAGAGGATCCGGCTTCTAATCCTCGTTCTGCCACTAGTCTTCTGGATTGCTTTGGGTGAGTCACTTAATTTCTCTGTACTTCAGTTCTGTCATCTGCAAAATGGGGATACAATACTTGTTCTCTCTTCTACTTGGACTGTGAACTCCACGTGGGAACTGATTATCTTGTATGTGTCCTAGGGTATAGTACAGTGATTGGCACATAGTAAGTGCTTAACGAATATCATTATAATTATAACTGCTGCTACTACTACTACTATCTTCTATCACTGCTTGTTACCTCCTTGAATGCAGGCACCATCGATGGCAAAATTTCCCTACGAGTGCTTGTTTAACTGAAAAGGACAATGTAAAATCCACAGTCCAAGCTGTATGCACAAAAAGACATTCCCTGAATGTGTTGTCATGTTTAGTGATTGCAGTAACTTGTGCTGTTATCTCATTTGCTTCGTTGTCTCTCATGTCTTACAAAGTTTTGGTGTGAAGGGAGCAGCTCCTTTCTTGATTGCAAGATTCTGTTCTGTTGTATCTTCAGTAGCAGACACCCAGTTTTCAGTTGGGATGCAATATAGTCTGAAGCTTGGTTTTGCCGTGTCCTTAAAAATATTTCTTCTGCCCTCCCTGTTCTCAGTTTCTCAATTTTAATTCTCCACCTGTCAACTCTTTTTATATTCTGCTATTGTCCACTCTCCATATATCTTCCATCTACTGTAACTGTTTTAAGATGAGCAGAGCTTTGATGCTCAGAGACTTCTTTTAAGTAGCTTTTGAGAAGCAGTGAGGTCTGGGAGCCTGGAAAAGAGCCTGGGCCTGGGAGCCAGAGGACCTGGGTTCTAATCCTGGCCACTTGTTTGCTTTGTAACCTTGGGCAAATAACTTCACTTTTCTGTGCCTTAGTTTTCTCAACTGTAAAATGGGTGTTCAACACCTGTTCTTCCTCCTACTTATACTGTGAGCACCACGTGCGACAGGGGCTTTATCCGACTTGATTAATATATATCTTCCCTAGTGTTTAGAGCAGTAATTGCCTAACAAATACCACAAAAATAATCTGCCACTAGGAACACTTGATGCTTAAGAGTTGATCCACATCTCTGATTTTTTTTCTCTTCAGGGAGAGATTCAGATCACCAAGGAAATGAGCAATCACATGATGGTGACGGAATTCCTCCTCCTGGGTTTCTCAGAGGTCTGGGAGATGCCTCTGGTCCACTATGTGCTGTTCCTCCTGTTCTACTTTGTGGCCCTGGCGGGAAATCTCCTTATCATCGCCGTCACAGCCCATGAACTGCGCCTCCACACCCCCATGTACGTCTTCCTCAGGAACCTGTCCATCCTCAATCTCTTCATCATCTCAGTCACCATCCCCAAATCCATCATCAACCTGTTGACTGACACGAAGTACACAAAGTCCATCTTTTTCTTAGACTGCCTCTTTCAGGTCTTCCTTTAGCTTTTCTCTTTGTCTGCAGAGCTGTTCATCCTCACAGCGATGTCCTTTGCTATGTGGCGATCTATCACCTCCTGCGCTATGATGTCATCATGGACTGAGGGGCCTCTGGGAAGACGGCCCCTGCATCATGACTCTTCAGGAGCCTGACGACGGTGATACATGCAGCCGGCACCTTCTCTCTCTCCTTCTGTAGGTCCAATTACACCCATCAGTTCTACTGTGACATTCCTCAGTTGCTCCTCATATACTGCTCTCAACAAACCTACGGAGAGGTTGTGCCCATCATCAAGAGTATTGTTTTGGACTTCTGGTGCCTTCTAGGCACTGGCGTTTCATATATCTGCGTCTTCTCCGTCATCTTGAAGATTCCAACTGTAGAATGTCGATCCAAAACCTTTGCCACCTGTCTGCCCAACCTTGCCATCATAATCCTTTTTCTCTTTGGATTTTTCTCCTACTTCAGGTCGCTCTCTGACTCCCCGTCCATGCTAGACCTGCTGGTGTCCTTGTACTACATGATGGTGCCCCCCACCCTGAACCCCCTCATCTACAGCCTGAGGAACAGGGACATGAAGGTGGCGTTGGGGAGGCTCATATGGGGGAAAATTAACACTCATTCAGGACCACCTGCACAGAAATATCAGCATCTTTGCACAGTTATTGAAGATGGCTCAGTTTCAGAATAGTGGTCTGAATCCATCGGCTCCTTGGAATGCAGGAGGGATTCCACATCTCCCTCCAGGTTCTGGTGTCTCTGGACGTTTTCCTCCTGGTGATCTGCTCCACCTCTTAATAATAATTATGGAATTTGTTAAACTCTGACTGTATGCCAAACACAGTTCGAAGCACCGGTTGTAGATATAAGATAATCAGGTCCTCATATAGGGCTCACAGTCTAAGTAGGAGGGAAAACAAATTTGTTTAAGGTATTTGCTTAGCTCTTATGTGTAAAACACTGTTCTAGCCTCTGGGATAGATACAAGTCAGTTAGGTTTGATACAGTCCCTGTCCTGCATGGGGCTCATTTTCCTGAAGAGGGAATTGAGGCACAGAGAAGTGAAGGGATTTGTCCTAGGCCACACAACAGGTAAGTGGAATAACCAGTATTAGAGCTCAGATCCTCTGAATTCTAGGTCCATGCTCTTTCCACTAGGCCAAGTCACAATTTAATCTGTGCCTCAGTTACCTTACCTGTAAAGTGGAGATTAAGACTATAAATCCCATGTGGGACATGGAATGTGTCCAATCTGATTATTTTGTTTCTTCCCCAATGCTTAATACAGTGCCAATCACACAGTAAGTGCTTAACAAATACCAGTAAATTTAAAAAACAGTTGAAATTGGACAAGGCACTTAAGTTATCTCAGCTTCAGCTTCCCTCATCTCTAAAATGGAAATTAAGTCTGTGAGCTCCATAAGGGACATGGACTCCGTCCAACCTGATTATCTTGTATCTACCCCAGCACTCAGTAGGAAACTCTGAAACGAGGGTAGATCCAGAATGAGTGTACAATGGGAAAATTAGTCCCATGAGGGACAGGGACTATGTCCAACCTAATTGACTTGTATCTACCCCAGCGCCTTGAACAGTGCTTGGCACATAATAAGGACTTAACAAAAATCATTTAAAGAATTTAAGGGACAGAGACTGTGCCTGACCTGATGACAATGACAATCTATCCCAGTGGTTAGTACAGTGTTTGGTACATAGCATTTAGCAAATATCACGTAAGAAGCAGTGTAGCTTAGTGGCAGATCACGGGCTTGGGAGTCAGTAATCATGGGTTCTAATCCCAACTCCACCACTTGTCTGCTCTGTGACCTTGGTTAAGTCACTTCACTTCTCTTTGCCTCAGTTACCTCATCTGTAAAATGGGGATTAAGATTGTGAGCCCTACGTGGGACAACTGATTATCTCATATTTATCCCAATACTTAGAACAGTGCTTGGCACATAGTAAGCACTTAACAATAACCATCATTATTATTACTAATGAACAGTTGTTGAGCGTGAATTGAGGTGACCAAGGAACCTGTTGACATCATTCAGGTCAATTTGCTTACTGTATCTCAATCTCATCTATTTCACCGCCAACCCCTTGCTCGTGTCCTGCCTCTGGACTGGAAAGCCCTCCCTCTTAATAGTCAACAGACAATAATTTTTCCCGTTCTCAAAGCGTTACTAAAAGTACATCACCTCCAAGAGGTCTTACCCGATTGAGTCCTTTTTTAATAGTAGTAATAATATTTATTAAGCACTTACTGTGTGCAGAGCACTACAGTGAAGCATGGGAGATAATACACAGATAGGAATTAGATAAAGTTCCTGTACCTGAGGAGAGGGAAGGAGGTGTTCCAATAATGATGTGTGTGATGGTTGCGTCAGAAGACCAACTCTTGTCCCCAACACCCTCTCCCTTCTGCATCACCCAATCACTTGGATCTGTACCCTTTAAGCACTTGTTATTTACCCCACCCTCAGCCTCACACACCTATGCACATTTCAGTAATTTATTCAATTCTATTAAAGTCTGTCTCCACCTCTTGACTATAAGCTCATTGTGGGCAGGGAATTTGTCAGGCAACTCTGTTGTATTGTACTCTCCCAAGTGCTTAATACAGGGCTCTGCACACAGTAAGAGCTCAATAAATACAAGTGTCTGACTGATTGATTGATTGATTAATTCAGGAATCTTTCTGACTGATTGATTGATTGATTAATTCAGGAATCTTGGTAGCAGATCCTGAGGGCCATTTTGGGGAGAATCACAGTGCTGAAAAGAGAGAGCACTTTCTTCCCTGTAGAGTGTAAGCTTGTTGTGGGCCAGGAATGTGTCCATCAATTCTGTTGCATTGTCCACTCCCAAGTGCTTAGCACAGTCTTCTACATACAGTAAGCACTCGATAAATATGACAGATTAATTGATTCTCTTTGGAGCAAGGGACACAGAATTCCACTTTCCTGGGAGAGTTTCTGGAGGGTCTAGCTATGTGGGAAAGGGGAGCATGGAATACGAGGGAGAACAGAAATTGAATCCCCATTTTACATATGAGATAACTGAGGCACAGAGAAGTGAGGTGACTTCCCCAAGGTCACACAGCAAGCAATTAATAAGAGCCTCTGATCCTTTCCATTTAGCCATGCTGCTTATCTAGTCCACACAGCATTCTAATCTGTGGGGAGGAAAAGGGGTGAGATCAGAAGTATTCATGAGTTTAGTAATGATAGTAAATAGAATTATTGTATTTGTTAAGTACTTATTATGTGCCAGATACTACACTAAGCACTGAGGTGGAGACAAGCAAATCGGGTTACACACAGTCCCTGTTTCATGTGGGGCTCAAAGTCTCAATCCTCATTTTACAGATGAGTTACTTGAAGCTCAGAAAACCTAAGTGACTAGCCCAAGGTCACACAGCAGACAAGTGGTGGAGCTGTGATTACAGCCCATGACTTTCTGGCTCCCAGGCCAATGCTCTATCCACTACTCCATGCTGTAGAAATCGCATCATTTTTCCATGTCTAAAACCCATATCCTGGCCCTTGGAGCTTGTTAAGGACTCATTGCCTGAGGAATCAGTATGGATAACCAATTACATGGTTGCATCCTTGAAGGGAGTAAATAGAGGAAAGGGAGAACAGATTCTGACGGGAAAATAAAGACATTTTTCAGGATGCACGGTAACTTCAATAATGATGACGATTATCATAACGACTATTAATAATGATAGCATTTGTTATGCACTTACTATGTGCCAAGCACTGTTCTAAGCGCTGGTGTAGATAAAGGGTGATCAGGTTGTCACACATGGAGCTCACACTTTTTATCTCCATTTTACAGATGAGGGAACTGAGACACAGAGAAGTTAAATGACTTGCCCAAGGACACACAACAGACAAGTGGCAGAGGCTGGATTAAAACCCATGTCCTCTGACTCCCAAGCCCATGCTCTTTCCACCAAGCCATGCTATTACTATTGGCATTGTCAATAAAGCACTACTCTGTGCCAAAGCACTACATTGGAATAATACTAGTAGTCATAGTAATAGTATTTATTACATGCTTACTTTGTGCACTGTATTGCAATAAACTGGGAGTGACTATTCAGGTGGGAATTAGACATGCCACCCAGCCCTAAGGGACTCAGAATTTAAGTATAAAATGAGGGAGAGGAGAACTGGTGAAACACAAAAATAGAGAAGTGATAGTAATAATGATTATGATAGTATTTGTTAAGCGCTTACTGTATGCCAAGCACTATTTCTAAGTTCTGGAGTAGATACCAGGTGATCAGGTTGGACACAGTTCTTGTCATTCATTTAATCATTCATTCAATCCTATTTATTGAGTGCTTGCTGTTTGCACAGCACTGTACTTGGAGCTTGAGAAAGTACAGCATAATAATAAACAGACATTCCCTGCCCACAACAAGTTTACACCACATGGGGTTCACCATATTAATTACTCCCCATTTTACAGATGAGGTTACTTAGGCACAGAAAAGTTAAGTGACTTCCATCAGGTCACAAAGCAGACAAGTGGTGGAGTCAGGATTAGAACCCATTTCTTCTGACTACAAAGCCCATGCTTTTGCCACTAGGCCATGCTGCTTCTCATAATAAGAAGCCTACAACAACATAAGGAATTGACAGTTGCATACCAATTTAAAACAATCTAAACAAAAGAAACAGCTTGGCCTAAGGGAAAGAACATAGAATTAGGAGTCAGAGGACCTGGGTTCTAATCCTAGCTCTGCCATTTAGCTGCATTGTGACCTTGGGCAAGTCACTTTAACAGGCCTCAGATTCCTCATCCGTAAAATGGGGATTACATCGTACTCCATCCTAATTAGAAGCAAGAAGCAGCATAGCCTAGTTTATATAGCACGGGCCTGGGATTCAGAAATACCTGGCTTCTAATCCCACTCAGACACTTGTCTTCTGTGTGACTTTGGGCCAGTCATTTCAATTCTCTGGGCCTCAGTTACCTCACCTATAAAATGGGCATTAATATTGTGAGCCCTATGTGGGATGGGTATTGTGTCCAACCTGATTAGCTTCATCTACCCCAGCACTTAGAACAATGCTTGACACAAAGTAAGTGCTTAACAAATACCATCATTATTGTTATTAGTAGACCATGAATCCCATATACGACAGTTCTGTGACTCAGCTTCCTCATTTGTAAAGTCGAGATTCAATACCAGTCCACCCTCTTACTTAGACTGCGACCCCAACATGGGACAGGGACTATGTCTGACTTAATTACTTTTTATCTACCCGAGCGCTTATTGCAGCACTTTTCACACATTAAGTGCTTAGCAAATTCCATAATAATGAAAAAAAAATAATAACAATGAAAATATCCCTGTGGAGAAAGGAGCAGAAGACTCCAATCAGACACAGTTCCTATTCCACACGGGGTCCAGTACCTAAGTGGGAGGGAGAAGAGATGTTTTATCCCCATTTTCCAGAGAACAGAACTGAGTCAGAGTAGTTACCTTGCTTGCCCAAGGTCCCACAGCAGGCTAATGGAAGAACCAGGTTTAGAACCTGTGTCCTCTGGCTCTCCTTGCTCTTTCCACTTGGCCTCAGTGCCTCCCAAATGAAATACGAGGAGAAAGTTTTTTTAATTCACTCATTCATTCAATCATATTTACTGAGCATATACTGTGTACAGAGCACTATAGTAAGTACTTGAGAATATACAGTTCAACAATAAACAGACACAGTCCCTGCCCACATTGAGTTTACAGGCTAGAGGGGGGAGACAGACATCAATAAAAATGAATGAATTAGGGATATTCATTCAATCATATTCATTGAGCTCTTACTGTGTGCAGAGCACTGTACTAAGCATTTATGTACAAAAGTGCTGTGGGGCAAGAAGAGCAAAGGGAACAAGTCATGGTGAAGCAGAAGGGAGTGGGGGAAGAAGAGAGAGGGCGACTAATCTGGGAAGGCCTATTGGAGGAGATGTGCCTTCAGTAAGGCTTTGAACAGAGGGAAGAATAATTGCCTGTCAGATTTGAGGAGGGAAGGCGTTCCAGGCCAGAGGCAGGACATGAGACAGGTTCACGGCAAGACAGGAGAAATAAAGGCACAGAGAGATGGTTAGCACCGGAGGAGCAAAGTGCATGGACTGGGTTGGTGAAAGAGGGTAGTGATGTGAGGTTGGACGGGGCAAGGTGATGAAGTGCTTTACAGTCAATGATGAAAAGTTTTTGTCTGATACAGATGTGGATGGGTAACTACTGGAGTTTCTTGAGGAGTGGGGAAAAATGTTCTGAACGTTGTTGTAGAAAAATGATTCGGGCAGCAGAGTGAAGTATGGCCTGGGGTGGGGAGGGACAGATAATTGGGAGGTCAGCAAGGAGGCTGATGCAGTAATTCAGACATGATAGGATGAGTGATTGTATTAATGAGGTAGTGATTTAGATGGGGAGGAAAGGGTAGATTTTAGGGATTTTGTGGAGGTGGGAGTTCGTTGTGGGCAGGTATTGTCACTGTTTATCATTGTATCGTACTTTACCAAGTGCTTACTACAGTAGGTGTTCCATAAATATGATTGAATGAATGAATAAATGACAGGATTTAGTGATAAATTGAATATGTGGGTTGAATGAGACAGATGAGTCAAGGATAATGCCAAGGTTAGGAGCTTGTGAGACAGGAAGGATGTTGGTGCCATCTACAGTGATGGGAAAGTCAAGAGGAGGACAGTGTTTTGGTGGGAAGATAAAGAGTTCAGTTTTGGATATGTTAAGCTTGAGGTTATAGGGGAACATCCAAGTAGAGATGTCTTAAAGGCAAGAGAAAGAAGTTATTATGTGTCAAATACTGATCTAAGTGCTGGGGTAGATGCAAGATAATCAGGTCAGACAGAGTCCCTGTTTCACATGAGACTTCACATGAAGTAGGAGGGAGAACAGGTATTGAATCCCCATTTTACAGTTGAGGAAACTGAGGTCCAGATAATTGAAGTGAGTTGTCCAAGATCACATAGCAAGTACTTGGCAGAGCTCGAATTAGACCCCAAGTCCTCTGACGCCCAGGTCTGAGCACTATCCACAAGACCATCCTACTTTTCAAGGAACTTTCCCCTTGAGGACCCTGCCCAGGGTGGCCGTCATGTCTTTGTTCCTCAGGCTGCAGATGAGGGGTCTCAGGGAGGGGGCAGTACCGTGTAGAACACGGATACCAGCTGGTCCAGCACTGAAGGGGAGTCAGAAGGCATTTCTAAGTGGGCAATCAGTCTACAGGAGAAAATATGGTTATCACAGCGAGATGGGGCAGGCATGTGGAGAAGGCTTTGGTTCTGGCCTGCGCAGATGGGATACTCAGTACAATGGACAAGATGTGGAAATAGGAAACCCCCATGAACAGGAAGCAGCCGAAATCCAACATGATGCTAACGCATATCAGGACAAACTCTGGTGCGATGGAGGGCGAGCAGGACAGGGGTAATAGCTGGAGGATGTTGCAGAAGTACTGGAGAATCACGTTGGAGTTACCAAAAGGCAAGAAAAAGATGTTGACGGTGTGCAGGAGACCAAAGATACTTCCACCGAGACAGAAGGCGACAGCTAACTTCCTACAGGCCCCTCTGTCCATGATGATGTCATAGTGCTGGGGGTGGCAAATGGCCAGGTCATAGGAAATCACCGTGAGCTGGGCGATCAACAGTGAAGAAAAACAAGTGAAAAAATAGAGTTGGGCAACACAGCCCAGAAGGGAGATGGGTCTATTGTCGGTCAGGGAGTTGTGGATGCATTGGGGGACAGCGATGGAGATATGGCAGAGGTCGAGGATGGACAGGTGCTTGAGGAAGAAGTACATGGGGGTGTGGAGGCGTCAGTCGAAGACAGTGATGGTGATGATGAGGAGATTCCCCATCAGGGCCGCCAGGTAGACCAGGAGGAACAATGTGGCATGGACCAGCTGCAGCTCCCGGACATCCGAACAAATGTATGACGTCTCTAGACGTTTTGTCGCCTACCTAGGGAAGAAGAAACAAAGCAAGGAAATGGAGGCAATGTTGACACTAAGGAGGAGGATGAAAGAGGCACACAGGTTTCCAGTATTGCCTGAGGGCAATCGCCCCTAGCATAGGGGAGAAGCGTTGTTGCTTATTCAATAGAGCTCGACCCTGGGATTCAGAAGACCTGGGTTCTAATCCCAACTCTGCGCCTTGCCTTATGTGTGACATTGGGTGACTCACCTAACTTCTCTGGGCCTCAGTTATCTCATCTGTAAAATAAGGATTAAGACTGTGAGCCCCATGTGGGATGTAGACTGTGCCCAACCTGATCATCTTGTATCAACCTCTGCACTTAGTACAGTGTCTGGCACACAATCAGTGTTTAACAAATACTACGATTTTCATCCTTACTATCATTATTACATGAGATATCTTGTTCTTTTAAAATTAAAGGAAAGAGATTAGGTACAGTGGAAGAAAGAAATTCACCATATAATGGAATAAACATGTGGTCCTGGGATTCAGGAGACCCACAATCTAATCCCACCTCTACCAATGTGTGCCCTTGGATAGAATCTCTGTGGGCCTCAGTTTTCTCATCCTTAAAATGTGGATAAGAAAACTGTTCTCCCTTCATCTTAGCCTGGCATCCCCACGTGATACAGGGACTCTGTCAGATAAGATTATCTTGCAACTACTCCAGTGCTCTGGCACCTATTCAGAATTTTAATAAATACCATTGCTATTGGACCTATGATGGACTATGGCTGCCATGAAGAGCAATTATGACGTAGTGGAAAGAGCCCAGATCTGTATGTCCCAGGTCTTGGGTTCTAATCACGGCCCCACCAGTTGCCTGCTGTGAGCTTGGGCATCTCACTTCCCTTTCTTTGTCTCTGCCTCAGTTCCCTCATCTGTAAAATAGGTATTCAGTGGCTGTTCTCCCTTCTACTTCGACTGTGAGCCCCGAGTGGGACCTGATTACCTTATATATTAGAAATCAGTATGGTGCTTGGAACACAGTAAACACTTAAAAATACCACTATTATTATTATTATTATTATTATTATTATTATTATTATTATTATTATTATTATTATTATTACAGGGGGTATATACGAGAGCTGGGGGACATAGCTGGGGGTCTACCACCCCCTCCGGTTTTCGTAGCCGTCATCTACCGCCCCCCCGGCCTCACCTCCAAATTCTTTAACGATTTTGACCCCTTCCTCACCTTCCTTCTCTCCTTTTCCATGCCCACACTGATTCTCGGAGACTTCAACATCCACATGGATATCCCTGTTGACTCCTCTGCCACCCGCCTTCTATCTCTCCTTGAGGCTGCCAACCGCTTGCTCCACCCCACCTCACACACTCACCAATTTGGTCATAACCTCGACCTCATCATCTCCTACCTCTGCACTGTGTCCACCCTCAAAAACTCTGAAATCCCTCTCTCTGATCATAATTTTCTCACCTGCCTCCTCTTTCACACTCCCCTCCCCTGTAAATCCACATTACTCCCTCACAGAGATCTCCGCTGTCTTGACCCCATCCATCTTTCTAAGCGCCTCACACCCCACCTCGCCTCCCTCTCCTCTCTACCCAATCTTGATGATCAGATTACTGCTCTCAGCTCTACGCTTCCTACTCAGCTACTCACTCGATCCCCTTTCCCTTCGCCGCTCTCGTACTATTAAGCCACAGCCCTGAATCACTGCCACTGTCCGCCTCCTTCGCTCTTATGCTCGAGCTGCCGAACGGTCCTGGTGAAAGTCTAAACACCATGCCAACCACGTTCACTCCAAGTTTATCCTTTCCTGTCTTAACTCAGCCCTCTCCTCTGCCAGACAAAACTATTTCTCCTCCCTTATTGACACCCATGCCTATCATCCCCATCAGCTCTTCCGTACATTCAACTCCCTTCTCAGGCCCCCGGTTCCTCCCCCTCCTCCTTCCCTCACCCCCAACGATCTGGCCTCCTACTTCATTAATAAAATTAAATCCATCAGATCCGACGTCCACAAAGTCACTCCCCCACCTTCCCCAACCCCCCGGCTCTCAACACTCTCTGCTACTCTCCCATCCTTTCCAGCAGCATCCTCTGAGGAGCTCTCCTTCCTCCTCTCAAGTGCTACTCCGGCCACCTGTGCTTCTGACCCCATTCCCTCTCATCTCAAGAAATCTCTCGCTCCATCCCTTCTCCCCTCCTTAACTTCCATCTTCAACCGCTCACTCTCTACTGGTTCCTTCCCCTCTGCCTTCAAACATGCCCATGTCTTTCCCATCCTAAAAAAAACCCTCTCTTTACCCCACATCACCTACTAGTTATCGCCCCATATCCCTCCTACCATTCCTTTCCAAAGTCCTTGAACGAGTTGTCTACTCGCACTGCCTCGAATTCCTCAACACCAACTGTCTCCTCGACCCCCTCCAGTCTGGCTTCCGTCCCCTACATTCCACGGAAACTGCCCTCTGAAAGGTCACCAATGACCTCCTGCTTGCCAAATCCAACGGCTCATACTCTATCCTAATCCTCCTCTACCTCTCAGCTGCCTTCGACACTGTGGACCACCCCCTTCTCCTCAACATGCTATCCAACCTTGGCTTCACAGACTCCGTCCTCTCCTGGTTCTCTTCTTATCTCTCTGGTCATTCATTCTCATTCTCTTTTGCAGGCACCTCCTCCCCCTCCCATCCCCTTACTGTGGGGGTTCCCTAAGGTTCAGTTCTCGGTCCCCTTCTGTTCTCGATCTACACTCACTCCCTTGGTGACCTCATTCGCTCCCACGGCTTCAACTATCATCTCTACGCTGATGACACCCAGATCTATATCTCTGCCCCTGCTCTCTACCCCTCTCTCCAGGCTCGCATCTCCTCCTGCCTTCAGGACATCTCCATGTGGATGTCTGCCTGCAACCTAAAACTCAACATGTCCAAGAGTGAACTCCTTGTCTTCCCTCCCAAACCCTGCCCTCTCCCTGACTTTCCCATCACTGTTGACGCACTACCATCTTTCCTGTCTTACAAGCCCGCAATCTTGGTGTCATCCTCGACTCCGCTCTCTTGTCCACCCCTCACATCCAAGCCATCACCAAAACCAGCCGGTTTCAGTTCCGCAACATTGCCAAGTTCCGCCCTTTCCCCTCCATCCATACCGCTACCCTGCTCGTTCAAGCTCTCATCCTATCCCGACTGGACTACTGCATCAGCCTCCTCTCTGATCTCCCATCCTCGTGTCTCTCCCCACTTCAATCCATGCTTTACGTCGCTGCCCGGATTGTCTTTGTCTAGAAACGCTCTGGGCATTTTACTCCCCTCCTCAAAAATCTCCAGTGGCTACCAATCAATCTGTGCATCAGGCAGAAAATCCTCACCCTCGGCCTCAAGCCTCTCCATCACCTCGACCCCTCCTACCTCACCTCCCTTCTCTCTTTCTAAAGCCCAGCCCGTACCCTCCGCTCCTCTGCCGCTAATCTTCTCACCGTGCCTCATTCTCGCCTGTCCCGCCGTCGACCCCGGTCCACGTCATCCCCCTGGCCTGGAATGCCCTCCCTCCCAACATCCGCCAAGCTAGCTCTCTTCCTCCCTTCAAGGCCCTACTGAGAGCTCACCTCCTCCAGGAGGTCTTCCCAGACTGAGCCCCCTCCTTCCTCTCCCCTTTGTCCCCCTCTCCATCCCCCGTCTTACCTCCTTCCCTTCCCCACAGCACCTGTATATATGTATATATGTTTGTACATATTTATTATTCTACTTATTTATTTATTTATTTTACTTGTACATATCTATTCTATTTTTTTATTTTGTTAATATGATTGGTTTTGTTCTCTGTCTCCCCCTTCTAGACTGTGAGCCCACTGTTGGGTAGGGATTGTCTCTATATGTTGCCAACTTGTACTTCCCAAGCGCTTAGTACAGTACTCTGCACACAGTAAGTGCTCAATAAATACGACTGATTGATTGATTGATTGATTGATTGATAGGGGTGAACAGGAGTGACAAGAATGGTCTCTGGAAAATTGATTTTATAGTTGCCCTTTGTGGTCGTGGTTCTAATCCCAGCTCCACCACTTGTGAGCTGTATGATCTTGGGCAAGTCACTTAATTTCTCTGGGCCTCGGTTATCTCATATGTAAAATAGGGATTGAGATTGTGAGCCCCATGTGAGGCAGGGGCTGTGTCCAACCCGATTTGCTTTTGTCCACCCCAGCACTTAGCATTGTGTCTGGCATATAGTAAGTGCTCTACCAATACCATTATTATTATTATTATTATTATTATTATTATTGTTATCATTATTAGTATCATTATTATATCCCTCACTGCAAAATAAAGAGGCTGGAGCAAGAAGGGTATATGGAACGGCACTGTCTTATGCCCCAGATGGCACCCTGCTCACAGTGCCCAGTTCCCAAGGAATGGGCATGGTGCAGAGGGTGAAGGGGTACCAAGATGCCATCATGCCTATAATGACGCAGGTAGCAAGAAGGCAGAGCAGAAGATAGAGAGGAGGCACAGTGGCAGGGGACCTGTCTACCAGCTCCGTTGTAATGTAATCTCCGAGGCGCTTAGTACAGTGCTCTGCATGCAGTAACTGCTCAATCAGTACCATTCATGATGATGATTTACTGTATGCCTATTGAGGGCTAGTCACTGAAATAAACACTTGAGATAGTATAAGCAGTAGCAAGATGAACATTTTCTTCCCTCAAGGAGCTTACCATCTAACAGAGAAGATGCCTAGACAAAAATAATTCACGACAGTGAAAGTGGGATAATAAACAAGGATAAAGCGGGAAGCAGGCCCCCCAAAAAAAACTTCAGGAGGAAATAGCTGATGTATTCAGGTACATAAAACATAGGTACATAAAATATTCAAAAAATTAATATGTATCTAGTAAAATGCTGATTCTTGTCTCTTTCTCTTTTCTTTCTTTGCATCCTCATTCCTTCCTACACACTCTCCCATCTTCTCTTTTCTCATCGTCCTTCCCTTCTCCTTTCCTCTCCCCTCTTCCTACCCCCTCTCCTTCTTTCCCCTCTTCTTCCCTTCCTTCCCTGGCTTCTGTCCCCTTCACTCCGCAGAAACCTCCCTCTTAAAGGTCACCAATGACCTCCATCTTGCCACATCCAACGTCCTCTATTCCATTCTAATAGTCCTCAACCTCTAGGCTGCCTTGACGATGTGGACCATGCCGTTCTTCTGGAAATGTTTATCCAACCTTGGCATCACTGACTGTTCTCTCCTGGTTCTCCTCTTATCTCTCTGGCCGTTCATTCTTGGTCTCCTTTGTGGGCCCTTCTTCTGCTTCTCACTCCATTACTGTAGAGGTCCCTCAAGATTCAGTTCTGGGACCCCTTCTAATCTCCATTTACACCCACTCCCTTGGAAAACTCATTCTCTCCCAAGTCGTCAACTAACACCTCTATGCAAATGATATCCAAATCTACATCTCCAGCTCTGATCTCTCTCCCTCTCTGCAGTCTCAGATTTCCTCTTGCCTTCAAGACACCTCTATTGGATGTCCTCCAATCTACTCAAGCTTAACACGTCCAAAACAGAACTCCTTATCTTCCCACCAAAACCATGTCCTCCCACTCTTTGCCATCACTATAGAGGGCACCACCATCCTTCCTGTCTCACAGGCTCATGTTATCCTTAGTGTTATCCTTGACTCCTCTCTCATGCAACCCACATATTCAATCCACACTAAATCCTGTTGGTCCCATCTTCAAAACATCACTAAATTCCACCCTTTCCTCTCCATCTAAACTGCTACCACATTAATACAATCAATCATCCTAACCAGCCTGGATTACTGCTTCAGCCTCTTTGCTGACCTCCAAACCTCCTGTCTTTCCCCACTCCAGTCCTTACTTTACTCTGCTGACCAGATCATTTTTCTATAGAAATATTCAGGACATTCCACCCCACTCCTCATAGAACACCAATGGTTGCCCGTCTACTTCCGCATCAAACAAAAACTCCTCACCGTTGCTTTTAAAGCACTCAATCACCTTGCCCCCTCCTACCTCACCTTGCTACTCTTCTATTACCACCCAGCCCACACACTTCGCTCCATTAATGCTAAACTTCTCACTGTGCCTCAGTCTCGTCTGTCTCCCTGACAACTGCTAACCCACATTCTGCTTCTGACCTGGAACATCACCCTTCTCCAAATCCAACAGACAATTACTCTTCCCAGCTTGAAAGCCTTATTGAAGGCACATCTCCTCCAAGAGGCCTTCCCTGAATAAGCACCCCTTCCTCTTCTCCCACTCCCTTCTGCGTCATCCTGAGTTGCTCCCTTTATTTTCCCCTCTCCCAGTCCCCAGCACTTATGCTCATATCCATAATTTATTTATTCATATTAATATCTGTCTCCCCCACATCTAGCTTGGAAGCTCGTTGTGGGCAGGGAATGTGTCCGTTTATTGTTGCATTATATTCTCCCAAGGGGTTACTACACTGCTCTACACATAGTACGTGCTCAATAAATGCGATTGAATTGAATTGAATTCCTTCTCCTCCCCTCCTCTCTCCTCTCCTCTTCCTTTCCCTCTCCTCTCCTCTCTACTCTTATCCTTGCCTCCTCTCCTCCCCTCCCCTTTCCTCTCCTCCCCTAGATGCTCCTTTCTTCTTCTCTCCCTTCTCCTCTTCTTTCTTCTCCCCTTCCCTTTCTTTCCTTCCTTTCGTCTTCTCTCCTCTCTTTTTCCCTCCTCCCCTACTTTCTTCTCCTCATCTCCTCTCCTATCTTCTCCCCTCTCCCCCTTCCACTCCCCACCCCTCTTCTTCCCTCTTCTGTCCTCATTTTCTCTCCTCTTATCTTTACCTCCTCTCCTCTTTTCCCTTTCCCTCTCCTCCCCTCTAATCTCCTCTCATATCCTCTTTCCTCCTCTCCTTCTCCCTTCCCTTCTCTCTTCCCCTCTCCTCCCCTTCTCTTTTCTCCCTCTCCTCTCCGATTATCTCTCCTCTCTTCCTCTCCCCTCCTCTCCTTGCTTCTCATCATTCAGTCATTCAGTTGTATTTATTGAGCGTTTACTGTATGCAGAACACTGTACTAAGCGCTTAGAAAGTACAATTAGGCAACAAACAACAATTCTCCTTCTCAACTCCTCTCCTGTCTTCTCCTCTCCCACTCCTTCACTTCTCACCCTATTCTCCCTTCCTGTCCACTCCTCTCTCCTCTCCTCCTCTACTCGTTTCCTCTATCGGCCCTCCACCTCCATGTACTCTCCTCTTCTTTCCTCTCCTCTCCTCCCCTTCCCTCCTTTCCCTTTTCCCCATTGACACCTTCTTCCACAACTAAAGACCCTGGGGATCCCCATCTCCTTGGGATTCTACTTCCTACAAAAGGATGCCCACAGGGGTATGGTTGGCTTAACTTCTCCCCTTAGGAGGTGTGGGCAGGTAATTGAGCGCTGAGGGAGTCACTGGAAGAAATCTCACCCTCTTCACCCTGCCACCATCCTTCCAGCCCAAACCTAGGTTCAAGCAATCAATCAATGGTATTTCTTGAGGACTCACTGTGTGAACAACACTGTCCTAAGTGTTTGGGAGACTACAGGGCAACGTAGGTTTTTATGGTGTTTGTTAAGCACTTAATACATAATAATAGTAATAATAATAATGGTATTTGTTAAGCGCTTACTGCATGCCATGCAATGTTCTAGGCACTGGGGTAGATACAAGGTTATTAGGTTGTCCCACCTGGGGCTTACAGTCTTAATCCCCATTTTACAGATGAGGTAACTGAGGTACAGAGTAGGTAAGTGACTTGCCCAAAGTCATATAGCTGACATGTGACGGAGGTAAAATTAGAACCCACAACCTCTGATTCTGACATGCCCTTTCCACTAAGCCATATGTCAAGCACTGTTCTAAGCACTGAAGAAGATGCAAGTTTATCAGGTTGGATATAGTCCCTGTCCCACATGGGGCTTGCTGTCTAAGCATTTCACCCCCTTTTTATGGTTGAGGAAATTGAGACACAGAGAAGTTTCATGACTTATCCAAGGTAACCCAGCAAACAAGTGGAAGACCTGGGATAGGAACCCAGGTCCTTTTGACTCCCAGGCCTATGCTCTATCAACTAGGCCACATTGCTTGGTAGATACATTCTCTGTCCACAAAACTAGAGGAATTAGCCAATCAATTAAGGTTTTATGGAGGACTTACTCTGAGCAGAGCACTGTGCTAAGTGCTTGGGAGAGTACAATATAACAGAATTGGTAGGCATGTTCTCTTCCACAGGACGCTTACAGTATAGAGGTGGAAATAGCCATCAAACGATCAATCAATCAATGGTATTTATTGAGTGCTTACTGTATGCAGGGCCCAGTATGTTACACTCTTAAGTACTAAGTACTCATAAGCTTGTTGTGGGCAGGGAATGTGTCTGTTTATTGTTATATTGTACCCTCTCAAGCACTTAGTACAGTGCTCTACACACAGAAAGTGCTCAATAAATACAACTGAATGCTTGAATGACACACCATAAAAAGTCAGTAGTAATATAGTAGCAGTAGCAGCAGTAGCAATAGTAGTAGCAGTACTAGCAGCCGTATTAGTAGCCTAGCAGTAGCAGCAGTAGAGCAGTAGTAGTAGTAGCAGTAGTAGTAGTATAGTACTAGCAGTAGCAGCAGTAGTGGTAGTGATAGTAGTAGTAATCAGTCAATAAATTGTTTTTATTGACCTCTCACTGCGTGTGCAGAGCAATGTATGAAGGGTTTAGGAGGTACTGTATAGAACAGAACTCCCTGCCAACAAGGAGCTTACAGTCCAAAAGAGGGGGCAGACATTAATATAAATAAATAAATTGCGGTTATGTCACAGTAGTGTTTTGGGCTAAGGGTGGGGTGAATAAAAGGTGAAAATCCAAGTAATAATAGCAATAATAATGATAGTAATAGTTATAGTAGTAGTAGTATAATAGTAATAGTAGTAGTAGTAATAGCAGCAGCAGAAGTAGTAGTAGTAGTAGTAGTAGAAATGCTAGTAGTAGTAGTAGCAGTATTAATCTTCAAATGTCATCAAATCATTTCTGATCCAAAGTGAGTCTTTGGACATACCTACTCCATAACGTCCCGTCTTCTGCCTTAAAGTCATTCTGGTATGTGTATACATAGAATTTTCTTGATAAAGAAATGGAATTGGTTTACCGTTGTCTTATTCTATGCAGTAAAACTTGAGTGTCTGCTGTTGTCTTTGTCCAACATTTTGATAATTTGATCATCTGCCTTTGATTCTTTTCCATGCCATAGCTGCCCACCACTGGTGAGTTGCCTTTGATGTTTCAGCTTAGACTTTTCCATTATGGGTAACCCCGTATGGCTTCACTAGCTTACGCAAAGTCTTCTGCCAAGATAAGGTGTTGATTCATAGGAGATAGTAGTAATAGTAGTAGCAACATTTATTAAGTGTGGATCTGATGTGGGGAAGGGCATTATGCACTTCAGAAGTAGAAAAGTTGTGCACTTCCTGCTGACGGAAAGCTTACACTCTAAATGTTGAGAAGCAAATACGAATATTTATAGCAACGTAAAAATAAATTAATTGGGAGTACATATATACATGAGGGTTAATCAGAAATTTCCCTGCCTTCCCCAGATGGCTGGATTCAGTCTGATGATTGGTTCGAGAGTGCGAAGGGGTGGGGGAACCCCACAACAGAGAAGAGATTGAGTGCGGAGAGGTGAGGGTGGCGGGAAGAGGAGGACAACCATCCTTGTTCTGCTCTGCTGTCTCCTCCTTCCCTTAAATCTCGGGGCTTCTCCTTTGCCCATCCCCATTGGAGTCAGAGGAGCTGATCCCAGCCCTGCCAATTGCTTTTTGCATGACCTCGGACAAGTCATTTAACTACTCTGCACTTCAGTTCTCCCAATCTTCTTCCTACTCTGACTGTGAACCACTCGAGGGGCAGGGACTGTGTCCAGGCTAATTGACTTTTATCTACCCTAATGTTTAGAACAGTGTTTGACACAAAGTGAACACTTAACAAATGCCAGAAAAGAAACAAAACAAACAAGGGGAGGGGAATCCAGGAAGGGGGAGGGTACATGTGGGAAGAAAAAGGAAGAGTAGTCCCCAGGGAAAGTAAAAACCGTCTTCCAAACCTTACTGAAGGCACATCTCCTCCCAAAGGCCTTCTCGGACGAAGTCCTTCTTTCCTCTTCTCCCTCTCCTTTCTGTGTCTGACTTGCTCCCTTTATTCATCCCCTCCATCCCCCAGCCCCACAGCACTTGTATACATATCTGTAATTTATTTATTTGTATTACTGTCTGTCTCCCCTCTAGACTGTAAGATCATTATGGGCAGGGAACGTGTCTACTGTTATATTGTACTCTCCCAAGCACAGAGCAAGTACAGTGCTCTGCACACAGTAAGTGCTTCAAAAATACGATTGAATGAATAAATAAACGAATGAAAAACCCATTTACTCCAGTCGACCTAGTAAGTCTTGATGAGTCCTATTACTTGGTCAAACCCCCACCACTGGCAATGACCTGAGGGGCTAGTAGATACCACACATACCAGTGTCAGAACAAAGAGAAGGGGATTTTTTTCTGGTATTTGTTAAGCACTTACTCTTTGCCAAGTACAAGATAAAAGTTGATCAGGTTGTTCAGGTTGGACACAGTCCCTGTCCCACAAAGAGCTCCCAGTCTTAATCTCCATTTTACAGATAGTGGAACGAGGCACAGAGAAGTTAAGTGATTCATCCAGGATTTTATATACATATAGGTGGCAGAGCCGGGATTAGAACCCAAATGATTCTGACTCCCAGGCCAGTGCTCTATCCACTAGACCACACTGCGTCTCGGAGGGAATGGATTCTCCACTTCAGTACCTTCTCCAGGGAAGCCTTCACATCCCTATTCCTCAGGCTGTAGATAAAGGGGTTCAGGGCAGGGGGCACTGTGGTGCAGAACACAGGCACGGCTGTGGAAAAGTCTGAGGGTGGCTTATGATAGGCAGTGGAAGCTGTAGAGAGGAACTGACGACGGTAAGTTGGGGCAAACAGGTGGAGAAGGACCTAGCCCGGCCCTCGGTGGCCGGCATCCTAAGCATTCTCAGAAGATGTGGATGCACGAAGTAACGATGGAGACAATGGAGAATAAAGCACAAAATAACCCAGAGGCTAAAATGAAATAAGAAACCACGTGAATCTCGGAACATGAGACCATCAGCAAGGAGGGAGCATCACAGATGAATTGCTGAACTATGGTTTACCCACAGAAGGGCAGGGAGAACCGCCCAGCCGTGTATATCACCCCAAATATTCCCCCGCTTAGCCAGGAGGCGGCGACCATCTTTACACTGGCCTATCGGTTCATAGCAGCTTGAAGCAGCGTGGCTCAGTGGAAAGAGCACGGGCTTGGGAGTCAGAGGTTATGGGTTATGGGTTCTAATCCTGGTTCTGCCACATGTCTGCTGTGTGACCTTCGGCAAGTCACTTAACATCTCTGAGCCTAAATTACCTCATCTGTAAAATGGGATTAAGATTGTGAGCCCCACGTGGGACAACCTGATCACCTTGTGTCCCCCCCTGCGCTTAGAACAGTGCTTTGCTCATAGTAAGTGCTTAACAAATGCCATCATCATTATTATTATTATAGTGACATCATAGCGCAGGGGATGGCAGATAGCCATTTCGTGGTCGTAGGACATGACTGTGAGGATAACCAGTTGCACACCAACTAACAAAATCATCAAGAAAATCTGAGCTATGCAGCCCAGGAAAGAGATGGATCTCGTGCGGATCAGGGAGGTGTAGATGGACGTGGGGATGATGAATGAGATGAAGCAGAGGTCGACAAAGGAGAGGTTCCTGAGGAAGTGTTGTCCGCCAGCGGAATTGGCATGACTGACTCCATCTTGTGCAAACCTCCATTTTGAGCAGGCCGAGAGCAAGTCCTTTTCGTATTTTATGCAAGGCTCAGCAGCACAATGTCTTCAAGGCCAGTAACAAGTAACACCTGTCTATGCAAGCTTGTAGGGCCGATATCGAGTAACTCCCATTTGCACAGCAAGGTTGTAAGACCTATAACAAATAACTATTGTCTGTACAATGCTGTGATAACAGAGACCAATGAAAAGTAACAACTATCCTGTCAGTCCTCATTGGTTCCCTGAGGTTCCCGATAGCTCACTCCCGCGTTGCTGTAACTCAATAATAGGACAGTGGGAATGAAACTCGGGGCTGCTTGTCACTCGTACCTCTCTAGGGAAGTGAACAGGCAGGTAGCCACCTTCCTCCTTTACTGCTTTATCTGAACTCATGTCTCCGAGTCAATTTTCCTATCTGCATCATCACCTTGGGTTCTCAAACTCTGCGGCCGATTTACACTGGTTAACCTATTTTACACCCTACCTTTCGATAACAGTAACTTCTTTTGGCGACCACGAAGGGACCCTAGTGCTGCGATCTGGATAGGAAAGACTTCTGTAGGTGATAACGCTAGATTCTCCTCGTCGACGAACTTGTAAGTAAGCATCTACTTTTAGAGTTCGAGTCTCCCCTTCTCTCCTTCTGGGTTGTTAATTTGGAGCACCCAGTGAGGTTCCGGTTAGCGATTTCTTCCTCCCCCAGTTACATGGTGGTGGATGGTTTCTCCTCGCCTTCAGTTAGAAGGGGTGGGTGGTTTCGCCTCCTGGGTTAGGAGGTGGATTGTCGACCTCAGAAGACGTTCTGAGGGGCCTAGGAGACGTCCTAGAAGTTCTTTCCCGGTTAAGCGAAAAAGGGTTTCCAGTTGTTGGAACCATGGGCTCGAGTCACTCTTTTACTTTTTACTTTAGTTTTTTTGGAGTCACTGTTTTAACAGGCTCGGGTCTGACTAAATGTCTCCAATCATGGGACGGGAGTCACCTTCTGGTAACTAAAGGAATATCTAAATACAACTTGTAGAGTGTCATAAGGCCTGGACACAGTTCCCAGACCCACAGGGTCATTATTTCTGGCCCGAGGGAGGGTCTTTCGATCCTCAAACTCTTCACAAATTCCGGGAGGTTTTATCCTGTTTCCGGTCTGACTTCACCTCCCCACACTTATTTATCTTCCGGTACCGCTTTTAGCTCACTTCTGATGAGCGCTCCCGACTCAGAGCCCTGACTGTCAAGTTAGAGAACGATGGTCAGCCCCATGTAGCAAGTCCAGCAATTGAGACTAATTGGAACTTAAATGTGGAAATAAATTGGAATCGCCTTAATCAGGCACAGCAAACTCTCCTGGCTGCCATCCAAGAATTAGGCCGTAACTGGGACTCCTTTCACAGGATGGCCCAGAAGGAAGGAGCAACCTCTGATGAATTTTTCACTCGTCTTAGTCAGAGAGAAGAGACAATGTTCGAAGGAATTGTATGTGTATGAAGGAAGAAGGAGGGAAAAGGAGAAAGAAAAGATAAGGTGAAGCAATTGCAGTTGAAGGAAATTGTCTGCTCAGGCGTCTACACCCTGCGAAGCAGGTGTCCCATAAGGGGGGAATGATGGGTGGAGAAATTGCAGTTGAAAGAAATTGTATGTGTATGAAGGCCAGAGGAAGCGTATGTGAAGGAGAAAGAGAAGAGACTTGATGGGTGGAGAAATTGCAGTTGAAAGAAATTGTATGAAGGCTAGAGGAAGTTTGTGTGAAAGAGAAAGAGAAGAGACACGAGGGAATTTTGGTCGAATGTCGGCTTCCCTGTAATACTGCTGTGTTGCCCGTGCAGAAACCGGGCTCCCCTCCATCCTATCGGGTAGTTAGCCAGGTCTTGCGTGCGATTAACGTCTATGTCTTGCCCCTGCCCGCTGTGGTCCCTAGCCCCATGGCGGTAGTTAGCTCCGGGAGTCCCAGAGCAATCTATTGTACTTGTATTGATCAAACTGGCACCTTCTTTACCATCCCGGTGGTCTGTGAGAGCCAGTACCTTTTTGTCTTTACCTGGGAGAGCCGTCAATTGACTTCCCAGGGTTTTGTCCACTCCCCAACCATTTTTTCGAGAGACTTGTGCAGAGCCCTATCACCCCTCAAATTACGCGAAGGGGTCAGTCCTAAAAATGACCTCCTCAGAGCCCCTAGACTGGATTCCCGAGGCTGCAGAAGCATTTCGGAACCTAAAATCATGTCTGTGTTCAGATTGTGCTCTGGGACTCTCTGACTATAGTAAACCGTTCTCTTTGTACATTCATGAATGCCGTGGAGTGGCCTCAGGTGTCTGGTGCCAAACCCTCGGTCCTCACTATCGGCCAGTTGCCTATTAATCGGGTGTCCTCGATCCTGTCCTTCTAGGCCAAATACCCTGTGTCTGCTGCATAGCTGCCGTGGTCAAGTTACATGAAAGGTCTCAGGATATCCTCTTAGAATGCCCTGTTGTTGTTTGGACTCTGCACGAAGTTGTGCGTCTCCTTTGTGGAGCGGCCACCCAAGCCTTATCTGTGACACGCCTAACTAAGTATGAAGTTGCCTTATTGGAGCATCCACAGGTACATGAGGAACACTGTGGCTCCTTGAATCCGGCTACTCTGCTGGAGTTCTCCCCCATGACTGACCAAATTCATGATTGTGACGAGATAGCTTGGGAAACTGTCGCTCCTCGACTTGACCTCCATGATGAGCCTCTGTCCACTCCTTATCTAACTTTACTTATGGATGGCTCCTCCTTTATGGACCAAGGGGCGCACCTAACCGGCGCCGCCGTTGTCACCCTAACGTCTGTGCCATGGACGGGCTCATTCCCAGCTTCTTCAAGTGCACAGGCAGCTGAGCTCGAAGCCCTTACACAGGCATTATTACTCAGTAAGGGGAAGCACGTGACCATCTATCCGGTCTCTAAGAATGCCTTTGGGGTCTGTCATGCTACAGGTGCCCTTTGCCAAAATCGTGGGTTCCTTACTTCAGGTGGTCATCAGGTTGCTAATGGGGATCGTATAGAGCACATATTACAGGCCCTCTTGCTCCCAGTCGAGGTGACTATTGTGCATGTGCGTGCCCACACCCGAGGAAGTGATTCCCCGAGTTTGGGCAATCACTGAGCCGACGAGGCCTCTCGTTGGGCAGTCTGGCATGCCCCCCCTTTTGTGTAGCTACGGTTTTCCTGTGCATCTTGTTTTTGGTGTGCTGTGTTTTTCAGCTCCTGAAGGCCTTCCTCCAACTTGCTTCATCTACCCTGATGCTTCGGAAACCCCGACTGTACCCCTGCCCAAGGCCGAGGTCATGGACATGCCGTGCCATCTGGACTCTGCATTTTGCTGAGGAGGGAGGATTGTTGTGTGTGTTCTGCTCTGCTGTGCTTGGATTTTTCTGTCTTTTCCTTTACTTTAGGCGCCGGCTTTGTGGAAGACTTTTGCTATTCCAAGGAGGCCGTGGGCCTCGGAAGGATCAAAGAGGTTATTGCTGGCGCCAGCGGACTTGTCATGACTGACTCCATCTTGTGCATACCGACCATAACCCTCCATTTTGTGCAGGCCGAGAGCAACTCCTTTTGGTATTTTATGCAAGATTCAACAACAGAATGTCTTTAAGGCCAGTAACACTTGTCTATGTAAGGGTTGTAGTGCTGATAACAAGTAACTCCTGTCTGTACAGCAAGGTTGTAAGGCCTATAACAAGTAACTCTTGTCTATACAAGACTGTGATAACAGAGACCAATGAAAATTCACAATAATCCTGTCAGTCCTCATTGGTTCCCTGAAGTTCCCCATCACTTGCTCCCGCGTTGCTGTAACTCAATAAAAGGACAATGGGAATGGATCTTGGGGCTGCCTGCCACTCGTACCACTCTCGGGAGGTGAATGGGCAGGTAGTCACCTTCCTACTTTACTGCTCTATCTGAACTCATATCTCTGAGTCATTTTTCCTATCTGCGTCACCACCTTGGCTTCTCAAACCCTGCGGCTGATTTACACTGGTTAACCTATTTTGCACCCTACTTTTCAATAACAGTAACAAGCATATAGGAGTGTGGAGGCATTGGTCGAGGACGGTGACAGCGATGATGTAGTTTCAACACTCAGCCTTTCTCTGTCTTGGCTTCTGCTCCACAAAATCAGCATTCAGATTTCACAGGGATCTAGGAAGGTTTTGGAGCTGTAGAAAGGGATCCAAGGTCATAGTCCCTTGGTGACCTGCTCCGGAAATACAATTTCTATGGTCTTTGTTAAGCACTTACTATGTGTCAAACACTGTTTTAAGCACTGGAGTAGATACAAGCTACTCAGGTTGGACACAGTCCCTGTCCCACATGGGACACAGTCCAAGTAGGAGGGTGAACAGGAGGTCTGAGGTACAGAGAAGTGAAGTGACTTGCCCAATGCCACACAACAAGCATTTGGCAAAGCCGTGATTAGAATCCAGGTCTTCTGACTCCCAGGTCTGTGCTCTTTCAACTCGGCCGTGATGCTTCTGCATTTCTGAAATGATCATTTTTGTATGCATCGCTATGGCTGTGTGACAGTACACATTTTAGGGAATGTTATTCATGACTGTGGCTTACACAAAAGGTGTATTGACAAATAGGTGTCTAGAAATCTATTGAACCATCAGGGATACCTTACGTCCCTCATGTTCATCTGTGTTCTCGAATATAAAACTCTAGTTTATCAATCAATCACTGCCATTTATTGAGTACTTACTTTATGCAGAGCATTGTATTAAGTGCTTTGGAGAATACATAACAAAATAATCTGTTGATGTGTTCCCTGTCCACCGAGAGTTTACAACCTAAAAGGGGAGATAGACATTAACATAGATAAATAATTATTTATTCAGTGTTTCCTCCATGCCAAAGCACTTAGCCAACAGCTGGGGTTGCTGCTGGGTAATCAGATTGGACACATTGTCTGTCCCACTCAGTGTTCATGATCTAAGAGTTGCAGAGAGCAGGTATTCATTCAATCGTATTTACTGAGAACTCACTGGGTGCAAGACACTGTACTATGTGCTTGACTCTAATCTGACTCGAATCTAATCTGACCTTGGCTTCACAGACTCCGTCCTCTCCTGGTTCTCCTCTTACCTCTCCAGTCGTTCTTTCTCAGTCTCTTTTGCAGGCTCCTCCTCCCCCTCCCATTCTCTCACTGTGGGGGTTCCCAAAGGTTCAGTGCTTGGTCCCCTTCTGTTCTCGATCTACACGCACTCCCTTGGTGACCTCATTCGCTCCCACGGCTTCAACTATCATCTCTACGCTGATGACACCCAGATCTACATCTCTGCCCCTGCTCTCTCCCCCTCTCTCCAGGCTCGCATCTCCTCCTGCCTTCAGGACATCTCCATTTGGATGTCTGCCCGCCACCTAAAGCTCAACATGTCGAAGACTGAACCCCTTGTCTTCCCTCCCAAACCTTGCCCTCTCCCTGACTTTCCCATCTCTGTTGACGGCACTACCATCCTTCCCGTCTCACAAGCCCGCAAACTTGGTGTCATCCTCGACTCCGCTCTCTCATTCACCCCTCACATCCAAGCCGTCACCAAAACCTGCCGGTCTCAGCTCCACAACATTGCCAAGATCCGCCCTTTCCTCTCCATCCCAACCGCTACCCTGCTCATTCAAGCTCTCATCCTATCCCGTCTGGACTACTGCATCAGCCTTCTCTCTGATCTCCCATCCTAGTGTCTCTCTCCACTGCAATCCATACTTCATGCTGCTGCCCGGATTATCTTTATCCAGAAACGCTCTGGGTATATCACTCCCCTCCTCAAAAATCTCCAATGGCTACCAATCAATCTGCGCATCAGGCAGAAACTCCTCACCTTCGGCTTCAAGGTTGTCCATCACCTCGCCCCCTCCTACCTCACCTCCCTTCTCTCCTTCTACAGCCCAGTCCGCACCCTCCGCTCCTCCACCGCTGATCTCCTCACCGTACCTCGCTCTCGCCTGTCCCGCCATCGACCCCCGGCCCACGTCATCCCCCGGGCCTGGAATGCCCTCCCTTTGCCCATCCGCCAAGCTAACTCTCTTCCTCCCTTCAAGGCCCTGCTGAGAACTCACCTCCTCCAGGAGGCCTTCCCAGACTGAGCCCCTTCCTTCCTCTACCCCTCGTCCCCCTCTCCATCTCCCCATCTTACCTCCCTCCCTTCCCCACAGCACCTGTATATATGTATATATGTTTATACATATTTTTTTAAACTCTATTTATTTATTTATTTAATTTATTTGTACACATCTATTCTATTTATTTTATTTTGTTAGTTTGTTTGGTTTTGTTCTCTGTCTCCCCCTTTTAGACTGTGAGCCCACTGTTGGGTAGGGACTGTCTCTATATGTTGCCAATTTGTACTTCCCAAGCGCTTAGTGCAGTGCTCTGCACACAGTAAGCGCTCAATAAATACGATTGATGATGATGATGATGATCTCCTTTTTAAGAGTACAGAAACCCACACAGCATAGGTTTAGTGACTCTCCTGAAGTCATATACTATGTCAGTGGCAGGGCTGGGATTAGAATAAGCATGGTTTAGTGGATAGAACACAGGCCTGGCTGTCAGAAGGACCTGGGTTCTAATCCCTACTCCTCCACTTGTCTGCTGTGTGAACTTGGGCAAGTCATTTATCTTCTTTGGGTCTCAGTTCCCTCGTGTGTAAAACGGGGATTGTGTCCCACCTGACTAGCTTGTATCTTTTCCAGAGCTTATTACAGTGCTTTCCACATAGTGAGCATTTGACAAATACCATTAAAAAAAAAAACAAGTCCTGGGTCCTTTGCTAGAATGCTCTGCCTCTCTTCCATATACACGCACAAACTTAAACTCATATCTACACAAACATTCACTGATATAATCTTGTGTGAATACAGATAAATACTCATAGTTGCATACTTCTTCATTTTCTCCTCTGTTCACAATCCTACATATATGCACACATAATGCCAACTCATAAACACATTCCTTTAAACACATGATCTTACAGATGCTTTCACTCATAGGTAAACACCTCCTATTCATCACACAAATGCATTCATCGGTTTGCACAGACACACAAAAAACCAACAAACTTGCACACAACACAGAAACAAACACAAACCCATATTCATTCATTCATTCAATTGTATTTATTGAGGACTTACTGTGTACAGAGCACTATACTAAACACTTGGGAAAGTATAAGAGAGTAATATATTTACATACTTGTTCTAACACAAATAAAAACTTTCATGGTTCCAAGCCCGGCTAGATTCTCCCTTCTGTGTCTGGGAATTTCCATTCTCCAACAGTGGGTGGGGAAAGACACATTCATTTCCTTCTGTCAGGGCTTGCACCCTGTCCCAACATAACACACCCCAGGAGAAAGGCCCAGGAGATTGACAACTCAGTCTGATGTTGCCAGGATTGGAAAATGAATAACAGATAGGATCCTAGTTCAGGGCAAGAATCTCCTCCATGAGAAAATTAGTGAACCCGTGTTCACCTCGAAGAAACTATCTGAGATTTTCCTCAGGGGAGATCTCTCCCTTAGAGGTAGCATGAGCTAGTGGTAAGACTACAGGGCCTGGGTTATGCTACCAGCTCTGCCATTGGCAGTTCTTGGGCACCTCACTATACCTCTCTGGGCCTCAGTTTCCTTCTCCATAAAATGGGGATACGGCCCCTGCTCTCCTATTGGCTCTTAAGTGGCAGAAGGTCTGTTCTGTTCGTCCTGTATCTGCCCCACCCATTGGCCCATATTGAGCCCTTAATGAAGGCCCCAAACAAATATATCACTTTGCGGTGAGGAAATTGGACGGATTCATTTTCTCATCTATTTTTTGCCACCAGTCCCCCCACTCAGGCTCACTGAAACGGTCTAGGGTTCCTGCTGGTTCTGGATTCTCACCTCTCCTTTTCTCCTCTTGCACGTTCGTGATTGTGACAGGAAAGTCTTTGTGAGGTAACCTGTCCTCAATGGTCCCGTGATGACCACACGGTTCCCTTAAAGCAGCTGCTGTTCTGGGCAGGGTGGGGGAGGGGACTCCCCCGGGAGGACAAGCCCTGAGCTCGGCCTGTGGGATCTCATTACCTGGAAAACCCCAGAGCCAGTTGGTGACATCATCCCTGAGGTTCAACAGGGAACCTCTTGCACCCATATGGCCCTGGAGCATTTTAGGATAGACAAGAGCCTTGATTAAGACTGGACAGTCTGCCTTTCAATCACTTAATGGTGTTTATTGAGCACTTACTGTGTGCAGGGCAATGTAAGAAGCTCTTGGGAGAATACAATACAAGAGAGCTGGTAGAGATGTTCCCTGCCTAGAGCTTACAATCTGGAAGGGGAGAACAGATATTAAAATGAATTATGGATATTCATTCATTAATTCATTCAATCGTATTTATTGAGCGCTTACTGTGTGCACAGCACTATACTAAGTGCTTGGGAAGTTACAAGTTGGAAATATAGAGAGACGGTCCGTACCCAACAATGGGCTCACCGTCTAGAAGATATGTTTGCAAGTGCTCTGGTGCTGAGGGGTAGTAAATTTTAAGTACTTTAGTGATACAGATCCGAATGCAAAGTGACGTAGAAAGGGGAGGAAGTAGGGGAAAAGAAGGTTTAGAAAGGGAAGACTCCTTGGAAGAGATGTGATTTTAATAAAGCTTTGTAGGCGGAGAGATTGGAAGCAGCATGGGCTAGTGAAAAAAGCGTGGGCCTGGGAGTCAGAAGGACCTTGCTTCTAACCTTAGCTCTGCCACATGGCTGCTGTGCCACCTTGGGCAAATCACTTCACTTCTCTGGGCCTCAGTTACTTCATCTGTAAAATGGGGATTAAGACTGTGAACTCATATGGGACGTGGACTATGTCCAACCTGATTAGTTTTTATCTACCCCAGTGGTCGTAGGACATCACATGAGGATGGACAGCTCTGAAGCTGCGAGGAAACTGAATTGGAAGAGCTGGGTGGAACAGCCTTGGAGTTATATCAAGCCGTTATTGGTTAAGGAGTTGAGGTTGGATTTCGGGACAGTGACGGAGATGTTACAGACATCTATGAAGGACAGGTTACAGTGGAAGAAATACGTGGGGCTGTGGAGGCGCTGGTCGAGGGAAGTGACAGCAACGATGAGGAGGTTCCCCATCAGGGTCGCCAGGAGGAACAATGTGGCGTGGACCAGCTGCAGCTCTCGAGAGCCTTCCGAGAACCCCAGAAGGAGAAATTCCGTCACCTTGGAGACATTGGCCATTTTCTAGGGGAATCTGTCAATAGCACTAGGAAGCACAGAATGAAGGATCATTATGAAAAGAGATTCAGAAAATCACCACTTTGAATTTCTTCCCTCCATTTGGTTTACTGCCACCGAATTCTATGGTTCATCCATTCATTCAATCGTATTTATTATGCGCTTACTGTGTGCAGAGCACTGTACTAAGCGCTTGGCAATTACATATTGTCAACATATAGAGACGGTCCCTACCCAACAACGGGCTCACAGTCTAGAAGGAGGAGACAGATGATGAGGTTTGTGTTGGCTATGTGTTGGCTAAATGAGGCAGAAATGACGGTGCAATGCTAAATAGTCTACCTGATTAGGGAATTTAAATTAGAACCCCAAAGCCACTCTCCTGGAAAAGTCTGTTTAGGTTAACTCTGTCACAGCTTGCTTACAAGTAGAACACCTGAACTGGCCTGGCCAAGGCACGAGTTGTTGCATTTCGTTCATTCAATCGTATTTATCAGGTGCTTAGAGTGCCGAGCACTGGACTAAGCGCTTGGCAAGTACAAATCGGCAACATATAGAGACGGTCCCTACTCAACAACGGGCTCAAAACGAGCAAAGGTTTGGCAAGGAGCGGTACTGCTTAAATAAGGAAATAATTCCTCCGACTGCAGCGTGTATTCATAGCAGAAACCGTAAGTCCAGTTTGGTCCATGGGAACCTTTCCATTCCTTAAATTGGGAGCTCCCTAAGAGGCGGGGACTATGTCTAATTCGAATATCTTCCATCCACCCCAGTGTTCGGCCCATAGTAGGCTCTGAATAGAAAGATGCTTTAACTATTTATCAACATCATCATGACTGTTTTTTAAGCAGCAGGAATTTCGTTCTCCTTAAGCAGCGTCCGGTTTTAAGAAGAACCTGGGAGGTGGGAGGATGAAATGGCCTTGGAGAAATGGGGGTCAGAGGCCCCTCCTCGGCCCGACATCTGTCACCATGCTCATTAACTTTATTTCTGCTGAGTCCCTTTTTGTATGTGCCACTGTGACTCCCTGATATTGTTTCGCATGTCAGTGATTTGCAAAAAACAGCAGATTGGCCAAGGGCTGTCTGTACATTTGCTCACATTCCTATACATATATTCATGTGCACCAATGTATACACATTAATTCACTCACGTAACCTCACATATACACCTCCAAATATGTAAATACACTCCACTACACAGGTGATGGAGAAGCAACATGGCCTAGTGGACAAAGCACCGGCCTGGAATCAGAGGACCACTAGCTTACTGTGTAACCTATGGACAGTCATTTCGCTTCTCTGTGCCTCAGTTGCCTGTTCTCGCTCATACCTAGACTGTGATCCCCACGTGGGACCGGAACTGTGTGTCCAACGTGATTATCTTGTATCTACCCCAAAACTTAGAACAGTGTTGGTCCCATAGTAAATACTTAACAAATACCCTAATTGTTGTTTACAATTATTATGTACATTTACACATTGGCACACACACACACACACACACACACACACACACACACACAATACATGCACAGACAATTCTATATTTTCATGGTCCCATAATAGATTCTACCTCCGTGTCTGGGAATTCCTATTCCTTGATAGTGGGTGGGCAAATTCACATCATTTTCCCTCTGTCTAGGCTTGTGCCCTTCTCCAACCCAACACCATCTTAGACATCGTTCGAGGTGATCCACAGCTCAGACTGCTGCTTCTGGGTTTTCCAAGGGAAAAATGAATAAAAGATATTAACCTGGTTCCTGTCAGAAATCTCCTCCATGATAAAATCAAGGGGTCTCCAAACGTATGTACAGACCTAAGAAGTATATATTATACTGTACTTACTTATTTTAATGTCTATATGTCTGGACAGTAATTTTGTTGTGGGCAGGGAACTGTTCTACTAAGTCTGTTGTACTGTACTCCCCCCAAAAGCTTAGTAAAGTGCTCTGCACAAAGTCAGTACTCCATAAATACCACTGAAGTAACCACCCCAGAGAAAAAGTTCAGACCTTTTCCTTAGATTTTCCTTAGAATAATAATAATAATGAAGATGATGGTATTTGTTAAGCACTTAATATGTGCAAAGCACTTTTCTAAGCATTGGGGGATACAAAGTGATCAGGTTGTCCCACCTGGGGCTCACAGTTTTAATCCCCGTTTTCCACATGAGGTAACTGAGGCACAGAGAAGTGAAGTGACTTGTCCAAAATCACACGGCTGACAGTTGGCAGAGCCAGGATTTGAACCCATGACCTCTGACTCCAAGGCCCGTGCTCTTTCCACTGAGCCATGCTGCTCAGAGATATCTTTATCTTGGAGATAGTATGGGCTAGTGGTAAGACTACAGGAACTTGATTCTGATCACAGCTCTGCCATTGACAGTCCTTGGTTGACTCACTTCACTTTCTGGACCTCGATTTCCTTCTCTGTAGAATGGGGATACGGCTCCCGCTCTCTCCCTAACACTTAGCTTTTGATCCCTGATTGGCACAAGATCTGTTCTGATTATCCTTTATCTGCCCCAGCCATTAGCTTATAGTAAGCCCTTAATAAATGCCCCAAACAACAATATCACTTTGAATATTGGACAGATTAATTTTCTCATATGTTTTTGGCACCATTCTCCCCTCTCTGACTCACTGGAACAGTCTAGGGTTAGGGGTCCCTGCTGATTCTGAATGCTTACCTCTCCTCTCCTCTTCCACAGTCGTGATTGTGACAGGAAAGGCACTGTGAGGTGACCTGTTCCTAATGATCCCCCAATGACCCCACAGTCCCCTTAAAGCAGTCGCTGTCTCGGGCAGAGTTGGGGAGGGAGCTCCCCCTGGAGGACCAGCCTTGAGCTCTGCCTGAGAGGCCTTGTTACCTGGAGATTCCGGAGCCTGTTTGTGACATCATCTCTTGAGGTACATCAGGGCTCAGATTGTGTCACCTGCGTTACCTCCCACACCCATGTGTCTTTAGAGGATAATTTGACACTGAATCATCTGGGTTTCCCCTAGTCTAAGTACAGCTTGGTGTTTTTATTTTGAATGCCAGGCTCCCCCCTTCCCTCCAACCTCGGTAACTGCCATTGGGTACCATGGCCCAGAAGCCGCATGTGTGTTCAGGGGTAGCATAATGGTTTTGGAGAAATGGAGGTGGTCAGAGACACACCTGGGAATGTGTTTTAATGTGGGGTCCTTAGGTTATGTTGCATTCTTATATAACACACTCGGACACATATGTTTCCCCCTTCTAGACTGAGTCCGTTGTTGGTTCGGGACCGTCTCTATATGTTGCCGACTTTTACTTCTCAAGCGCTTAGTACAGTGCTCTACACATAGTAAGTGCTCAATAAATACAATTGAAAGAATGAATGAATGTTTGTTTATCCCGTAATTATGTGTGCCATTGTTGGCCAACCTGAGTGTGCTTGAACCCTGCTCTGTACCAGCATAAATACCCCAGGGTACGGCCTAGGCTTTGGTCATAGGAATTATTGGTTTTTTTCTTTGGCTTATTCCATATTTCCTTTACCCAAAGCAAAGATAGCCTGATTTCTATCTCAAAGGATCCACTCTCAATCCACTCACAGAAAGTAAAAATGCAAAAGTCAATCATCCCTGTTGACTAATGCCCAGTGGTATCCACAACCATCAGCCCTCCTTCATCCTCACTCTTTTCTTCCCCTTGCTTTGCCCCCTTCGACCTCCAGCACTATCATACACCTCTCAATCCATTTGCTACCTAATCGCCCTGACTCTCGACACAGGGCTGGATTCAGGCAGTTGGGGCCAGAGTTCGAGGAGGTCGGGGAGCCACACAACGGACGAGATTGTGATATTTATTAAACACTTGCTTTGTGCCCAGCACTGTTCTACGTGCTGGGGTAAAAATAAGGTAATCAGGTTATTCCACGTGGGGTTCACAGCCTAAATCCCTATTTTACAGTTGAGGTAACTGAGGAACAGACAAATTAAGTGGTTTGTCCAAGGTAACACGATGATGGGGTGTTCAGTAAGGAGCAGTCTTCCTTGGCCTGGTCACTTGCAATTTCCCTCTCCAATCTCCCAGGTCCTCTCCCTTGCCCATCCCCATTAGGACATCTCCATCTCCCTCACCATTGTATCCACACCAGACAGAAGCTGGACTCTAGAATGTAAACTCATTTCTAGATTGTAAACTTATTGTGAGCAGGGAGTTGGGAAGTCACCGTGGCTTCTGGAAAGGCCAGGACTTGAGAGACAGAGGACATGGGTTCTAATCCCAGCCTTGCCACTTGTCTTCTGTGTAACCTTGGGCAGGCTACTTAACTTCTCTGTGCCTCATTTACCTCACCTGTAAAATGGGGATTAAGACTGTGAACCCTATGTGAGACAATCTGATAATCTTGTATCTACCCCAGTGTTCTGAACAGAGCTTGGCACGTACATAGTAAACGTTTAACAAATAACATAATTAAAATCATTATTATATTACTAACACTGTTGTATTGTACTCTTCCAAGAACTTCATCAAGTGCTCTCTGCACAGTTAGTGCTCAATAAATACCGTGGATTGATTAATTGATTAATGCCTGTCTCCCTCTCTATACCGTAAGCTCGGTATTGGCAGGGAATGTGTCTACCAACTCTGTTGTATTGTACTCTCCCAAGCTGTTAATACGGTGCTCTTCACACAGTAAGCACCCAATTAATGCCACTGATTGATTAATTAATATCTGTCTCCCCATCTCTCCTATGAATCGACATCTTATCGTGGTACGAGAGTTTGTGTGCGCTGATGAAGCTTAGAGCTATGCCATACAGGGCTATCTATAATGGAAAGGTCTTAGCCGAAGCATCAGAGTTGCTTCACCTGTGATAGGCAGCAGTGGTGTGGGAAAGATTCAAAGGCTCAGGATGATCAAATAGTTAAAACATTGATCAAAGACAAATTCAGAGATGCAAGCTTTTACTGCATGGAAGAAAACAATGGTAAACCACTTCCATATCTTTACCAAGAAAATTTTATGGATACGTATACCAGAATGACCCTGTGACAGGCAACTCCACGGAATTTAAAGAGAAGTCTCCTCCTAAGCTCACTGTAGGCAGGGAGCTTATCTACCAACTCCTTTGTATTGTACTCTTCCAAGTGCTTCATACAGTGCTCTGCACACAGTAAATACTCAATAACTACTAATTGATGCTAGTAATGATGACAGCATGAGATTGTCTCACCCTTCTAGACTGTGAGCCCATTATTGGATAGGGACCGTCTCTATATGTTGCTGACTTGTACTTCCCAAGCCCTTAGTACAGTGCTCTGCATACAGTAAGCGTGTCAATAAATATGATTGAATGAATGAATGAGATCCACACTGTTCAGTAGGAAACAGGGCAAATGGCACCATAGTCAGGCAAGTCAGTGGAGGGGAAATGAGAGAAGGGAAAGGGAAGACTGGCACCAGGGAAGGCAAAGAAATCACTTAATCAATCAATCAATGATCTTTGTGCACTTACTTGGGGCAGAACATTGTACTAAGCGCTTGAGGGAGTACAGCATAACAGAGCTGGATGACATATTCCCTGCCCACCAGAAGATCAGAGTCTAAAGGGGGAGGCAGATAATCAATCAGTGGTATTTATTGAATGCTTACTGGTTACAGAGCACTGTATTAAGTGCTTGGGAGAGTACAATTTAACAGAGTTTTAGACACGTTCCCTGTCCAAAATGAGCTTACAGTCTAGAGGGGGAGACAGCCATTGAAATAAGAATCAGATTGGTACAAAAGTGCCATGGGGCTGAGGGTAGGGTAAATAAAGAGTGTGAATCCAAGCGGAAGAGGGATGCAGAAGGGAGAGTAGGAGAAATGAGAGCTTAGTCAGGAAAGGCCTCCTGAAGGAAATGTGATTTTAATAAGGCTTTGAAGGTGAGGAGAGTGATCGCATGTCACATATGAAGGTAGAGGACATTCCAGGCCAGAGGCAGGATGTGTGCAAGTTGTCAGCAGAGAGAGCCCAGGTCCTTCTGACTCCCAAGCCAATGCAACATGGAAAGTAGCATGGCCTAGTGGGAAAAGAGCTTGGGCCTGGGAGCCAGAAGGACCTGGGTTCTAATGCTGACTCAATCACTTGTCTGCTGTATGACCTTGGGTGTCACTTAACGTCTCTGGTCCTTAGTTCCCTCATCTGTAAAAAGGGGATTAAGACTGTGAGACCTATGTGGGACAGGGACTTTGTCCATCCCAATCATCCTGTATCTATCCCAGCGGTTAGAACAGTGCCTGGCACATTGTAAGCACTTAACAAATACCATTATCCTTGTTAGTGAATTGAGAAGCAGTTTGACCTTGTCCCTAGAGCCTTGGCCTGGGAGTAAGAAGGACCCAGGTTCTAATCCGGATCTGCCATTTGTCTGCTGTGTGACCCTGGGAAAGTCACTTCACTTCTCTGGGCCTCAGTTCTTTCATCTGTAAAGTGGGGATTAAGACTGTGAGCCCTATGTGGGACAGGGACTATGTCCAATATGATTGGCTTGTATCGACCCTAGTGCTTAGAACAGTGCCTGGCACATTGTAAATGTTCAACAAACATTATTGTTATTATTATTATACAGAGCCTGGGACATAGGGATAGCTTAGCAAATATTATGATTGTAGGTATTATTAATTACGGTAATAATAAAAAATGCCATTGATTGATTGAAATGGAGGTCCAGAGACATTAAATGAGTTGCTTAAGGTCACCAAGGCAACAAAAACGGAGCTGGGACTAGAACAATTCTGCCTCTTGACATTAGGCTCATTGGGGTGGATTAGCAGACCCCAGAAGGAAATCTCATGGGTAAGAACAATTAATCCATCCAGAGCCTCGGGAGACACAGGGCAAGAAAGCACTGGAAACACCAGGGTACTCATCTCCTCCTGCTACACAATGGCTGCTTTTCTTTAGGGAAAAATGGTATCTTGGCAAGGTATTCTGGGAAATTCGTCCTCATGAAGAAGCTTTCCCAGCTTCTCCAGGAACTCCAACACATAGAGGAGCAGATGGAGGCATCCTAGACGAGTGGACGTTGTCCCCTTCAAACGTGGGACCGACGCAGTGAGTCGATGTTGCAGGGGTTGGGAGGAGAGATGGTGAACTGGGTCCGGAGAATTGGGAAAAGGAGGAGGAAAATCATTCTAGTCCTGGCGTCACTGCTTGCTGTGCAAATCTCTCCCCCCACCCGGAGCTTCTCTGCCTTGCTCGATCAATAGATCCAGCAAGGTATTTAATGAATGCCTACTGTGTGCAGAGAACTGTGCTAAGTGCCTGAGATACTACAACAATATAGTGTGGGTAGGTAAGATCCCTGCAGTCTTTTCTGGCTTTTTTGTTTCATCGGGGGGTGGTTATGGCATTTGTAAAGCTCTTACTACGTTCCAGGAACTGCATTAAGCTCTGGGGCAGATACAAGCTAGTCCTAAACGAGGCATACAGCTTTAATTTCAATTTTATTGATTAGATAACTGAATCCCCGAGAAGTTAAGTGGCTTGCCCAAGGTCACACAACAGACAAGTGGTGGGAGCTAAGTCCTCTGTTTCTTAGACTCTTGCTCTATGCACTAGACCATACTGCTTCTCAAGTTCAAAAAGCCATGGAAACACGGAGCACTAGGAAAGATGGTCAGGGAATGAAAGAGAGAGGGAAACAAGCTAGAAGAACTGAGAGGACCAGAAAAGCAATGGTTCAGTTATTTAGTTAGTTATTATATTTATCAACCACTTACTCTGCACCAGTGTTAAGTACTGAAGTACGTTTGATATGATCAGTCAGGAAACAGCCATATATGGAAGTAAGGTGGCTAAAGATGAGCTTACAGTCTAGATGACTGATCAATCAATCAATCAATGGTATTTATGGAGAACTTACTGTGTGCAGAGCACTGTATTAAGTTCTTGGGAGAGTACAGTACAACAGTCCGTCAGCCAGTCCGTCGTATTTATTGAATGCTTACTGTGTGCAGAGCATTTTACTGTACTGGGGACAGTATAACATGACAGTAAACTGACACATTCCTTTCCCACAAGGATCTTACACTCTATAGAAGGAGGCAGACATTAATATGAATAAATTATGGTATGAATATTATTCTTGTGGGCAGAAGGTGGGGTGAATACAGGGTGCAAACCCAACTGCAAGGGTGACTGAGAAAGAAGATGAAATCAGGTGAAAGAGGGCTTAATCGAGCTAGGCCTTTTGGAGGAGATGTGTCCTTAAATAAGGTTATGAAATTGGGAAGAGTGTTGGTATGGTGTATATGCAGGAGAAGCAGCATGGTGTAGTGGATAGAGCACGGGTCTGGGAGTCCGAAGATCATGGGTTCTAATCCTGGCTCCACCACTTGTCTTCTGTGTGACCTTGGACAAGTCATTTCACTTCTCTGTGCCTCAGTTACCTCATTTGTAAAAACTGGAGATTAAGAGAGACAGCCCCATAAGGAACAGGGATTGTGTATACCCTGGTTAACCTTTATTTACCTCAGAGCTTAGAACAGTGCTTGGCACATAGTAAGCACTCAACGATTATTATTATTATTATTATTATTATTATTATTATTATTATTATTATTATTATTATTATTATTATTAAGGGGAAGGAAATTCCAGGCCAGAAAGGGAGGACAAAGGAAAGGAAAAAGAGTAGCAGAAACCAATTTAGCATCACGGGGAAAGTGGCAGATAGGGAGAGGTCCCGGGAGGGTTTCTGGTGTGTGGAATGAGAGTGACAGACCCTTAGACTACCTGGGCTAAATCCAGGATGGATCTATTATAACAGTATTATTTCTACTGCAATGATATTCTGCACCTTCTGAGTGCACAGCAGTTTCCTCTCTATAAAGGGACAACGAGATCAGTTTGGGGAGCAGAAGAATTAACCATACATCTGGGAGGAGAAACCATGCAAAAATAATCACTGTAGTATGTTTTAAGTGCTAACCATGTGCCAGGCACTGTGATCGATACAGGATAACTAGGTTGAACACAGTTCCTGTCCCACGAGGGGCTCACAGTCCAAGTAAGAGGGAGAACAGGTAGTGAATCCCCATTGTATAGGTGAGTAAACAGAAGCAAAGAAAAGTTGAGTGACGTCCAAAGTAACAAACTAAGGAAATGGTGGAGGCAGGATTAGAACCCAGGTCCTCTGAGTCCCAGGCCCATGCTCTTTCCACTGCTTCAGCTTCCTATTTCACCTGCCTAGAACTCCTTCCCCACACGTATCTATTCTCCCTGCCTCAGAGCCTTCCTTAAATCCTTTTTTTTTAAAAAAAAATGGATTTTGTTAAACGCTTCCTATGTGTCAAGTACTGTTCTAAGCACTAGAGTAGATTCAACGTTACCAGGTTGGACAGAGTCCTTGTCCCAAGTCACTTCACTTCTCTGTGCCTCAGTTCCCTCACCTGTAAAATGGGATTTAAGACTCAGCCCCATATGGGACATGAACTGTGTCCAACGTGATTAGCTTGTGTCTACCCCAGTGCTTAGTACAGTGCTGGGCACTTAGTAGGGGCTTAACAAATACCATTAAAAAAAGAAGAAACAGAACTCCTCGTCTTCCCTCCCAAATCATCTCCATATAGCTTTCAGCACGGCTGACCACAACCCCTTCCCCCCGTCTCAGAAGACTGCAATCTTGAAGTTATATTTTATTTCTCCCTCCTCTTCGACTCTCACATCCCGGCCATTGGCAAAACCAGTAGGATTTTCTTCCCTAGTATTTCCTAGATCCACCCCTTACTCTCCAGCCAAATGGCCACCACCCAGGTCTGGACACTAGCTAAACCAGCTAGAATACTGTATCAGGTTTCTACTTAGTGTGAAATTGTTCAATCTTCCCAGTTATTGCATTACTCTGCCGTGCTGATCATCTTTTTATAACATCGTTCTGCACACATTCCCACCTCCTCCTTAAATGATGAGGTACACACCTCCAAATCCAGCAGAAATTCCTTACCCTTGATTTAAGCCACTCCATCATTCCTTTCCCTCTCATCTCACCATAGTTAGTACTTCCATTTGCTTCGTAGAGTGTTTGGCACAAAATAAGTGCTCAATAACTAATGTAGGTTAGTGGAAAGAGCACGAGCTTGGGAGTCAGAGGAACTGGATTCTATTCGCGGCCCCACGGCATTCCCCTATTCCCTGCCCCCTACCTACCCCCCAACTCCGGCATTCTCCTATTCCCCACCTCTAGACCATAAACTCATTGTGCACAGGGAATATGTCTGTTACATTATTATATTGTATTCTCCCAAGTGTTTAGTACAGTGTTCTGCACAAGGTTAGTGCTCAATAAAGATGATTGACTGATGGATGACTCCTGACTCTGCAACTTACCTGCTCTGTGATCTTGGGCAAGTCACTTCACTTCCTCTGTGCCTCAGTTCCCTCATTGGCAAAATGGGAATTCAATGCCTGAACTCCATCCTACTTGATATGTGAGTTCCAAATGGGACCTGATTATCTTGTTTGGAGTCATCATGGCCTAGTGTAAAGAGCATGGCCCTGGGAGTAAAGGGATCTATGTTCTAAACCCAGCTCCATCACTTGTCTGCTCTGTGACCTTGGGTAAGTCACTTAAATTCTCTGTTCCTCATTTACCTCACCTGTGAAATAGGGATTAAGATTGTGAGCTCCATGTGGAACCACATTCCTTATTCTACTGCGTCCAATCTGATTATCTTGTATCTATGCCAGGGAATTGTACAGTGCCTAGCACAGAGTAAGTGCTTAACAAATACTATAAGAAATAAAAGTAAAAATAAATACTACTGATTGATTGATACCACTCCCTCCAGGAGTCCTTCCCCAATCAATTTCTAATCTTCCCAACATGTATCAATGCCTGCAACCTCAGCCCTTGCACTCCACCTAAGGACTTGTCACTGGTCCCGTGAAACTTATTCATATCTTATATACCCTATTACTTCCTTTGTCTATAATTGATTTAGGCATTTGTATTCTCTGCTAGACTTCAGGATCAGGGACCATATCTTAAAACGTTTGTAGTCTTCCAAGAGCTCAGTAGAATGTTCTGAACCAAGTAGTTACCCAATTCATGATATTAATGATGATAATGATAATAAAGTGAAGGAAGTTGTAAAACAGCTGTCCTGGTAAATATATCAAAGTAGGACCGAACCATCAAGTTTGTAATTTTTCATGGGAAGCATGGGACTGGGAATCAGAGGATCTGGGTTTCAATCCGAGCTCTGCCACTTACCTTCTAAGTGACCTTGGGCAAGTCACTTCTCTGTATCTCAGTTCTCTCATATGCAAAAATGGAAATTCAGTATCTATTCTGTCTACTACTTAAACTGTGAGCCTTATGTGGGACCTGATCATCTTTCATATAACCAAACACTCAATACATTGCTCAGCACATAGTAAGTGCTTAACAAGTACCACAGTTATTATTAGTGGGTAGTCCACATATGTGGGAGTGAGGTAGATTCCATGGTTCTCAGAGGTCTGATCTTGTCAGATGTTCTGATCAAGATGGTTACCTTCTCTATGTCTGGTTAACATTGGCAGATCATGGTCATCCACACCACAGTGATGGGAGTGAGGTAGATTCAATGGTTCTCAGAGGTCTGATCTTGTCAGATGTTCTAATCAAGATGGTTACCTTCTCTATGTCTGGTTAACATTGGCAGATAATGATCATCCACACCACAGTGATGGAAGTCCTTCTCCTGGGGTTCTCAAAGGTCCAGGAGCTGCAGCTGGTCCACGCCGTGCTGTTCCTCCTGCTCTACCTAGTGGCCCTGATGGGGAATCTCCTCATTGTCGCCATCACCACCCGTGACAGGCGCCTCCACACCACCATGTACTTCTTCCTAAGGCACCTGTTCATCCTCGACTTCTGACTCATCTCCGTCACCGTCCCCAGGTCTATCCTGGTCTCTCTGCCCACCTGCCGCTCCATCTGCTTCCTGGATTACTGTTTGCAAGTCCTTCTGGTGTTCTCTTGACCCCAGCCATCTTTCAGAGCGCCTCACACCCCACCTCGCCTCCCTTTCCTCTCTACCCAATCTTGATAATCAGATTACTGCTCTCAACTCTACCTTTCTACTCAGCTAGACTCTCTCGCTCCCCTTTCCCTTCACCGATCTCGTAACCCACAGCCCTGGATCACTGCCACTGTCCTCCTCCTTTGCTCTTATGCTCTAGCTGCTGAACGCTGCTGGCGAAAATCTAAACACCATGCCAACCTCGTTCACCTCAAGTTTATCCTTTCCTGACTTATCTCAGCCCTCTCCTCTGCCAGACAAACCTATTTCTCCTCCCTTATTGACACCTATGCTCATCATCCCCGTCAGCACTTCCGTACATTCAACTCCCTTCTCAGGCCCGCGGTTCCTCCCCCTCCTCCTTCCCTCACCCCAACGATCTGGCCTCCTAGTTCATTAATAAAGTTAAATTCATCAGGTCTGACTTCCCGAAAGTCACTCCCCCCACCATTTTCCAACCCCCCAGCTCTCAACACTCTCTGCTACTCTCCCATCCTTCCCAGCAGTATCCTCAGAGGAGCTCTCCTCCCTCCTCTCAAGTGCTACTGTGGACACCTGTGATTCTGACCCCATTCCCTCTCGTCTCATGAAATCTCTCGCTCCGTCCCTTCTCCCCTCCTTAACTTCCATCTTCAACCACTCACTCACCATTGGTTCCTTCCCCCCTGCCTTCAAACATGCCCATGTCTCTCCCATCCTAAAAAAACCCTCTCTTTACCCCACATCACCTACTAGTTATCGCCCAATCTCCCTCCTACCATTCCTTTCCAAACTCCTTGAACGAGTTGTCTACACGCGCTGCCTAGAATTCCTCAACACCAACTCTCTCCTCGACCCCCTCCAGTCTGGCGTCCGTCCCCTACATTCCACGGAAACTGCCCTCTCAAAGGTCACCAATGACCTCCCGCTTGCCAGATCCAACGGCTCAAACTCTATCCTAATCCTCCTCGACCTCTCAGCTGCCTTCGACACTGTGGACCACCCCCTTCTCCTCAACACGCTATCCAACCTTGGCTTCACAGACTCCGTCCTCTCCTGGTTCTCCTCTTATCTCTCCGGTCGTTCATTCTCAGTCTCTTTTGCAGGCTTCTCTTCCCCCTCCCATCCCTTTACTTTGGGGGTTCCTCAAAGTTCATGTCTTGGTCCCCTTCTGTTCTCGATCTACACTCACTCCCTTGGTGACCTCATTCGCTCCCATGGCTTCAACTATCATCTCTACGCTGATGACACCCAAATCTCCAGCTCTGCCCCTGCTCTCTCTCCCTCCCTCCAGTCTCGCATCTCCTCCTGCCTTCAGGACATCTCCATGTGGATGTCTGCCCGCCACCTAAAACTCAACATGTCCAAGACTGAACTCCTTGTCTTCCCTCCTAAACCCTGCCCTCTCCCTGAGTTTTCCATCACTGTTGACGGCACTACCATCCTTCCCGTCTCACAAACCAGCAACCTTGGTGTCATCCTCGACCCCGCTCTCTCTTTCACCCCTCACATCCAAGCCGTCACCAAATCCTGACAGTCTCACCTCCGCAACATTGTCAAGATCCGCCCTTTCCTCTCCCTCCAAACCACTACCCTGCTCGTTCAAGCTCTCATCCTATCCCGTCTGGATTACTGTATCAGCCTCCTCTCCTATCTCCCATCCTCCTGTCTCTCCTCTCTTCAATCCACACTTCACGCCCCTGCCCGGATTGTCTTTGTCCAGAAACGCTCTGGGCATGTTACTCCCCTCCTCAAAAATCTCCAGTTGCTACCAATCAAACTATGCATCAGGCAGAAACTCCTCACCCTGGGCTTCAAGGCTCTCCATCACCTCGCCCCCTCCTAACTCACCTCTCTTCTCTCCTTCTACAGCCCAGCCCGCACCCTCCGCTCCTCTGTCGCTAATCTCCTCACCGTGCCTCGTTTTCGCCTGTCCCGCCGTCGACCCCCGGCCCACATTATCCCCCTGGCCTGGAATGCCCTCCCTTCCCACATCCGCCAAGCTAGCTCTCTTCCTCCCTTCAAGGCTCTACTGAGAGCTCACCTCCTCCAGGAGGCCTTCCCAAACTGAGCCCCCTCCTTTCTCTCGCGCTTCTTCCCCTCTCCATCCCCCGCACCTTACCTCCTTCCCCTCCCCACAGCACCTGTATATATGCATGGATATCTATATGTATTTATTACTCTATTTATTTATTTATTTTATTTTTACATATTTATTCTATTTAATTCATTTTGTTAATATGCTTTGTTTTGTTGTCTGTCTCCCCCTTCTAGACTGTGAGCCCACTGTTGGGTAGGGACTGTCTCTGTATGCTGCCAACTTGTACTTCCCAAGCGCTTAGTACAGTGGTCTGCACACAGTAAGCGCTCAATAAATACGATTGAATGAATGAATGAATGAATGAATATTGTTTGCTACTTCAGAGCTTCTCATCCTCACGGCGATGTACTATGACCTTTACACCGCCATCTGCCTCCCCCTGCGCTAAGAGGTCATCATGGCCCGAAGGGACTCTGGGAAGGTGACGGCCACTTCCTGGCTTACTGGATGCCTCCTTGGAGCATCCCGCTCAGCTGGTGCATTTCATTGCCCATCTGTAAGTCCCGTGAGATCCAACAGATCTTCTATGATATCACCTCCTTGCTGAAGTTCTCTTGTTCGGAAGAACACGCAACCCTCGATCTGACTGTAGCCATTGGTTTCTGTTTGACTTTGTTCTGCTTTGTTTCCAGGGTAGTCTCTTATGTGCACATCTTCTCCACTGTGCTGAGGATCCAGTCTTCAGAGGGACGGTCCAAAGCTTTCTCCACCTGCCTGCCCCACCTCACCATTACCTCTGCTGTTTTCACTACTGTTTCCTTCCCTTATTTAGCACCTCCCTCAGAGTCCCCCTCGGCCCTGGACTTGTTGGTATCCGTATTTTACACCGTGATGCCCCTGCCCTGAACCTCCTCATCTACAGCCTAAGGGATAGGGATATAAAGGCCGCTCTGGGAAGAGTCCTAAAGGGGGCAATTAATCTCTGAGAAGAGGAAGCCTCTCCTCTTTGTATGACTAACCACAATCTCACAACCGATAAGTTTCATTCAGTCTATCAATGGTATTTATTGAGCGCTTATTGTGTGCAGAAAACTGTACTAAGCATTTGGAAGATTACAACAGAGTTGCACTTAGATTTGCTCCTTCTTCTTACCCAATCCTCAGACCCGCAACACATGTCTATATCTGTAATTCATTTACTTGCATTAACTTCTGTCTCCCCCTGTATATTGTAAGCTATTGTGGGCAGGGAACATGTCTACGATATTTTCCTCTTCCAAGCACTTAGTATGGTGCTCTGCCCAGAGTAAGTACTCAAAAAGTACAGTTGATTGATTGGTTGGTAAACACCAGTCCTTCCCACAGTGAGCTTACATTCCACAGGGAGATCCACAGAAAAGGCCATTCTGTTCTCTTTCAGTCGCTTCACCCCAGTTTTTACTGTCTGAATAGATTCCCAACCCACATTCCCCACCACATTCATGCACTAAAACCTCTCCTCTTTCCATTCTGATAATGTCGATAAATGACAAATCAGTTTTGTGGGCCTCCACTCTCAAGGCCTCCCTTCTCTGTCCGATTTTTATTCACTCAAATTCCATCACTAACGATCTTCAGAAGGATAAAGCTCATCCTGCCCACTCTTCCCCATTGTTTTGGTCCCTTGCCCTTCGTCTATCTCATACCACTAACCCATGGCCCTGAGTGACCGGCATTGTCTGCCTCCTTTGCTCTTGTGAACAAGGAGCAGAGCACTACATTTGGAAATTTAAATATCAGGCTGATTTCGTCCACTTCAATTTTATCCTTGAGTGCTTTAACACTGCCCGTCCACTCCACCCTTATTGACACCCATGCCCATCACCCTCTCCAGTTGTTCCAGACATTCAACTCCCTCTTCTGGCCCCCTGACCCGCTGCCTTCCCATCCCCTTGTCCCCAAAGACCTGGGCACATACTTTATTAAGAAAATTGACACTATTATGTATGATCTCCCTAAAACCTACCTTGTCCCTCCTAGGTCCCTCTACCCTCCTGCCCGCTCTTCAACCTTCTCATCTTTTTCAGCAGTATCTGTAGAGGAAATCTCCTGCCTTCTCTCAAATCCACCACCTTCACCTGCGTATCTGAATTCATTTCTTTGCACCTTATCAAAGTTCATGTCTTCTCCCTTCTTCCCATCCCAACAGCCATCTTCAACTGTTTGCTCTACAATGGCTTTGCCCCTGCTGCTTTCAAACATGCCCGAGTCACCCCATCCTAAAAAAAAAAAAACCTTTCCTTGACTCAACGGCTCCTTCCAGTTATCGCACCATCTTCCACCTACCATTGCTCTCCAAACTCCAACAGTAAGGTCTCTAAAACGACTATCTCGAATTCCTCTCATCCAATTCTCTCCTCGACCCCCTCCACTCCACAGAAACCGCGCTCTCAAAGGTCACCAATGATCCCTTTATTTCCCAATCCAACGGCCTCTAATCCATTCTAATCCTCTTCAACCTCACGGCTGCCTTCAGCACTGTCGACCACACCCTTTCCTGGAAACATTATCCAAACTTGGCTTCACTGACACTGTCCTCTTCTGGTTCTCCTCATCTCTCTGGCCTCTCACTTTCAGTCTCCTTTGCAGGGTCCTCCTCAGCCTCCCACCCCCACCCTGTGGGGGTCCCTCAAGATTTAGTTCCAGGTCCCCTTCTATTTTCCAACTACACCCACTTACCTGGAGAACTTATTCGCTCTCAACAGCTTCAAATACCACCTCCAGGAGGATGATATCCAAATCTACATTTTCAGCCCTGATCTGTCTCCCTCTCTGCGAGATTACATTTCTTCGTTCAAGACATCTCTACGTGGATGTCTCCCCATCACCTCAAACTCCTTCGTCCCCCCCTAACCCTGTCCAACCCCTGACTTTCCCATCACTGTAGATGGCACCACCATCCTTCCTGTCTCACAAGCCCATAACATTGGCATTATCCTTGACTCTGCTCTCTCATTCAACCCACATATTCATTCCATCTGTAATCCTGTCTATCGCACCTTCACAACACTGATAAAATCCACCCTTTCCTCTCCATCCAAACTGCTACTATGTTAATATAACCACTCATCCTATTTCTCCCGGATTACTGCATCAGCCTCCTTGCTAACCTTCCAGACTCCTGTCTCTCCCCACTCCAGTCGGTACATCACTCTGCTGCCTGGATCATTTTTCTATAGAAACATTAAGGACATATTTCCCCAATCCTCAAAAAACTCCAGCGGTTGCCCATCCACCTCTACACCAAATAAAAACTCCTCGCCATTGGCTTTAAAGCACTCAGTCACCTTATTCCCTCCTACCTCACCTTGCTACTCTCCTACTAAAACGCAGCCCAAACACTTCGCTCCTCTAAAGCCAACCTTCCCACTTTACCTTGATCTCTTCTATCTCACCGCTGGCCCATCGCCCACATCCTGCCTCTGGCCTGGAACAACCTCCCTCCTCAAACTGGACAGACTATTACTCTCCCCCAATTCAATGGCTTATTGAGGATACCTCTCCTCCAAGAGGCCTTCCCAGATTAAACCCCTCTTTCCTCTTCTCCCAGTCTCTACTGTGTCACCCTGACCTGCTCCCTTTGTTGATCCAACCACCCAACACCACAACACTAACATACATATATGTAAATTATTTATTTGTATTAGTGTCTGTCTACCCCCATTTGACTGTATCCTTGTTTGTGGTCATGGAATGTGTTTGTGCATTGTTGTACTGTACTTTCCTAAGGTAGAGTAAGCACTCAATAAATAGGATTGAATGAATGAATGAATTTGAGAGAGCCCTCCAGTAGACAGTCCTCAACACTTTTTTTCCAAATGGAATTTGTTAAGTACTGATTCTATGCCGGGCCCAGAACTAAGTGTTGGGGTAGATACAAGGTAATCGGGTTAGACACAGTCCCTTTCCCACATAGGGCTCATATTTACATTTAATCCCCACTTTGCAGATGGACAACTGAGGCACAAACAAGTGAAATGACTTACTGAAGGCCACACAGAAGGAGAATGGAGGAGCCAGGATTAGAACCCAGGTTAATTACCATCATCATCATCATCATCATCATCATCATCATCATCATCATCAACATCATCATGGTATTTGTTAACCGTTTGCTATGTTAAAGGCACTGTACTAAGAGCTGGAGTAGATGAGAGCAAATCAGGTTGGACAGAGTTCCTGACCCATCTGGGGCTCACAGTCTCGATCTCCATTTTACAGGTGAGGTAGCTGAGGCACAGAGAAGTGAAGTGGCCTGCCCAAGGCTAAACAGCAGACAGGTGGCAGAACTGGGATTACAACTCATGACTTTTTTGACTCCCAGTCCCATGCTCTTTCCAGCAGGCCTCATTGCTTTTTAACTTAAGCAGTCTTATTTATTGAATGCTTGCTGTGTGCAGTGCACTGTACTAAAGAACTGGTAGCATACAATATAACAATATAATCAAGTTGGTAGACATGTTCCCTGTCCAACATGAGTTTACAGGCTAGAGGGGGTGACAGACATTGAAACAGAAATCAGGTGGAGAGATGTTTACTCCCCATTCCACAGACGAGCAACCTGAGGCAAAGAGAAGTTAAATGACATGCCCAAGGTCACAGCAGAGAGTGGTGAAGCTAGAACCAGAACTCCATTCTTCCAGGGACATCTTTGCTGTCCACATTAGCCATCTCTTTAGGGGGATTCCTACTGGATCCACCCACCTCATACAATGTTGATTCGTTGGTCAGAAACCTCCCCTAGAGGTGGCCTAGTGCCAGCAGGCAGACCTGGAGCTTTAATTGGCCTAGTGGATACAGCCCGGGCCTGGGAGTCAGCAAGATCTGGGTTCTAATCCCAACTCCACCACTTGTCTTCTGTGTGACTTTGGGCAAGTCACTTCACTTCTCTGTGCTGCAGTTACCTCATCTGTAAAATGGGGATTAAAACTGTGAGCCCCATTGTGGAACAAGGACTGTGTCTGCCCCGATTTGTTTGTATCTTCCCCTCTGCATAGTTCGGGGCCTGGAGCAGAGTAAGAGCTAAACGAATGCTACAGCTCTTCTTATTATTATTAGCTCAGGATTTCTCAATTCCCAGGGCAGGTTCTTTCCCCCAGACCTCCAGAAGCGTGGCCTAGTGGGTAGAGCATGGGTTTAGGAGTCAGAAGGACTTCCAAACTGCCCCCACCACTTTTCTGCTGCGTAACCTTGGGCAAGTCACTTCACGTCTTCAGGCTTCAGTTACCTCGTCTGTAAAATGAGGATTAAGACTGTGTGCCCCATATAGGACAGGGACTTTGTACAACGTGATTAACGTATATCTACCCCAGCACTTAGAACAGTGCCTGGCACAAAGCGAGCTCTGAGAAAGTACCAAAAACAAAACAAGCAACAACAACAGCAGGGCTTAACTGAAAGCGAACTGACACTCTGGTGACTCTTCCGTTTCCCAACAGAGCCACCTTGGGGGTCCTCCAGAGAAACTCACCTGCAAAGCTCTTCGGTTATTCACCAGTAATGAGGTCCCAATCCCATCCCCAAGGAGCTCCTTCCTCCAGGGAATCCTGGCCTCTCCTAATGAGGGCAAGTTAGAAGCAGCCGTTGATCCTTTTGCCCTTGGTGAGCCAGGGTGTGTGGGAACCAAGAGGTCTGGAAATCCTCTTCCTCCTTACTAAAGGTTTCCAGATTCGAAAGGAGAAGCCAGAGATGTGAACAAGCATGAACACTGAAGCTAAAGCCTGACGCTGTGAGTCCAAATGGGAGGTACAGGAGGAGAGCAGATCAGGGAGGGAGTTTCACAGGAGGACTGCGACAGGGGAAAATGAAAATAGGAATCTCTCCCATTTCCTTGTAGAAGACAAGGCAAATAAATCCATTCTCTCCATCTTTATCCTCCTCATGAATAATTATGGCTACTATTGAACGCTCCCTATGTGTTAAACACTGTCCTGAGCTCTGGGGTAGATGCAAGATAATCAGGTTGGACACAGTCTCTGTCCCATGTGGGTCTCACAGTCTAAGTGAAAGGGAGAACAGGTATTGAATATCTATTTTCCAGATGAGGTAACTGAGGCAGAGATAAATTAAGTAACCTGCTCAAGATTACACAGCAAACAAATGGCAGAGTTGGGATTAGAATCCAGGTCCTCTGACTCTCAGGCAACACTGTTTTCTCAGGCCACACTGTTTCACAGTAGTTATCTTCTTCCTCTTCTTCTTCCTCCTTTTTTCATTTTTTAATATTTATTTAGCACTTACTGTGTGTCAAGTACTGTTCTAAGTGGCTGGGGTAGATTTAAGATAATCAAGTCAGACACAGTTCCTTTACCACATTTGCCTCACAGTCGAAGTACTTAATCCCCATTTTACAGTTGAGGAAACTGAGGCACAGAGAAATTAAGTGATTTGCCCAAGGTCACACTGCAATCTAGTGGCAGGGCTGTGTTAGGAAATGTGCCTTCTAAAGGTTTTGAATATGAGACAGAATGATAGTCTGTCGGATATGTAGAGGGAGGGAGTTCTAGGTCAGAGGCTGGACATGGGCAAGGGGTCGGCAGTGAGGTAGATGAGATTGAAGCATAGTGAGTTGGCACAAGAGGAGCAAAGTGTGGGGGCTGGGTTGTAGAATGAGAACAGTGAGGAAAGGTAGAGGGGTCAAGGAGATTAAGTGTTTTAAAACTGATGGTGTGTTTCTTTTTGATGCAGATAAGCTCCACTGTTCAGGTTGACCAAAGAGAGAGGGAGAAATATTGAACACTGAAATGTACATTCTAATGAATGTTGAAGGGAAACTTGACTCAACTGTCCTTTAGATTGTAAGATGATTTTTGTTAGGGGACATGTCTACCAACTCTGTCGTACTGTACTCCCCACGTGCTTAGTAAAGTGCTCTGCACACAGTAAGTGCTCAATAAATACAATCAGATGATTCATTCATTGATCAACTGGACTGAGGATGTGGTCTGACTTCTGGGGTAGGTTTTCCGACCAAAGTACCCCCTGGGGCCTTGTGGGTAGGAAACGTATCTATCAACTCTGTTTTTCTTTTCTTTAATGGTATTTGGTAAGGGTTTACTATATGCAGAGCACTTTACTAAGCACATGGAGAGTGGAATACGACAGAGTTGGTAGACATGTCCCCTAACAAACAATGATCTTACAGTCTAAAGGACAGTTGAGTCAAGTTTCCCTTCACCAGGCACTTCACCAAGCATTAGGGTAGATACAAGTTAATCAGGTTGGACACAGTCCCAGTTCCAACTCGGGGCTCAATCTTAATGGCCATTAATCTCCAGGGTCACGCAGCAGTAAAGTGGCAGAGTTAGGACTAAAACACAGGTCCTTCTGATTCCCAGTCCCATGCTCTATCCATTAGGCCAGTCTGCCTTTCAACTTCATCAAACAATCATAGTTATTGAACACTTACTGTGTGCAGAGCTTCTCTGTCATATTGTATTCTCCCAAGGCCTTAGTACAGTATTCTGTACAAAATAAGCACTCAATAATTGCAACCTATTGATTGCTTCCATCAGGTTCAGCTGGAATCTTCATTAAGAGTTAGCTAATATAAGCAGAGAACAAAACTTTTGTCAAAGCAACTACCAATAAGATCATGGTACCTTGGCACCAGGGAAGACGTGTGACCTAGAGGAAAAAAGAAACACAGTTTCGGAGGTCAGAGGCCCTGGGTTTTAATCCCTGCACCACCAATTACGCGCTGGGTGACTTTAGCAAGTCACTTCACTTTTCTGTGCTTCAGTTTCCTCATAGAAACCATCTGGGCAGCTGAGTGAAGTATGGACTGGAGTGCGGAGAAACACAAGGTAGGGAGTCGAGGTAGCAAGATAGATAGGTAGCAAGGATGTTGATACAGCAGTCAAGGCAGGAGAAGGAAAGTGCTTGGATTAGTGTGGTAGCAGTTGGGATGGAGAGGCCTCTTCTTCTCCCACTCCCCCAGACTCACCGGAAAAGGAGGAGGTGTCGGTTTCCTTCTCGCACCCGAATGTCGCTTTCGCTCTATCCCTCCTCCCCCTTGCCTTTCCTTCCCTTCCTTTGAAGCCCACATTATTCGCCTCTACCACCCCCTCCAGATTCTTGTAGCCGTCATCTACCGCGCCCCCCCCCCCGGCCCCACCTCCAACTTCTTTAACGATATTTTGACCTCTTCCTCAACTTCCTTCCCTCCTTTTCCATGACCACTCTGATTCTCGGAGACTTCAACATCCACATGGATATCCCTGGCAACTCCTCTGCCGCCCACATTCTATCTCTCTTTGACGCTGCCAACCTCTTGCTCCACCCCACCTCGCCCACTCACCAACTTGGTTATACCCTCTACCTCATCATCTCCTACCGCTGCACTGTGTCCACCCTCACAACACTGAAATCCCTCTCTCTGATCATAATCTTCTCACCTGCCTCCTCACTCACACTCCTTTCCCCTGTAAATCCATATTAGTCCCTCACAGAGATCTCCACTCTGTTGACCCCATCCATGTTTCTGAGTGCCTCACACCCCACCTCGCCTCCCTATCCTGTCTACCCAAACTTGATGATCAGATTACTGCTATCAACTCTACCCTTTCTACTCAGCTAGACTCACTCTCTCCCCTTTCCCTTCGCCGCTCTTGTAATACTAAGTCACAGCCCTGGATCACTGCCACTGTCCGCTTCCTTTGCACTTATGCTCGAGCTGCTGAACGCTGTTGGCGAAAGTCTAAACACCATGCCAACCTCGTTCACTTCACGTTTATCCTTTCCTGCCTTATCTCAGCCCTCTCCTCTGCCAGACAAAACTATTTCTCCTCCCTTATTGACACCCATGTTCATCATCCTGGTCAGCTCTTCCGTACATTCAACTCCCTTCTCAGGCCCTCGGTTCCTCCCCCTCCTCTTTCCCTCACCCCAACGATCTGGCCTCCTACTTCATTAATAAAGTTAAATCCATCAGGTCTGACCTCCCGAAATTCACTCCCCTCACCTTTTTCCAACCGCCCGGCTCTCAACACTCTCTGCTACTCTCCCATCCTTCCCAGCAGTATCCTCAGAGGGGCTCTCCTCCCTCCTCTCAAGTGCCACTCTGGCCACCTGTGCTTCTGACCCCATTCTCTCTTATCTCATGAAATCTCTCTCTCCGTCCCTTCTTCCCTCCTTAACTTCCATCTTCAACCGCTCACTCTCCACTGGTTCCTTCCCCTCTGCCTTCAAACATGCCCATGTCTCTCCCATCCTAAAAAACCCCTCTCTTGACCCCACCTCACCTTCTAGTTATCGCCCCATTTCCCTCCTACCATTCCTTTCCAAACTCCTTGAACGAGTTGTCTACACGCGCTGCCTCGAATTCCTCAAAACCAACTCTCTCCCCGACCCCCTCCAGTCTGGCTCCGGTCCCGTACATTCCACGGAAACTGCCCTCTCAAAGGTCACCAATGATCTCCTGCTTGCCATATCCAACGGCTCATATTCTATCCTAATCCTCCTCGACGTCTCAGCTGCCTTCGACACTGTGGACCACCCCCTTCTCCTCAACACGCAATCCAACCTTGGCTTCACAGACTCCGTCCCCTCCTGGTTCTCCTCTTATCTCTCCTGTCGTTCATTCTCAGTCTCTTTTGCAGGCTCCTCCTCTCCCTCCCATCCCCTTACTGTGGGGGTTCCTCAAAGTCTTGGTCCCCTTCTGTTCTCCATCTACACTCACTCCCTTGGTGACCTCATTCGCTCCGACGGCTTCGACTATCATCTCTACGCTGATGACAACCAAATCTACATCTCTGCCCCTACTCTCTCCCACTCCCTCCAGGCTCGCATCTCCTCCTGCCTTCAGGACATCTCCATGTGGATGTATGCCCGCCACCTAAAACTCAACATGTCCAAGACTGACCTCCTTGTCTTCCCTCCCAAACCCTGCCCTCTCCCTGACTTTCCCATCCCTGTTGACGTCACTACCATCCTACCCGTCTCACAAGCCCGCAACCTTGATGTTATCCTCGACTCCGCTCTCTCGTTCACCCCTCACATCCAAGGCGTCAGCAAAACCTGCCGGTCTCAGCTCCGCAACATTGTCAAGATCCGCCTTTTCCTCTCCATCCAAACTGCTACCCTGCTCGTTACTCACATCCTATCCCGTCTGGACTACTGTATCCGCCTCCTCTCCGATCTCCCATCCTCTTGTCTCTCCCCACTTCAATCCATAATTCACGCCGCTGCCCGGATTGTCTTTGTCCAGAAACGCTCTGGGCATGTTACTCCCCTCCTCAAAAATCTCCAGTGGCTACCAATCAATCTGCCAAGCTAGCTCTCTTCCTCCCTTCAAGGCCCTACTGAGAGCTCACCGCCTCCAGGAGGCCTTCCCAGACTGAGGGCCCTACTTCCTCTCCCGCTAATCCCCCTCTCCATCCCCTCAGTCTTACTTCCTTCCCTTCCCCACAGCACCTGTATACATATATATATTTGTATGTATTTATTACTCTATTTATTTGGTTTACTTGTACATATCCTATTTATTTTATTTTGTTAATATGTTTTGTTTTGTTCTCTGTCTCCCTTTTCTAGACTGTGAGCCCACTGTTGGGTAGGGACCGTCTCTATATGTTGCCAACTTGTACTTTCCAAGTGCTTAGTACAATGGTCTGCACACAGTAAGCGCTCAATAAATATGATTGATTGATTGAGAGGAAAGGGCAAATTTTAACAACGTTGTGAAGTTAGAACAGGATTTGGTGACGTTGAATTTGAAGGTTTAATGAGACAGATGGGTCAAGGATAATACAAAGGATATGGGCTTGAGAGACTGGGATAATAGTGCTTCCTACAGTAATGGGAAAGATAGGCGGAAACAGGTTTTGGATGGGAAAATGGGAAGTTCTGTTTTGGATGTGTTAAAGTGGAGGCATCAGTGGAACATCTAAATATAGGTGTTCATTCATTCATTCAACCGTATTTATTGATCGCTTACTGTGTGCAGAGCACTGTACTAAGCTCTTGAGAAGTACAAGTTGGGAACATATGTCATCTGATGTACTGAAGATAGGAGAAAATGCAAGATGGCAGAGAATAGAGGCCAGGGCTGATGATGTGATTTGGAATCATCTGCACAGAGATGGTAGTTGAAGCCATGGTATTCAATGAGCTCCAAGGGAGTAGGTGTAGATGAAGGATAGAGGATAAATGAATATGTTTGAAAGCAGTGGAGAGGAACCATTGGAAAGTGAATTGTTAAAGATCAAAGTGAGGAATGGAAGAAAGGAGGGGGCATGTGATTTTATAAAGAGCGAAAGGATGGAGTTGGAGGTGCAGTTGGAGGGGGAGGATTTTGAGAGGAGTCAGAAGATCAGAAGATCCATCTCCCTAGTGTGGAGTGCCGTCCAGGCCTTCCCCGTGATCTGGTTTGCGAGCTCAGAGCTGTTCGTCCTCACGACAATGTCCACGACCGCTATGCCACCATGTGCCTCTCCCTGAGCTACGAAGTTGTCAGCTCGAGGGTCCGGTGGGAAGATGGCCGCTGCCTCCTGGCTCAACGCAGGTTTAATTCGAGTCTTGTTTTCAGTTTGGATCTTATCCCTGTCCTTCTGTGGGTCCAATATCGTCCAGCAGTTTTTCTGTGATGTTCCATCCCTGATATGATATGATAGTTATATGCCCAGTATATATCTATATGATAGATATGATATGATGATCCGAGGACCACATCTCTGTGAGCGTCGCCACCGGTATAGTGTTAGATGTTGTCTGCTTCATTCTCATCATCATCTCCTAAGTCCACATCTTCTGGGCCGTGCTGAGGATGCCGGCCACCGACGGCCGGGCCAAGGCCTACTCCTCTTGCTTGCCTCACGTCGTTGTCGTCACCGTCTCTCTCTACGGCCGCCATCACCTACCTAAAACCCGTGTCAGAATCCCCCTCCGTGCTGGAGCTTCTTGTGTCCATGTTCTGTACCGTGGTGCCACCCGCTCTGAATCCCATCCTCTACAGTCTGAGGAACAGGATCACGAAGACCTCTCTGGGGAGAAACCTAAAGGGAATTTCCTAATCCCTCCTTTATGGGAGAAAATGTCTGCTTTCTTTCACTGATCTTCCCATCCATCATCAGGTAGCCTAAAAATCCAAAGAGAAAGTCCAGCGACTGAGGATTTGTCAGTGTCTGTAAGGGAGGCTGATAAGACGTGTGTGACTGACAATTCATGGTGTGGGGGGCATCAAGACCTAACGGAATGAGCATGTGGCTGAGAGTCATTAGACTGGAGATGTTTGCCAAGTTCTGCCACTGGGCTGCTGGGAGACCTTGGTCCAGCAATTTAACCTCTCTGGGCCTTTCTGTAAATCAGGATTCAATATGTTCTCTCCCTTTCACTTAATCTCGGAGCCCCTGTGGACCAGGAAATATGCCTCTTCTGATTATTCTGTTTCAGCTCCAGGACTTGGAAGTCTTTTGCAAGTAAATTCTTAATAAACACAATAATTATAATGTTGATACAACAAGTAATGATTAACACCATCAGGTCTGAGCTCCCCAGCATCACCCCTCCCCCTTCTCCATCCTCCCCCCGCTCTCAACCTTCCCCGTTACTCTCACATCCTTCCCAGCAGTATCTTCAGATGAGATCTCCCCTCTACTCTAAAGTGCCATCCCATCCACCTGTGCTTCAGACTCCATTCCCTCTCATCTTATGAAAATTCTCGCCCCTTCCCTCCTCTCCTCCTTAACTTCCATCCTCAACCGCTCACTCTCCACTGGTTCCCTCCCCTCTGCCTTCAAACATGCCCACATCTTCCCCATCCTAAAAAAACCCTCTTGACCCCACTTCCCCTTCTAGTTATCGTCCTATCTCCCTCCTACCCTTCCTTTCCAAACTCCCAGAACGAGTCATCTACACTCGCTGACTCGAATTCCTCAACTCCAACTCTCTCCTAGTCCCCCTCCAAGTTGGCTTCCGTCCCCTACAGTCCACCGAAAAGTCCCTCTCAAAGGTCACCAATGACATTCTTGCCAAATCCAATGGCTCCTACTCTATCCTAATCCTCCTCGAACTCTCAGCTGCCTTCGACACTGTGGACCACCCCCTTCTCCTCAACACGCTCTCCAACCTTGGCTTCACAGACTCTGTCCTCTCCTAGTTCTCCTCTTATATCTCTGGCCGTTCATTCTCAGTCTTCTTTGAGGGTTCCTCCTCCCGTTCCCATCTCCTTACTGTAGAGGTTCCTCAAGGGTCAGTTCTTGGTCCACTTCTGTTCTCTATCTATACTCACTCCCTTAATAATAATAATAATAGTAATCATGCTGGTGTTTGTTAAGCGCTTACTATGTGCCAAGCACTGTTCTAAGCGCTGGGGGAGATACAAGATAATCAGGTTGTCCCACGTGGGGCTCACAGTCTTAATCCCCATTTTACAGATGAGGCAACCGAGGCACAGAGAAGTTAAGTGACTTGCCCAAAGTCACACAGCTGATGAGTGGCGGAGCCGGGATTAGAACCCATGACCTCTGACTTCCAAGCCCGCGCTCTTTCCACTGAGCCATGCTGCTTTTCTAACCTTGTGAACTCATTTGCTCCCACGGCATCAACTATCATATCTACGCTGGTGACACCCAAATCTACATCTCCACCCCTGTTCCCTCTCCCTCCCTGTAGGCTCGTGTCTACTCCTGCCTTCAGGACATTTCCAACTGGATGTCTGCCCGACATCTAAAACTCAACATGTCCAAGACTGAACTCCTTATCTTTCCTCCCAAATCCTGTCCTCTCCCTGACTTTCTCATCACTGTATAAGGCACCACCATCCTTCCCGTTTCACAAGCCCGCAACCTTGTTGTCATCCTTGACTCCACTCTCTCATTCACCCCACACATCCAATCCATCACCAAAACCTGCCTGTCACACCTCCACAACATCGCCAAGATCTGCCCTTTCCTCTCCATTCAAACAACTACCTTGCTGGTTCAGTCTCTCATCCTATCCCGACTGGATTACTGCATCAGCCTCCTTTCTGATGTCCCATCCTCCTGTCTCTCCCTGCTTCAGTCTATACCTCACTCTGCTGCCTGTAGTATCTTCGTGCAGAAACGCTCTGGGCATGTTGCTCCCCTCCACAAAAATCTCCAGTGGTTGCCGGTCAACGTTCGAATCAAGCAAAAACTCCTCACTCTTGGCTACAATTCTCTCCATCACCTCGCCCCCTTCTACCTCACCTCCCTTCTCTCCTACAGCCCAGCCCTCACACTACCCTCCTCTGGGACCGCTATCCTCCTCACTGGGCATCGTTCTCACCTATCCCGTGTCGACCCCTAGCCCACGTACTACCTCTGCCTGGATCACCCTCCCTCCTCACATTCACCAAACTAGCTCTCTTCCCCACTTCAAAGCCCTACTGAGAGCTCACCTCCTCCAAGAGGCCTTCCCAGGCTGAGCCACCTTTTTCCTCTCTTCCTCCCCATCCCCCCCGCCCTATCTCCTTCCCCTCCCCAAAGCATTTATATATATATATATATACAGATTTATTACTCTATTTTACTTGTACATATTTACTATTCTATTTAGTTTGTTAATAATGCGCATATAGCTTTAATTCTATTTGTTCTGAAGATTTTGACACCTGTCTACCTGATTTGTTTTGTTGTCTGTCTCCCCCTTCTAGACTGTGAGCCCATTGTTGGGTAGGGACCGTCTTTAGATGTTGTCAACTTGTGTTTCCAAAGCGCTTAGTACAGTACTCTGCACACAGTTAGCGCTCAATAAATACGATTGAATGAATGAATGAAAAGGAACATAGCCTAGTGGAAAGACCCCTGGGAGTCTAGGGGACCTTGGTCCTAATCCCGGCTCCATCACTTACCTGCTGGGCTACCTCGCGGAAGTGATTTAACTTTCTGTTTCGTGGTTTCCTCATCTGTAAAATGGGGTTTAAGAAGGTGAGCGCCATCATGTGGGCCGGCGGCAGTGTCTAATCAAATTATATCATATCTACTCCAGCACTGAGTATGGTGTTTGGCACATGGTAAGCACTTAACAAATACCACAATTATTATTATTAAGAAAGAACTGAAAAAGTCCGTTATTTCCTGGGTTTATATTTAAATTTATTTTCCCTGCCGTTCACCTTTCCCCTGCTCCTCTCTGGAGTCACCGGACCTGTCCTTGGCTGGGGAGCATCGACCTCTGCTGAGAGAGAGGCTAATTCCATCACGTCGGTCCTGGACACAGGAGTGACAGAAAGGTCTGGGTAGGGTGTGGGAGCTGTCAGGATCCTACTTCCCGCTCTCGGCTCTCTGGCTGGCTGTGCCATCACCTCAGATGATGGCCGTGTTATTTCCTGGGGGATTACCTATGGGAAGACAGTCCCGGGGCTCCGCTGAGACGGAAGACTGTCCGGGAATTTGGAAGGCTGTAATATATGGTCCTGGCCCCCGTAACCTAAATAACTGCCTAATCCCACGTGGTTCCCGTTCTGGGACTCCTTCTTAGAACAACCTCAACGGACTCATCATTCTCTTTCCATGATTAATAAAAGCTTTCTGTTTCAACCCTGGGTATTGGAGATATATCGTGGTAGGGAGAATAGGCAATCTAGCCCATTTGGTAGTCATGGTTGAATCCAGTACTCAAATTGACCTGGCAAAAAAAAGGAAAGGACCCCCGAGATCTCATTCCAGTTTTGACACTGAATAGCTGTGTGTCACAGGCACCTGTAAAGTTTTTGAAAAGTGTAAGCTCCTTGTGTGCGAAGAATGTAACTTGGCCTTCTGTTGTACTTCAATTTGATTGATTGATTGAGTTAATACGTAAATACTGAAGTACGTCATGCTTCAAAAATAATAATAACAGTAACAACAGTAAGAATAGGAAGATAAATAATAATGGTATTTATTGAGTGACAACTGAGAGTATTACGTGTTTAGAAAAATTCAACCTGTACCCCTGCTCCTGGGAGTCAGAAGGACCTGGGTTCTAATAACTGCTCTGCCACTTGTTTACTGTGTGACCTTGGGCAAGTCACCTCACTTCTCTGTGCCTCAGTTCCCTTATCTGTAATTTGCAGATTAAGCCCATGAACCCCATGTAGGGCAGGGACTGAGTCCAAACTGCAACCTTGTATCTATCCCAGAGCTTAGATCAGTGTTACAGTGATATAAAATACAATCATTATTATTGTTATTATCTGAAGAGGGAGGGAGTTCCAGGCCAGTGGATGGGCATGGGCTACGAATCAGTAGAGGGATAGATGATCGGAGACTTCAATATCCACATGGATATCCCTAACGACTCCTCTGCCGCCCGCCTTCTATCTCTCCTTGACGCTGCCAACCTCTTCCTCCACCCCACCTCACCCACTCACCAACTTGGTCATACCCTCGACCTCATCATCTCCTACCGCTGCACTGTGTCCACCCTCACCAACTCTGTAATCCCTCTCTCTGATCATGATCTTCTCACCTGCCTCCTCACTCACACTCCTTTCCCCTGTAAATCCGTATTACTCCCTCACAGAGATCTCCGCTCTCTGGACCCCACCCATCTTTCGGAGTGCCTCACACCCCACCTCGCCGCCCTCTCCTCTCTACCCAGTCTTGATGATCAGATTACTGCTCTCAACTCTACCCTTTCTACTCAGCTAGACTCACTCGCTCCCCTTTCCCTTCGCCACTCTCGCACCACTAACCCACAGCCCTGGATCACTGCCACTGTCCGCATCCTTCGCTCTTATGCTGGAGCTGTCGAACGCTGCTGGAGAAAGTCTAAACACCATGCCAACCACGTTCACTTCAAGTTTATCCTTTCCTGCCTTAACTCAGCCCTCTCTTCTGCCAGACAAAACTATTTCTCCTCCCTTATTGACACCCATGCCCATCACCCGCGCCAGCTCTTCCGTACATTCAACTCCCTTCTCAGGCCCCCGGTTCCTCCCCCTCCTCCTTCCCTCACCCCCAACGATCTGGCCTCCTACTTCATTAACAAAATTAAATCCATCAGGTCCGACCTACCCAAAGTCTCTTTCCCCCTTTCTCCATCCCCCCGGCTCTCAACACTCTCTGCTACTCTCCCATCCTTCCCAGCGGTATCCTCAGAGGAACTCTCCTCCCTCCTCTCAAGTGCTACTCCGGCCACCTGTGCTTCTGAACCCATTCCCTCTCATCTTATGAAATCTCTCACTCCATCCCTTCTCCCCTCCTTAACTTCCATCTTCAACCGCTCACTCTCCACTGGTTCCTTCCCCTCTGCCTTCAAACATGCCCATGTCTCTCCCATCCTAAAAACACCCTCTCTTGACCCCACCTCACCTTCTAGTTATCGTCCCATATCCCTCCTACCATTCCCTTCCAAACTCCTTGAACGAGTTGTCTACACGCGCTGCCTAGAATTCCTCAACAACAACTCTCTCCTCGACCCCCTCCAGTCTGGCTTCCGTCCCCTTCATTCCACGGAAACTGCCCTCTTAAAGGTCACCAATGACCTCCTGCTTGCCAAATCCAACGGCTCATATTCTGTCCTAATCCTCCTCGACCTCTCAGCTGCCTTTGACACTGTGGACCACCCCCTTCTCCTCAACACGCTATCTGACCTTGGCTTCACAGACTCCGTCCTCTCCTGGTTCTCCTCTTATCTCTCCGATCGCTCTTTCTCAGTCTCTTTTGCAGGGTCCTCCTCCCCCTCCCATCCTCTTACTGTGGGGGTTCCCCAAGGTTCAGTGCTTGGTCCCCTTCTGTTCTCCATCTACACTCACTCCCTTGGTGACCTCATTCGCTCCCACGGCTTCAACTATCATCTCTACGCTGATGACACCCAAATCTACATCTCTGCCCCTGCTCTCTCCCCCTCCCTCCAGGCTCGCATCTACTCCTGCCTTCAGGACATCTCCATCTGGATGTCTGCCCGCCACCTAAAGCTCAACATGTCCAAGACTGAGCTCCTTGTCTTACCTCCCAAACCTTGTCCTCTCCCTGACTTTCCCATCTCTGTTGACGGCACTACCATCCTTCCCGTCTCACAAGCCCACAACCTTGGTGTCATCCTCGACTCCGCTCTCTCATTCACCCCTCACATCCAAGCCGTCACCAAAACCTGCCAGTCTCAGCTCCGCAACATTGCCAAGATCCGCCCTTTCCTCTCCATCCAAACTGCTACCCTGCTCATTCAAGCTCTCATCCTATCCCGTCTGGACTACTGCACCAGCCTTCTCTCTGATCTCCCATCCTCGTGTCTCTCTCCACTTCAATCCATACTTCATGCTGCTGCCCGGATTATCTTTGTCCAGAAACGCTCTGGGCATATTACTCCCCTCCTCAAAAATCTCCAGTGGCTACCAATCAATCTGCGCATCAGGCAGAAACTCCTCACCCTGGGCTTCAAGGCTCTCCATCACCTCGCCCCCTCCTACCTCACCTCCCTTCTCTCCTTCTACTGCCCAGCCCGCAACCTCCGCTCCTCCACCGCTAATCTCCTCACTGTACCTCGTTCTCGCCTGTCCCGCCGTCGACCCCCGGCCCACGTCATCCCCCGGGCCTGGAATGCCCTCCCTCTTCCCATCCGCCAAGCTAGCTCTCTTCCTCCCTTCAAGGCCCTGCTGAGAGCTCACCTCCTCCAGGAGGCCTTCCCAGACTGAGACCCTTCCTTCCTCTCCCCCTCGTCCCCCTCTCCATCCCCCCATCTTACCTCCTTCCCTTCCCCACAGCACCTGTATATATGTATATATGGTTGTACATATTTATTATTCTATTTATTTATTTATTTATTTATTTTACTTGTACATTTCTATCCTATTTATTTTATTTTGTTGGTATGTTTGGTTCTGTTCTCTGTCTCCCCCTTTTAGACTGTGAGCCCACTGTTGGGTAGGGACTGTCTCTATGTGTTGCCAATTTGTACTTCCCAAGCGCTTAGTACAGTGCTCTGCACATAGTAAGCGCTCAATAAATCCGATTGATTGATTGATTGATTGATTGATGAGACCAAAATACAGTGAGTAGTTTGGTTTTAGATGGTCCTCAGACTGGGTGACCATGAGAAGCTGCCACTCTTAACCTTCAGCCTTCACACAGAAGCAACCTTCAAGCAGAAGGAAACGAAAATCAATCAATCGATTAAATATGTTGACCATTTACTATGTGCAAAGCTCTGTGCTGAGCGCAACTAAATGAATGATCTCTCACCAGATAGAGCACCCTGTTTCATGGCTAATCTGGAGTACGATAGCCTTTTATCTCCCATGTGAGCTTAACCCTCATCTAGTTGTCAGTCACTGGCCTCTTAAATGACCGTGTCTAGTCACCATTGTTCTCTTCCTCAGAACTCAGCACGATTCTCTTCAGATAGTAGGTGCTTAGTAAACACCATTGAGTGGCAGACATTGCCAAACCTGACCATGTTTCCCACTCCTCAAGAACCTCCAATGATTTTCCATCCACTTCTGCATCAAACAGAAACTCCTCACCATCAACTTTAAAGTTTTCAATCACCTAGCCCCTTCCTATCTCACCTCGCTACTCTGTAGGGTTGGATGGAACGCCTCAAATTCGTTTTCCCTCTACCTACGGCCCTGAGTGGGATTCGGTCACCACGGAGACGTGGACGATGGCTGGGAGAAGCAGAGACCTTCCTGTGGACAAATGAAGCATTGTGAGGACAAAGTGTCCACAGCTCAAGTTAAGCTCTTTGCTGACAGGGAACCCCCCTACCAACTCTGTTACATTGCACTCTCAAAAGCACTCAGTGCAGTGCTTTCCATCCAGTAAACGCTCAGTAAAAACAATTGACTGACCCATCATTTCTATGCACCTCCTATTAGTAATAGTATTTGTTAAGTCCTTAATATGTTCACTTGAAGAGCAGCGTGGCTTGATTCTCTCTCTAGACTGTAATCTCTTCGTGAGTAGGGAATGTGTCTGTTATAAGGTCGTATAGTAATAATAATAATGATGATATTTGTTAAGCACTTTCTATGTGCCAAGCATTGATCTAAGCGCTGGGGTCGATACAAGGTAATCAGGTTGTCCCACGTGAGGCTCATCATCTTAATTCTCATTTTACAGATAAAGTAACTGTGGTGCGGAGAAGTTACTTGCCCAAAGTCAAAACAGCTGGTAAGTGGTGGACCTGGGATAAGAACCCATGACCTGTGACTCCCAAGCCCGGGCTCTTTCCACTAAAGCATGCTAATCCCACATAGTTTATTCTATGTCTCTCTCACAAAAACCTGGGGTCCCACTTTACTCCTCATTCAGGTCCCATTTACTCCTCATACTGATAAATCTTTCCGATTCTTCCTCTTCAACAATTCCCAGAATCTCTGCTCATCCAAATAAGTACCACCCTAATCTAAGCTCTCATTATATAGCCAGTACACTATTGTGTCAGCCCTCCTCCACAGTGCCTCTAGACTGTGAGTTCGTTGTGGGCAGGGAATGTGTCTTTTGTTGTTGTGGTGTACTCTCCCAAGCGCTAGTAGAGTGCTTTGCACGCAGTAAACGCACAATAATACGATTGAATGAATTGCCTTTATCCACATCCTTCTGCATTGTTTTATAGATCACTTTTTTGAAGTATCGAACCCAATTAAGGTGGTCAGGTCCGGAGTCAGAGAACCTAGGTTCCAATCCTGGCTCTTCCACTTGTTAGCTGTGTTACCTTGAGCAACACACTTAAGTTCTCCGTACCTCAGTTTCTTCATCTGTAAAATGGCTATCAAAACTAGTTCTCTCTTCCTTTTGGGCTCTGAGCTCCATCTGGCATGGCGTCTGTCTGATATGACCATCCTATATCTACTATACTGGTTGGTTCACAGTAGCCACTTAATAAAATACCATAATTATTATTACATATCATTTCACTTCTCACTTTTTGTTCCATGCAAGCTAACTGCCTAATTGTACTTCCCTTTTAATCCTCTCTTGCATCACCAGTATCACAGTGTCCTTAATTTTAAAGTCCCGTCCCTCAAATATCCACCAGACGTTAGTCTCCCTAAAATCCCACCTCTTCTAACAAGGAACTCCTTATTAACTCCCACATTCCTTCATATCAACCTCAAACAGCTTTTACTGAAGATGGAACTGAGGCACAGAGAAGTGAAGTGACAGGAACTGCCCAAGGTCCCACAGCAGACACCTTCCTGGCCTGGGCCAACCTCCAGGCCTGGGCCCTTTCCACTGGGCCACGCTGCTTGAATAACTACCCAATATGATGCATATCATAACCAACACATCAACCTCTCACCCTGTAGATATTAACCTCGTTGTGGGCAAGGACATTTTCTACCAACTCTGTTCCATAGTACTCTCCCAAGCGCTTACTACAGAACTCTGCACACACTAAGCCATCAGTAAATACTATCGATGATGGTTAACCTCGCTTACCTGCTGCAGTTTGGAGTCGTACTCTGCACACACTAGGCCATCAATAAATACTATCAATGACGGTTAACCTCGCTTACCTGCTATAGTTTGGAGTTGTCTGGTCTCTGCTGCTTTTTCCTTTTCCTCGCTAATCGGTTGGTCTTAGGTCCATCACTCCTGGCTTGCTGAGGTGTATGACCAGAAAATAACTCGGATTTTAATCACGTCATACTCTTCCTCAAGGGCAGTACTGTTCTCTGACTGGACCGGTCTTATCAACCGAGCAGCCCCGGGGAGGGTCCCACAAATAGGGCCTGTCCTGAGTCTGCCCCAAGGAGCGTCATTAAAGCTCTGCAGATCTCTGGCCCCGGGCCAACTGGGCTACCTTCCTGTTTCAGGCCAAGGGTCTTCCCCAGACAGGGAGGGAGCAGCGTTGCCAAATTGTTAGAGCCCACCTGTGACTCAGAGAGACCTGGATTCTAATCCCAGCTCCACCATTTGTGTGCTCTATGACCTTAGGCTAGCCACTTTATTTATCTGGACCTCTATTTACCTCATCTGTAAAGTGGGGATTAAAACCATGAACCCCATGTGGAATGTGAACTGTGTCCAACCAGCTTGTTTCTACCTCAAGGCTTAGTACAGTGACTGATGCCTAGTAAGAGCTTAAAAATACAACACTTAGTAAGGCCTGTGACATTTCTGAAACCTGCAGACTGCTCTTCTGATGTTGCCATGTCTTGCCAAAGGCATCTTTTAATAATAATAATAATAATATAATAATAATAGCATTTGTTAAGCTCTTACTATGTGTCAAGCACTGTTCTAAGTGTTGAGTGGTGGGTTACAAGGTAATCAGGTTGTCCCACGTGGGGCTCACAGTCTTAATTCCCATTTTAATGTTGAGGTAACAGCGGCACAGAGAAGTTAAGTGACTTGCTGACAAGTCAGTCATACAGCTGACAAGTGGTGGAGATGGGATTAGAACCCATGACCTCTGACTCCCATGTCCGTACTCTTTCCACTGAGCTACACTGCGTTTCTAATAATAATGATAATAATAATAATAATAATTATATTTGTTAAGTGCTTACTATGTACCAAGCACTGTTCTAAGCGTTGGGGTAGATGCAATTTGATCAGGTTGTCCCACATGGGGCTCACAGTCTTAATCACCATTTTACAGATGAGGTACCTGAATCCCAGAGAAGTTAGGTCACTTGCCCAAGGTCACACAGCAGACAAGTGGCGGAGTCGGAATTACAACCCACGTCCTCTGATTCGCAAGCCCATGCTCTTAGCATGGCCTAATGGATAGAATCCGGGCTTCTGAGTCAGAAGGACTTTGGTTCTAATCCTGGCTCCACCACTTGTCTGTTTGGAACCTCGGGCAACTCACTTCCATTCTCTGTGCCTCTGTTACCTCATTTGTAAAATAAGAATTAAGACTGTGAACTCCACGTGGGACGTGGTCTGTGTCAAATCTGTTTAGCATGTATCTACTCTAGTGCTTAGTCAGGGAGAGGCAGAAGGGAGTGGAAAAAGAGGAAATGAGGGCTTAGTCATGGAAGGGCCCCTTAAAGGAGATGTGCCTTTAATAAGGTTTTGAAGGCAAATGGAGAGTCGTCCCCAGAAATGAAAAATGTTGGTGGAGGAACGGGTTTAAGAGGGAAGCTCAGAAGTTTGATTTTAAATGTGCTAAATGTGAAGTTTTGGTGGGACAGCCAAGTGGGTATTACGTGAAGACAAGAAGAGTAGGGGAACTGTAGGTTGGATGAGAACTCAGGGCTGGATGGGCAGTTTTTAGAGTCATCTGCAAAGAGATGCTAGCCCAGTCCCCTTACTCCTTTTTTTAAAAAGACATTTGTTGGGGTTTTTCTTATGGTATTTGCTAAGTGCCAGGCACTGTTGTAAACACTGGGCTAGATACAACATAATGAGGTTGGACACAGTCCATGTCCCACTTGGGGCTCACAGTCTTAGTTCCCACTTTACAGATGAGGGAACTATCATCTGCAGCAGCAGCAGCAGTGTTATGCTCGTGCCGGACCTCAAATATTGGTAAAAGTCAGTGTCAGCGTGGAAACCACACTGCTCATCATCATCATTTTCTCCCTCCGCGACTTGTTCTTCTTGGGATTCATGAGCACGGCCAGTGGCTACTTGGTGTTCGTCTTGTAGAGACACCAGCGGTGGGTCCAGCACTTCCATGGCCCCGGATTCTCCCCTGGGGTGATGCCCGAGGCCAGGAGGGTGGTGGCCCTGGTCGTCCTCTATGCCCTCCTCTATGGGTGGCAGTCCATCATGCTGAGAGTTATACACAACATGAAAGAAAAATCTCCTCTGCTGATGAACTGCTAAATGGTGTTATGGTTCACCTTTCAGGTCGTCTGCCCGTTTTCAGAATGACCGGAGGATAAATGCAATCTGGAAAATGAAATCACCTCCTTCTATCATAGATTTTCCATAGATTCCCAGGGAAGCTGCCTGTCCTCCACTCCGATTAAGTCCTGCTCAGGTAAAGACACCAGATATCTTGACCCCAGCAGCAGCAAACCAAGAGAAGCGGTGTGGCCTACTGGATAGAGTACAGAAGAACCTGGGTTCTAATCCCAGGTCCACCACTTGTCTGCTGTGTGACCTTGGGCAAGTCGCTTGTCTTCTCTGTAAAATGGGGATTAAGACTGTGAGTCCCATGTGGGACAGGGGCTTGTCTGACCCAATTTGCCTGTATCCACTCCAGCGCTTAGTACGGTGCCTGGCACATACAAAACGCTTACCAAATGCCATTATTATTATTGGTATCATTATTACTAGTAAGGATGAGGAGGGGAAGTTTTTACACAGGCCTAGACCGAGACAATTAGGCACTCTGAGACAGGGAAGCACAGGGAAGCAGCATAGCCCAGTTGATAGAGCATGGACCTAGAAGTCAGAGAACCTACGTTCTAATTCCGCCTCCACCACTTGTCTGCTCACTTGACTGTGAGCCCGCTGTTGGGTAGGGACCGTCTCTATATGTTGCCAACTTGCACTTCCCAAGCGCTTAGTACAGTGCTCTGCACACAGTAAGCGCTCAATAAATAGGATTAAATGAATGAATGTGACTTTGGGCAAGTAATTTCACTTCTTGCCTCAACTACTTCATCTGTAAAATAGGGATTAAGACTGGACGTCCTATGCGGGACAGGGACTGTGTCCAACCTGACTAGCTTGTATATATTTCAATGTCTAGAACAGCTCCTAGAAAATAGTAAACACTTACCACGTACCATTATGAAAAAAAAATCAGGGAAAGTCACGTGGATTTAATAGAGTTTCAGGAAGGAGTTTTGAAGATGGGAAGCCTTGTGGTCTGGTGGATATGAAGGGAGAGGGAATTCCAAGCGTGGGAAAGGTGGTGAGGTAGCGGTCTGCGTAGGGGGAATTTGGAGAGAGGCACAGTGAGTTGGTGAGATTGGGAGGAATGGAGAATGCAGATGGGAATTCAGTAGGGGAAAATAATGCATATCAATCGATCAATCACATTTATTGAGCACTTACTATGTGAATACCTTGGTACTAAACACATGAGAGAGTACGATTTAACAAACTAATAGGGTTGGTAGCCACATTCCCTTCCCATGATGAGCTCACAGTCTAGAGGGGAATGTCTAAATTGGATTGCTGCTGATTTCAGATGGTCCCAGGCCCTGGCATGCGATGAAGCTCCAAACCACAGAGTTTAACATGAGCGCTATTATTAATCTATTTATTTTATTAATGATGTGTAGATATCTATAATTCTATTTATCAATTTTGATGGTATTGACACTTGTATACTTGTTTTGTTTTATTGTCTGTCTCCCCCTTCTACACTGTGAACCCATGGTTGGGTAGGGATTGTCTCTATCTGCTGCCAAATTGTACTTTCCAAAAGCTTAGTACAGTACTCTGCACACAGTGAGCACTTAAAAAATACGATTGAATGAGTGAATGAATCACAGAGAGGGAATGATGATTAGTCATTTGGTGTTGTCATAGGAAGGAGTCCCAGACTGGGAACCACATGGGACTGGGTAGTCATTTACGTTGTGGGGGCCGGGATCACACGGAGCCCACGATCCCGGGCTTCTGAGATTTCCGGACAGTCAGCTGTCCCAGTCGAGCCGCGGGCCCGCCCTCCGACAGGGAATCCCCCAGGAAATAACACGGTCGTCGTCTGAGAAGAGCCCCTACAGTTAGTGAATGGGAGGGAGAGGAGGAGCCCGCGACGAAGACCGAGTATGAATGGCCAGAGAGATAAGAGGAGAACCAGGGAAGGAGGAATCCGTGAAGCCAAGGTTGGAAAACGTGTTGAGGAGAAGGGGTTGCTCGACAGTGTGAAAGGCAGCTGAGAAGTTGAGGAGGATTGGGATAGAGTAGTATCCATTGGATTTGGCAAGAAGGAGGTCATTAGTGAACTTTGAGGGGGCAGGTTTGGTGGCTTGGAGGGGACGGAAGCCAGATTGGAGGGGGTCCAAAAGAGAGTTGGAGTTGAGGAATTCGAGGCAGCTAGTGTAGACGACTCGCTCTAGGAATTTGGAAATGAAGGGGAGGAGGAGGAAGATAGAGTGATACCTGGAAGGGGCAGTGGAGTCAGGAGAGGGTCTTTTTCGGATGGGGGAGACGTGGGCATGTTTGAAGGAAGAAAAGAAGCACTCTATCCACTTTATAATACTCTAACTGACACCTTACCTGCCCCTTCTACAATGAAAAAAGGAAGAATTTTCAATTATTGCTTACCATTTTACAGATGAGGAAACTGAGGCCAGAGAAGTGAAGCGACTTGGCCAAGGTCCACCAGCAGCACAGGGGGAGAGGCAGGATTAGAACCGAAGTCGTCTGACTCCCAATAAGCTATGCTTGGAAGAGTACAATGGAACAGAGCTTGTAGATGTGTATGCTGCCCTCAAGGAGCTCACAGTCAAGAAGAGATTCATTCATTCAATCGTATTTATTGAGCGCTTACTGTGTGCAGAGCACTGTACTAAGCGCTTGGGAAGTACAAAATAGCAACATATAGAGACGGTCCCTACCCAACAGTGTGCTCACAGTCTAGAAGGGGTAGACAGAGAAGAGATCTCCTGAGCCCATGCCTTTTCCATTAAATGAGGATAGAAATGAGTTGATTCGCGCTTGAATTAGGTGAAGTGGGATTATAAGGCTGGGAAATGAATCGGAGTAGCTGGTTGGAAGAGGGGAGAATTTTAGCAGTGCTCAGAATTCAGAAAGAACTGTGTTCTCTCTGATTTTGAGTGGATAACAGAGGGACTTTCAGGCTAGGATGGAAATGAGAAAGCCGATCGCAAGTGCCTACTAGAAAGTTGCTTTGCGAGCTGAGAAGACGTGCTGAACATTGGAAAGAGCATGAAGTGCAGTCATAGGGCAGAGAGACTACAAGCCGATTGAGAGATTTTGTTGCTCATGAAAAGACAACTTGCCATGAGAAGAGGTTGAGGAAAGGAGAGATGTAGGCTGAGCGATGCTTTAGGAAAGGACTAGATGAATGATGAGATACGCTTGTGTTTGTGTGTGTACAAGTGTGAATGCAGATATGTGAGCAAATAGAATTAGTTTGGAGTATATGTGGTTTTTTTTGTTGTTGTTTGTTTGCTTTATGGTAGCGTTAAGTGATTATTATGTGCCAGGTACTGTACTAACCACTGGGGTGGATCCCCAGCTAATCAGGTTGGACGCAGGCCATGCCCCATAGGGTGCTCACAGTTGCAATCTCTATTTTTCATATGAGGTACCCGAGGGATAGAGATGGTAAGTGACTAGCCCCAGGTCACACAGCAGACAAGGAGCAGAAACAGGATTAGAATCCAGGTCCTTTTTTCTACCAGGCACATTCTCTCTCCACTAAAAGGATGAATTTATTTGTTTAGGCACTTCTTGTTTGACTCTAAAATCAAGGAAAATAGATCACAGCAGTCATGTTCATATGTTTATGTTCTCTGATCTCTGCCGTCTGTAAATTATTTTAGTTTCAGTCTCTTCAACCAAAAATAATTCTCTTGATATTTTTAGGTGTTTACTGTGTGCCAAGTAACGTATTAAGTGCTGGGGGAGATTCAGCTGGCAGAACACAGTCCATGTCCCAGGAGATACTCACAGACTAAGTAGGAGGGAAAACACGTATCGAATCTTCATTTTACTATTGAGAAAACTGAGACGTAGAGAAATTGTCAATTTCCCTTGGCTATGCAACCGACAAGTGGTAGAGTTGGGATTAGAACCCAGGTCGTCTTACTCCCAGGCCTGTGTACATCCCAATAGTGCACCCTGCTTCTACACGGTTCGAAGCTTGGTGTTCCAATACAGTGGAAGCTCGCTGGGGTCAGTGATCATATGTACTAATACCGTGTCTTCTGTAGGTACTCAATAAATGCAATTGATTGACTTAGTCCTATTCCTTCACCACCAACATCAATGTCTCTGAACTGAAGTCTTTCTGCTTCCTGTGTAGAGAGTCGACATCATTTCCTAGAAATGTTCAATGGCTCCACGGTGACGGGATTCCCCCTGCTGGGTTTCTCGAAGATGCGGAAGCTGTAGCTGGTCCACGACGCGTTGGTCCTCCTGGTCTACCTGGCGACCCTGACGGGGAAACGCCTCCTCGTCACCATCACCACCCTGGAATGGTGCCTCGGCACCCAAGTGTACTTCTTCCTCAAGAACCTTCCGTACTCGACCTCTGCTACATCTCTGTCACCGTCCCCAAATCCATACACAACTATCTGACCAGTAAGAGATCCATCTCCCTTGTGGGATGTGCCACCCAGGTCTGCCCGGTGGTCGTTTTGGCCACTTCAGAGCTGGTTGTCATCATGGAGATTTCCTTCAACAGCTTAAACACAACCTGCAGCCCCCTGAGATGACATCATCATGAAATCACGGCATGTGGAAAATGGGGGCTGCCTCCTGGCTCAGCGGGACGCTGTCTGGAATCTCATTTTCAGCTTTAACCTTCTCACTGAAATTCTTTGGGCCCCACGTCGTCCAACAGTTCTTCGGGGACGTCTCCTCTCTGCTGAAGATATCCTGCTCAGAAGACCACGTTGCCATCGATGTAAGCGCGAATGCCGGGGTAGTGTTATCTGTTGTCTGCTTCGTTTTCATCGTCGTCTCATATGTCCACATCTTCTGGGCCGTGCTGAGGATGCTGGCCGCCAACGGCCGGGCCAAGGCCTTCTCCACTCGCATGTCTCACTTCGTCATCATCACCGTGTTTCTCTGTATGGCCGCCATCGCCTACCTCACCCCGTATCAAACTATCCCTCGGCGTTGGATCTACTGGCGTCCACCTAATATGCCATGGTGCCACCCTCTCTGAATCCTCTCCTCTATAGCCAGAGGAACAGGGACATGAAGGCTTCTCTGGGGAGAATCCTAAAGGGGAAATTCCTAATCCCTCCTCCATGTGACAAAATGCCCGCTTCCTTTCACTGATTTTCCCATCCCTCATCAGCTAACCTACAAATCCATAGGGAAATTCCAACGATTGAGGATTTGTCAGTGTCTGTGAGGGATGTTGATAAGACGGGTGTGACTGACTCCCATCCCCTTACTGTGGGGGTTCCCCAAGGTTCGGTGCTTGGGCCCCTTCTGTTCTCAATCTACACTCACTCCCTTGGTGACCTCATTTGCTCCCACGGATTCAACTATCATCTCTACGCTGATGACACTCAGATCTACATCTCTGCCCCTGGTCTCTCCCCCTCTCTTCAGGCTCGCATCTACTCCTGCCTTCAGGAAATCTCCATCTGGATGTCTGCCCGCCACCTAAAACTCAACATGTCCAAGACTGAACTCCTTGTCTTCCCTCCCAAACCTTGCCCTCTCCCTGACTTTCCCATCTCTGTTGACGGTACTACCATCCTTCCCGTCTCACAAGCCCGCAACCTTGGTGTCATCTTCGACTCCGCTCTCTCATTCACCCCTCACATCCAAGCCGTCACCAAAACCTGCCGGTCTCAGCTCCGCAACATTGCCAAGATCCGCCCTTTCCTCTTCATCCATACCGCTACCCTGCTCATTCAAGCTCTCATCCTATCCCTTCTGGACTACTGCATCAGCCTTCTCTCTGATCTCCCATCCTCGTGTCTCTCTCCACTTCAATCCATACTTCATGCTGCTGCCCGGATTATTTTTGTTCAGAAACGCTCTGAGCACATTACTCCCCTCCTCAAAAATCTCCAGTGGCTACCAATCAATCTGCGCATTAGGCAGAAACTCCTCACCCAGGGCTTCAAGGCTCTCCATCACCTCGCCCCCTCCTACCTCACCTCCCTTCTCTCCTTCTACTGCCCAGCCCGCACCCTCCACTCCTCCGCCGCTAATCTCCTCACCGTACCTCGTTCTCGCCTGTCCCGCCATCGACCCCCGGCCCACGTCATCCCCAAGGCCTGGAATGCCCTCCCTCTGCCCATCCGCCAAGCTAGCTCTCTTCCTCCCTTCAAGGCCCTACTGAGAGCTCACCTTCTCCAGGAGTCCTTCCCAGACTGAGCCCCTTCCTTCCTCTCCCCCTCGTCCCCCTCTTCATCCCCCCATCTTACCTCCTTCCCTTCCCCACAGCACCTGTATATATGTATATATGTTTGTACATATTTATTACTCTATTTATTTATTTATTTTACTTGTACATATCTATTCTATTTATTTTATTTTGTTAGTATGTTTGGTTTTGTTCTCTGTCTCCCCCTTTTAGACTGTGAGCCCACTGTTGGGTAGGGACTGTCTCTATAAGTTGCCAATTTGTACTTCCCAAGCGCTTAGTATAGTGCTCTGCGCATAGTAAGCGCTCAATAAATACGATTGATGATGATGATGATTCACCCCTCACATCCAAGCTGTCACTAAAGCCTGCCGGTCTCAGCTCCGCAACATTGCCATGATCCGCCCTTTCCTCTCCATCCAAACTGCTACCCTGCTCGTTCAATCTCTCATCCTATCCCGTCTGGACTACTGTATCAGCCTTCTCTCTGATCTCCCATTCTCATGTCTCTCCCCACTTCAATCCATACTTCATGTTGCTGCCCGGATTGTCTTTGTCCAGAAACGCTCTGGGCACGTTACTCCCCTCCTCAAAAATCTCCAGTGGCTACCAGTCAATCTGCGCATCAGGCAGAAACTCCATACCCTTGGCTATAATGCTCTCCATCACCTTGCCCCCTCCTACCTCACCTCCCTTCTCTCCTTCTACAGCCCAGCCTGCACCCTCCACTCCTCTGCCGCTAATGTCCTCACAGTATCTCGTTCTCGCCTGTCCCGCCATCGACCCCCGGCCCACGTCATCCCCCGGGCCTGGAATGCCCTCCCTCTGCCCATCCGCCAAGCTAGCTCTCCTCCTCCTTTCAAGACCCTACTGAGAGCTCACCTCCTCCAGGAGGCCTTCCCAGACTGAGCCCCTTCCTTCCTCTCCCCCTCGTCCTTCTCTCCATCCCCCCATCTTACCTCCTTCCCTTCCCCACAGCACCTGTATATATGTTTGTACATATTTATTACTCTATTTATTAATTTATTTATTTTACTTGTACATATCTATTCTATTTACTTAATTTTGTTAGTATATTTGGTTTTGTTCTCTGTCTCCCCCTTTTAGACTGTGAACCCACTGTTGGGTAGGGACTGTTTTTATATGTTGCCAACTTGTACTTCCCAAGCGCTTAGTACAATGCTCTGCACACAGTAAGCGCTCAATAAATACGATTGATTGATCGATTGACAATTCATGGTTAGAGGGGCATGAATGCCTAACGGAATGAGGATGTGGCTGGGAGTCATATGACTTGAGACGTTTGCCCAGTTCTGCCACTGGCCTGCTGGGCGACCTTGGTCCAGCTACTTAACCTCTCTGGGCCTCTCTGAAGATAAGGATTCAATAGGTGTTCTTTCTACCTCTCACCCTCTGAGTCCCTGTGGACAGGGAAATATGTTTCTTCTGATTATTCTGTTTCTACTTCAGCACTTGGCAGTCATTTGCAAGTAAATCCTTAATAAAGTCAAGAATTATATTGTTGATACAACTAGTAATGATACAAGCAAGTATTATGAATTTAAGACCACTCTTAGTGGTTATGAAAATCGACAGTGACAAGGGGGAAGGGATGCAACCATGGAAACACCCCCTCCCAGTTTTGACTGGTCAAATCCTTGCCTCCCAACCATCCATCCATCCATCCAGCCATCTATACATCCTCCCATCCATCTATGCATCAGTCAATCCAACATTCATTCCATCCATCCATCGATCTATCCATCATATTTATTAGACACATCCTGAGTACAAAACACTGTAGTAAGCTCCCAGGAGAGTTAAAGAAATAAAAGGTGCTATTCCTGCTCTCCAGGAGATTATGATCTAACGGGGGACATAGACACAGAATAAAGTACGTAGAGTAGGAAGGACAGAAGGGAAAGATGGGAAAGTGGAAGAACGCTTGATTCAAGAGTACAGTTTATATAGTCAGTATGAACAGAGCTTCAACAGATTTGCAATCAGGACAACTAAGAAGAAGCAGCGTGCTTAGTTGGTAAAGCAGGGTCCTGGGATTCAAAGGGACATGGGTTCTGAACTCAGTTCCACCACAAATCTGCTGTGTGAACATGGGCAGGGTCTCTTAACCTCTCCGTGCCTCAGTTCCCTCGCCTGTAAAATGGGGATTGAGACTATGAGCCCCATGGGGGACATGGACTCTTTCCAGTCTGATTAGTTTGTAACTACTCCAGCATTTCGTTAAGTGCTTGATATATGGTAAGCACTTCACAAAGGCCATAAGAAAAAGTTACAGTTGGCTAGCTGACTGACTGACAGATTGAATGTCTCAGGTTGTGCATTAGACAAAGGTGAAAACATTCACAGTGACTAGAGTATGTCGTTCAAACATGAACATTTGGAACGCTGGGATGCAGATGCCGCTGTTTTTACGGGACCCCGGAGGACCGGAACCATCGCTGATGCTGTAGTGACTGGAGCCTTGTCTCCCAGGAGCCTCAGGAACCACGTGACCAGAAGGTGCCAGGCTTGTCCAGTCCACGAGGTCCCTCAGCAGGGCCCCGAGTCACTCTCCACGGATCGCCCTCGGAGCAGCTCCTGCTTTATCTACAGGGACGGGGCCCCGTCTGGAGAGCTTTTCAGGATCTGAGGGAGAGCAGAGAGGGATGGAGGGCTCCTCACTGTTCTTTCCTGGATGCCCCGGTGTGAATGATCGAGGTTGAGTGGGTTGGAGGGACGGGGTGCAGGGGGACGAGGATGAGGATGGAAGAGATGGAGCCACTCTGGGTCCTAATTTGGGGTTCGGACCAGGGCTGCATCCACCAGGGGGTAGGCGGTCTTGTAGAAGAGGAGGATATTTCAACTTCAGTAACACTCACTCACCTCTTCTCCGTCCTCCTAAAATGTCGCCACCATAACAACTACCCACCAGGCTACGGTGCTCTAGCACAGTGTCAGCACTGCGGACAGTCACCTCGGCCTTCAGTGAGTCCCAGAATCACTTGCAGAGGCTAATGACATGCAGGGCTGTAAGAGTGTGACCAGCTTTGGATAGCCACCGGCACTGTCAGAAATCCCTCCTTTTAAGAGTTATTCCCAAATGCTGGGAGATTTTAAATAGTGGGAAAGGTTATGATACCTGCCTTCAAGAAATTTCCAGTCTACTGGGCTAGATTAACACAATACAATTTACTATCAGTCAATCAATCTTGAATAATATTTATTGAGTGCTTACTGTTTCCACTAAGCCCTCGGGAGAGTAATAATAATAATAATAGTAATGGTTAAGCTCTTAGTATGTCCTAAGCACTGTCCTCAGCGCTGGGGTAGATACAGGTTAAGCAGGTTGGATACAGTCCTTTTTTCCACATAGTGCTCACATTCTTAACGATGAGGTAACTGAGGCTCAGAGAAGTAAAATGACTTGCCTATGGTCACACAGCAGACATGGGGCAGAGCCGGAATTAGAGCCCAGGCCCTTCTGACTCCCAAGCCTGTGCTCTATCCACTTGATAACACCGTAACAAACAGATTCCATGCCACTACTAGAAGGAAAAACATAATGGAAAGATGAATATGCAATTATTGCCTGCCATTTTACAGATGAGGAAAATGAGGTCCACAGAAGTGAAACGACTTGCCCAAGGTCCCACAGTAGCAAAGCGACAGAGGCAGGATCAGAACCAAAATCCTCTGATTCTCACTAAGCTTCGCTTGTGATTGTACAGTGGAACAGAGCTGGTAGATGTGTATGCTGCCTTCAAGGAGCTCAAAGTCAAGAGGACAACTCCTGGACCCATGCTTTTTCCACTAAATAAGGATGGAAATGAGTTGCGTCGCACTTGAGTTAGTTGACGTGGGTTTAGAGGTCTGGGAAATGAATCGGGGATGCTGGTTGTAGTAGGGGGGTAGTGCGTAGCAGTACTTAGCAGCATTTAGCAGTGCTCAGAATTAGGAAACAACCGGTGCTCTCTGTGATTTTGAACATATAAGAGGGAGTTTCAGGGTAGGATGGAATGCGACAGCCGATCGACAGGAACAACTAGAAAGTTGATTTGAGAGCTGAGAAGATGAGTTGAACGATGGAAATGCGGTGAAGTGCAATCATAGGGTGGAGAGCCTTCAAGCCGATTGTGAGTTTTTGTTGCTTTTGAAAAGGCACAACTTGTCCTGAGAGGAGGTTGAGTGATGACATCCAAATGTACATTTCTGCCCCTGCTCTCTCTCCCTCCCTCCAGGCACGTATCTCCTCCTGCCTTCAGGACATCTCCATCTGGATGTCTGCCCACCAGGTAAAACTCAATGTGTCCAAGACCGAACTCCTTATCTTCCCTCCCAAACCCTGCCCTCTCCCTGACTTTCCCGTCACTGTAGACGGTACTACCATTCTTCCCGCCTCACAAGCCCGCAGCCTTGCTGTCCCCGACTCCGCTCTTTAGTTCACCCCACACATCCAATCCGTCACCAAAACCTGACGGTCTCACCTCCACAACATCGCCAAAATCCGCTATTTCCTCTCTATCCAAACAGCTACCTTGCTAGTTCAATCTCTCATCCTATCCCGACTGGATTACTGAATTAGCCTCCTCTCTTATCTTCCATCCTCTTGTCTTTCCCCACTGGAGTCTATATTTCATTCTGCTGTCCAGAACATCTTTGTGCAGAAAACCTCTGGTCATGTTACTCCCCTCCTCAAAAATCTACAGTGGCTCCCTGTCAACGTACGAATCAAGCAAAAGCTCTTCGCTTTCAGCTTCAAGGCTTTCCATTACCTCGCCCCCTCCTACCTCATCTCCTTTCTCTCCTTCTTCAGCCCAGCTCGCACCCTCCACTCCTCTGCCACTAACCTCCTCACTGTGCCTGTTCTCGCCTGTCCTGCTGTCAACCCCAGGCCCACGTCCTCCCCCTGGCCTACAATGCCCTCCCTCCACACATCTGCCAAGCTAGCTCTCTTCCTCCCTTCAAAGCCCTACTCAAAGCTCACCTCCCCCAGGAGGCCTTCCCAGACTTTGCACCTTTTTCCTCTCCTCCTTCCCAACCCCCCGCCTTATCTCCTTCTCCTCCCCACAGCACTTATAGAAAGACACCACGCGGCCTTGCTGCTCCCGGAAGGATCCTCTCCGCAGAGCGCCGCCATAGAAACCCGGGACCACGTTCCCGAGAGGCCCGCCCGCCATCTCATCGCGTGGCCCTGTTGCTCCCGGAGGCATCCTGTCCTTCGGAGGCCGCCACCAGGGCCGGGGCTCCCCCACCCTCCCTCCCTCCGACTGTCCATTCCCCAGCAGCCCGCTATCTGGTACTTATGCCCTGCGGCCGGGCTCCTGGCGGCCCCCCACCCGGGCATCTGCATCCCCACCCGACCACACCGAGGCCCTTGGGCTGGGCCCCCACCCCCCCATCATCGCTACACTCACTTCTAGAAGCCACCTCCACTCTGTCCAAGTAGCCAACTGGGATCGCGGGACATTGTGTCCCGCTGCTAGATCGTGAAACATTGTGTCCTCCTGCTTGTTCATGGGTCACTGTATCCCCTTGCTCGTCCGTGGGTCATTGTGTCCCCTGCTTCCACCCCGCCCCCCACCGCTTAAGCGACCATCCTTGAAGAGCCCCTCCAATACCCCCCTTCCCTGTCCGCACCTGACTGATTCCCCCCAACCCCCGCCTCCCCTTCCCCGGGAAAAAGGTCCTTGTTATTACCAAGTTACTTTAAAGACAACCTCATTCGCACTTACCCAGCCTTCCCATGCTATTTGGCTGTTCACTCCTCTCCCCAGGCATCTCCGCTTCCTGACACCCTTTAACAGTTCCACCCTACTCCGGAGCTGCCATCCATAGGACCCCATCCTCCTCCACCTCCGAGATAGGTTTGCCAAGAGCCCCGGGATTCTGCTTGCCATTAACCTCTTTGAGCTGATTTGACTGACCTATGGACAGTTCATGGTCGCTTCTGCATGTTAATTGTTAACTGCCTTCTGCGATGTCATCGTCTGCTTATTTTATTATTCCCATCGAATGTTAATTGCTAACGTCTCTCGATGATGTCATCACCGATTTATTTTACTGCCATCGTATGTTAATTGTTAACCGCTGTCTGCGATGTCATCATCTGCTTATTTTTTGCCATCAGATCGTAGTTGTTATCTGCTCTCTGTGACATTATCATCTGCCTATTTTATTATTGTAATAGCCCTGTTAATTAACTACCCTCTGTGATGCCAACACCTACTTATATAATTGCTACTGTGTTATTGCTTCTGCATTTCGATTGTTAACCTCCCGCTGTCCTGTAATTTACCCTGCTGACCTCACCATGAACTATCAATTCGCTTGCTCCCAACTGCCATTCCCACTCTTCACCTTCCCCTTTCCCTCTCCCACCCATATTCTTCCCTCCCTTTCCCCCCCCCACCACCCCTCCCCCTCACCCCCTACCCAGGATCCTTCGGTACCGGAGCCAACCCTCAACTCCTCCCTCCCAGCCCCCTCTCTCCCCTCCTCCCCGCCCGCCCCATCCCAGTTCTCCTTCCCCATCGCCACCCCTCTTCCCACTCTCCCCGCCTAGGCCCCGCCAATTTATCCCAATCCAAACCCTCCCCACCTTTCACACCCTCCCTCCCCTCCCTCCACGGCTGCTGCCAAGTGTGGCCTTTGGCACCCCCGCTCCGTTATAGGTAAGCTCCCTTTCATCCTGGACCTATTCCTTTCTAGGTCTCTACTCCTGCTCGCCCTAACTGAAACATGGCTGTCTCCGGACGACACGGTCTCTTCTGCTGCTCTCTCCAGTGGAGGCCTCTTCCTCTTCCACTCCCCCAGACTCACCGGAAAAGGAGGATGTGTCGGTTTCCTTCTCGCCCCACAATGTCGCTTTCGCACTATCCCACCTCCCCCTTCCCTTTCCTTCCCTTCCTTTGAAGCCGACTTTATTCGCCTCTACTTTCCCGTCCAGATTATTGTAGCCGCCATCTACCGCCCCCCCGGCCCCAGCTCCAACTGCTTTAACAATTTTGACCACTTTCTCACCTTCCTTCTCTCCTTTTCCATGCCCACTATGATCCTCGGAGACTTCAACATCCATATGGATATCCCTGGTGACTCCTCTGCTACCCGCCTTCTATCTCTCCTTGACGCTGCCAAACTCTTACTACACCCAACTTCGCCTAATCACCAACTTGGTCACACCCTCGACGTCATCATCGCCTACCGCTGCACTATCTCTACCCTCACCAACTCTGAAATCCCTCTCTCAGATCATAACCTTCTCTCCTGCCTCCTCACTCACACTCCTCTCCCCTGTAAATCTATATTAGTACCTCACAGAGACCTCCGCTTTCTCGACCACATCCATCTTTCTGAGAGCCTCACATCCCACCTCTACCCACTTTCCTCACTACCAAATCTTGATTATCAGATTACTGCTCTCAACTCTACCCTCTCTACTCAGCTCGACTCCTACACTCCCCTTTCCCTTCGCCGCTCTCGTACCACTAACCCACAGCTCTGGAACACTGCCACTGTCCGCATCCTTCGCTCTTATGCTCGAGCTGAACGCTGCTAGAGAAAGTCTAAACATCATGCCAACCTCGTTCACTTCAAGTTTATCCTTTCCTGCCTTAAACTGCCCTCTTCTCTGCCAGACAAAAACATTTCTCCTCCCTTATTGATATCGATGTACATCATCCCCGTCACCTCTTCCGTACATTTAACTCCCTTCTCAGGCCCCCTGTTCCTCCCCCTCCTCCTTCCCTCACCTCCAACTATCTGGCCTCCTACTTCATTAAAAAAATTAAATCCATCAGGTCTGAGCTCCCCAAAGTCACTCCCCCCCTTCCCCAACCCCTCCGCTCTCAAATCTCTCCGCTATTCTCCCATCCTTCCCAGTAGTATCCTCAGAGGAGATCTCCTCCCTCCTCTCAAGTGCTACTCCGGCCACCTGTGCTTCTGATCCCATTCCCTCTGATCTTCTGAAATCTCTCGCTCCGTCCTTCCTCCCTTCCTTAACTTCCATCTTCAATCGCTCAGTCTCCACTGGTTCCTTTCCCTCTGCCTTCAAACATGCCCACGTCTCTCCCATCCTGAAAAAACCCTCTC